>NW_021940813.1:18311968-18554856 GCF_001715985.3 Manacus vitellinus
AGAGAAGAGAAAGGAAAAAAAAGGAGAGAGGAGGGGAGGGAAGGGGAGGAGAGGAGAGGGGAGGAAATTGTGATTTGTCAGTATATCTCCAAAGCACTTGGTTTCAAGCTTACATACTTAAGTGAGGGAATATAATAGACATTTCTATAAAGTCTGGAAAGAAGCCTATAACTTTCTGTCTTTTAGAAATGTGTTCTAAATATGCGAACAATTCCCATTGGATACCAAGATTTTCTCTGTCAGTACAAGAGTAAGGAGTTTTCTGTTCCACTTTTTATCAAGGCAAGGATTCACTGACACACGGGTGAACTGTTTCCCTAATCAAGAATCTCATTCCAGTCTGCTTCCAGCTATTGTCTTTGACCAGACCTAGGTTCAATTGGGTTTCCTTTGCTCTCCCTGAGGAACTTTGACAGACTTATTGTTCAGCAAGCAGCTGAATCTATAATTCCAACAGAAATTTAGTCTAAGATTACTAAGTGTTACAATATCATGTTAATGTACCTAGTAAAATACATAACTCTCAATTTAGCTTGTAGGACATACACGTAAGAGTGTAGCAAGGGATAGCTGATCCCTGAGGGACAGGGAGCCAGGAGCCAAGGGTGACAACATCGCAGGCTGTGCCCTCTTCAGGGGGGGGCAGGCCCATAGGGTA
This sequence comes from Manacus vitellinus, assembly GCF_001715985.3. Lineage (NCBI taxonomy): Eukaryota > Metazoa > Chordata > Aves > Passeriformes > Pipridae > Manacus > Manacus vitellinus. The sequence continues at coordinate 18,312,627 of NW_021940813.1, forward strand.
GGCAGTACCAGGCACTGGTAACAGAGTCATTGTCAACCCCAGGTGTGGCACGTGATGAGCTGGGGCCAGAGGCCAACCAGAGATACCAGCAAGGGTCAAAAGAAGGTATATGCCTTATGGTCCACCCAGGAGATGAACTATCTGCAGAGAAGAGTCAAGGTCCTTCTGTGAGGCAGGTCCAGAGAGAGGACTGGAGAACAACATTCCAGACACATGGCTGGGACAGGGACTGATGGGCTCCCATGTGGACTGAAATGGGGCTCCTGGGCCCACAGGTGGTGGGGTGGGGAACAGGTGGGGTTGGGCAAAGACAATAAGGCCTTTTAGTGCCCTCAGGGACCTGGTGATCTATCTATAAGGATATATGTACAAGGTCCCTAAATGTATAGGGATGCATGCTTTGTGATCACAGACAGAGGCAGACTCCTAGGCTTGACTCCTAGGCATAAGGCTCAGGTAAATCCATAAGCTCACTAGGGAGTCCCCTGCCTGAGGCCAGTTACTAAGAAATACCATGCACTGGTTCAACCAGGGTTGAACTGATTAATCCAATAACTTGACATCTAACTTTTAGAGAGAGTGGTCTTTACCTGGTTGTACAACAGTATTCCCACTTTGGACAATGGATAGTCTTGACAGACATTTCTCCTAATTAAAAATTTTGTTTTCCATATTCTTTTAATTTTCATTTCAGCTGTGTGAAACATGCTTTTATGCATGAGTTGACTCTGTATGTCTCTTTGAGGTGTATTATGGTGTGGCAAACTCTCTCTTGTTAAACTTCTTTGCTGCGAGAAGGATGTTAATGAGGATCTGGAGCCTTGGCAATTGTGCTAATCATCTGTCCACAGAGTCATCGTTATTTTCTGGCAAACCAAGTGTTTTAGTGTGCATAAAGCAGACCCGAGTAAGAATAAGTAAGTTGCTGCCTGCACTGCATACAAGAAAGGAGAATGTGAGAAACTAAAGTACAATTCATACTCCAGATCAAAGAAAGGAATTTCATCTTCCATATTTCTTCTACAAACTCTAATTATTTATTAAGCAGTAGTTTATTAGCATCATTTATGCAGAATTAGAAGCTCTGAGCATGCCTACTGAGCACAGCATGTAGATAACTAAAATAATTTTGCAAGTAAGTCTCAACTTTTGCCTAACATGACAAATACACATCTAAGTCTGCTTTGCAAATTTTGCCCTTTGTGCCTTTCTAGTTCTTCAGAACTGCCAGTGACACAGTAGCTACTGTCACCAATTCAATTTATAATCAATCCAGTGGTGTAGATTTGCTTGAATGAATAAGAAGGTTAGTTTTAATCTAAAGTGAGACTAAAAATAGCAGCGTAAGGTTGCTGCTAAATTGCCTGTACAACTCTAATCAAATAAATGCAGTTTAAAAAACCCCAACTTTTTAAAAAAGGCATTTGGAACCAGTTGGAGTGCACAGATGTGGAATTCATACAATGCTGATCAGCTAGAACTCAGGCATTGAGGTTTAAAAGCATAAAACTCTTTTAATCTGAGTGATTATTGAACAGTGCATCTGGCTCCTGAAAGAAAAGTTAAGTTTTATATAGTATAAATGACATAATGGATTGTTATTAATTAGCTGCATTATTACAGAAGAGGCTGTACTTACAGACTACAGTCCCTCTGTGCACTCTTTCAGACACATTAAAAATACAGAAAAAATGCTACCATCTCTTCCCACATTAATGACTCTGCATATACCATAGCCAAAGCAACTTCCTTATCTTGTCTGGAATTAGGAACTGATTCTATTTACAGGTGGTTAATAGGAAAATAGATACGACTTTTCAAGGTCAATTACTGCAGCTCTTCACCTCTAAAATCAGTCTGAAATACACCATCAGGCACAGAAGGAGACAGAAAGGTGAATTCTTTTATATCTGTATTTTTTAAACTTCCTCCATTAGTCTTTGTTTTTCTGTTCCTTATGTATAGCTTTTCCCTCTTTCCTATTCCTGAGAACAGAGTTATTTTGTGGGTCATTCTCTATGGAAATTAATTTTATTAATTGCAAAAATGGTAACACAGTGCATATGTAAGTTAAGTCCCATAAAATGGGGCACTTTTAGAGTTATTAGTGTCACAAGAATAAACAGAACAGCAGGTACTCTTCATTTGCTGTTCAGTCCTAACCTATTAATTATTCCTGTACTTAGAAAAAAACAGTTATGTGCTATTAAAATTATGTTATCTGTTGATTAAGCCAGAGCAAAATCCTTGTTTCTAACAGCCTCTAATGGCTTACTCTTCTAAAAATGAATTTTAAAAAATTTTTTACATCTACACATTCCAACATCTATGAGCTGTATGCTTCTTATACCTTATAGGTATGTTATACATCTATTTCTGTTTGTTACAGTTCCAAGGATTTTTGACCTCTAATTAAGAAAACAAAACACCAAAACCCCACCAGTCTTTTAATGAATTCTGCCACTTCAGCCAGTGAGGTAATTAGAAACATTTGCAGAATACAGAACAGAATGCATAGGGGGGTTTAAGCTGTAATTTTATGGTTCTTTTAATCACAGACAGGAAAAATCTGCTTTTTCTCTTGGAAAATGAAAAAAAGAAAAAAACAATCCTCTGAGCATTAAAATGCAAGGAAGGAAGAAAGTTATAGTGTAATATATAAACAGCTTACTCCTTTCTGGGAAGTTTTTATTGAAAAAGTGAAAATGCTAATTGAAAATGCTAATTGAAAACGCTAATTGAAAACTATTTTCTGTTTTTCATAAAGGAGGTGTCAGGGTTTTTGTAACTGTACTGGGTGTAGGTGTCCAGGTGGTGGTAGTAGAGGGAGGAACTGCAGTGCTGGTCTTTGTGAGGAAAGGCCAGGGGCTGCCCTGTGCTAGACATTCCATATAGTTCCATCAATAGTGGTGGTGGTGCCTTCAGGAAAAACATACAAGGAAAGGGCAAAACACTGCATGGCAGTCTGTGTGGGAAAGGAGTGAGGGAGAAAAAAAGAGAAGGTGAGAAACCATCCTGCAGACACAAAGGTCAGTGAAGAAGTGGGGGGAGAGAAGTGCTTCAGATGCCAGAGCTGAGATATTCCTGCAGTCTGTGCAGTGGCTAAAGTGAAGCAGGCTGTCCTCTGCAGCCCACGGAGGATGATGGTGAAGCAGATATCACCACTGCAGCCCGTGGAGGATCCCATACTGTGGCAGATGGATATTCCCTGAAGGAAGCTGCAGCTTGGAGGAGAGACCACAATGAAGCAGGCTCCTGGCAGGAGCTACAGCCCATGGAAAGGAGCTCACACAAGAGCAGGAAATGTGAGGAAGGAGTGACAGAGAGGAACTGTCATGAACTGACCATAACTCCCATTCCCCACCTCCATTGCCCTGCTCAGGATGGGGCAAGGTCAGAGAGTTAAGAATGAAGGAGTGAAGTAAAGCCTGGGAAGAAGGGGTGGAGGGAATTTTCATTTATATCTCACCATCCTATCTATTTTATTTGTAAAGAAATTAAATTAATTTTCTCAAGTCAAGTCTGTTTTATCTGAAACTCTAATTGGCACAGGATCTCCGTGTCTTTGCCTCAGCCCATGAGCTCTTTCATCTTCTTTTCTCCCCCTGTCCCCCTGTTGAAGAGGGGGAGTGAAAGAGTGGTTGAATGGGTGTCTGGCCACTGGTCAAGGTCAACTCACCTCAGTAACCAAACTTAGTTATCCAGAACTATGCTATGAAATTCCTGAAACAAAATACCTTATTTTACTTGAAAATATAACTTTCTGAGAAGAGGAGTTCTATTATTATTATGGGACACAGTATTTTATGTGAATTTTTATAGCCAAATTCTCAACCTGTTAAAATTTCTAATCTTACAAGTGCTATTTCTACCACAGTGATCTCTACAGCATTTCTCACAATTTTCACCAAAGCTGACTTATCTGTTCTCAGCAATATGGAGGTTAATGCTTTTTGTCTTAGGTCAGGAGTACTCCACTAAGTCTACCTGGTCCAGAGAAATTTAGGTTACTTCGTGGTGCCAAAAGAAATTAAGATCCACAAGACGTAAACAGTCCTGGAAAACAAGAGTAAATGAGGCCCAGGCACTCATACGACACAAGCATACACTAATTTTGGAGGTGTTGCATCACACTTCAGATGCTTACCTGAATTACTTGGAATCCAAGAGACAATCTCAGCATTATTTTATTCCACAGTGTACTCAGAAAGTTCCCTTACAATTTTAATACTCCATTTAATTTTGTCTTGGGTGCTTTCTACTTCAAGTTTTTTCAGAGATCTCCTACAATAACATTAGATACTCGCATGTTTGTCAATATACCCTCTCTTCTTTTACAAGAAAATCTATACAAAAGATTTTTATCCCGAGTGTGAAACATAAGCAACATTGTATTAATCAATGTTTCCACCAGGGTAGACTGGAGGCTGTTTGTCATTGTAATTCATGAGGGGTAGACTGTTTCCCACTATTGAATGTCTGTCAATATTTTCCATGAGAAGTCAGTGAGTCTTTAACACTAATGGTTATAATTGTGTGTGGGACTTAAGAACTGTATAGAATGAAGGGTAAAATTTAGTTGCATACAGTTCAGTTTGATTTGGTTTTCACTCACCTGTGTCAAATGAAAAAAAAGAGGACATTTTATTATCTAGTCAAAATGAAATTGTGTAACATCCCATGTAGGTGTCAGATGCTGTGTGTAAAAATACAGGTTTGGCCATCTGGAATCTATTTGTTAAATTGCCTTGTGAACCTTGGGACGAGACTGTAATTCCCTTGTCAGACCTGTGCAGCAAAGAGGCTGAAGGAACTCGGTCTCTCCCTGCCAGACTGGTCCTACCGCAGGTGCAGCACAAGCTGTGTAAAAAGCTGCTCCCTGGGGTGCTTCTCAAAGTTGTGAGACTGTAGTTCCCTGCAGGTGCATTGGGAGGTAGGCGATATCAGATTTACCTCTGCTGAAGAAGGAATAACTGGAAACTAAACTGTGATTTTGGTCACAAAATCTTTGTACTTTGTTACAAACTAAAAATTGAGCCCTAAGCATTTAAAGAGTCAAATACTGACTTTGAAGTTAAAATCCTATTTGGATGAAAGAAATCCACACCTCTGCAGGTGTTATATTGTTCAGTCTGTCTTGACTGCAGAATGAACAAGACAGAAATCTATTGATTTAGGGAAAGAAGGCTATTTCCACAGCCAAAGGGTGTGAGAATTTATTTTTACATGAAAGCTCACGTTCCGAGAAAAAACAGCAAAATCTGTAAAAAGAAGTTTATGGAGTACATCACTATTGCCTTCAGTGAATATTGACTTGGTATTCAGTGCTTTAAAATATAGTGGGTTTATAGGCTGATTCAAAGGGTTCCCTGAACGATGATTGAGAAAACTAAATTTATAGATGTGATGCAACTTATGAACAGAACTTCTGAAATTGTCTCTAAATCCACTGAGTGGGGGGAAAAAAGGGAGGGTGAACCAGAAATCAGTAGTTTTGAAAAACAGTTAATGTGTCTTAAAACTGTGTTTAGTTACCAGAAGGAACAGCAATACAGAAATTCCTTGTACTGCATTTTCATATGCTTCTTATTCAGAGTCTAAGAGGTAAATGATTTTACTTCTTAAGACATAAAGTTTACTTAACTTTATCTCTTTGTTTAACTTCATCTTTTAACTAAGAGATAAAGTATTTTGGTTATTTCAGTTGTGGAGGGCCTGGAGAAGTTTACAAGCCACATGTTAAAGTGAAATCCTGGTGTACATGGACTATTACTTTCTAAGAAACTGTCACTTTAAAAGCCAAATCAAACAGTCAAAACCATTAGTCATTATAAACAGTTGTGGTCCTACTACTGGTTTCTTGCAGTTTTCATATTTTATCCACTAGACATAGTTCATCAGAGCAATAGGTTTTTAAACTGCAACACTTCTGATATTTGACAGTTGCACTTTCTGAACCAGAATTAATTAAAAATATGGAATTAAAAAGTATCATTCTAGAAAATTGAAAACATTTAATTTGGCTTTATAAAAAGCTTTTGCTTAGGTATATTTAAAATAGATTTGTTTTGGTAAAGCTGAAATGTTTTGGTTTTGATTTTATTGATAAAATTATTGAAATGGATAGTTTATACAGTTCTTTGAGAGAAGTGTCAATGAAATAGACATTCTCATGGAATTCATTGATTTTGCTGAAATGGCATTTTCCAGTGGAAAATATTATAGCAGAAAAGCATCAGCCATTTCTTCTGACACGTGCCATTTGTGAAATTGTGTCATGTCAATTCAGTGTACTGTTACTGTTAGTAACAGTTCTGTGCATTCTTACTGACATATCTCAACCCCACAAAGCAATATAGATGTGACCTTTCATATTAAAAACTCTCTTTGCACATAACCCCCACACTGTCCTCATTACATCATCTCTTTTTTCCTAAATCGTGCTTTGGCTGCTGTGCTAAATATTTTAATTTTGTATGTTGTGCTTAGTACATTATGACTTCTTATATTAATGAATCCTTTGTTTAGTCAGGTGTAGAAGTGTAGTCCAGTACTCTTCAGGTAATGTCCACAGAAACTTTTTACTTTAGATATTATTAGACTTTAGACACTTCCTTCTTTACTGTACCTGGAATTAGGTAATTGTGGCTCTTATATTGTTAGTTAAAATAATGGTGTGCCTTTTGTTAACTATTTAAAAATGTAATTTTAAATTAGATTACTGTTATTAAAGTGTTATTTACAGGCTAATTAAGAAAGGTCATAGTTAAGACGACCAGTAATTTTTGGACTGCAAAATCAACCACATTCAAAAATAGCGGTAAAACATTATTTCTACACATTCTTTAAACTAAACACTGTAAATCTTGGGTTGGAAGGGACCCATAAGGATCACTGAGCCCAACTCTCAATGTGTGAACTGACCACAGCCCCCATTCCTAATCCCTCTATGCCACTGCATAGGAGGAGGTAGAGAATTTGGGAGTTAAATCCAGGAAGAAGGGAGGAGTAGGGGAAAGGTATTTTAAGATTTGGTTTTATTTCTCATTCCCATACTTTGATTTGATTGACATAATTTACCCAAGTTGGATCTGTGTTGCCCATGATGACAACTGGTGAGTGATCTCTCCCTGTCCTTGTCTCAACACTTTTGTTGTATTTTCTTTCCCCATCCTGCTGAGGAGGGGAGTGATAGGGTGGTTTTGGTGGGCATCTATCCCCCTTAATTTTTGTGATTTGATTTTTTCCCAGCTGTGCAGCATTTTAAGGGCTCTGCACTGTACAGCAAGGCAGAATCACAGACCAGGTGGGTTTGCTGTAGACAAGGGGACTGTGGAAAAAACTTGAGCACACATGCACTGATTACCCACACAGCTCTGATTTTAGTTTGTTTCCTGCTTCTGTCTAGGCTTGCTCTGCCTGGGTCTCATTAATGCAATTCCTAGATCTGGTGCTGTGGGGCTGCACTCTGGGACCAACTGTTAAGCAGCAGCAAGAGCAGACTGCTCTGCAAGGGAAGGGGAATGGGGAGCCAAGGGTGTCAGCAGGGCAAATGGGACAGTGGCAACCACAGCCTGCTTCCACAGTGCTCATGCAAGAAAATGAGGGCAATGACAGTCAGGGCCAGCCCCATCCAGTGATGGCTGGACAAGTCTGTAGTGGCATGGCAGGTCTGAGGCTAAAGGATATCAGACAGGTGAATCAGAGCAGGACTGGCAGGGTCTACATCCCAGCAGTTTGATCCCAGGTTACCCAGCCAGGCTGCAGCAGTGCCAGTTGGAGCACAGGCCACCAGAGCCTGAGGAGAGGGGAAGGTTGGCAGAGCTGAGTGCTGCACTCATGGCCCGGACAGACATCTCAAGAGGCAGTACTGAAAAAGCACAGCCAGCCTTGGCTTTTTCTCCCTTAGACAGTCCTCCAGCTGTCTCTCAACAGCACTGTATACTCAAGTAACCCATAAAATCCTCATGTCCCACATTTCCAGCAAAAAATACTAATTTTATCAAATAGAGCACAAAGGACCCAGGGGAGATTCAAGGGAGAGTGCTTTTCAGGACATACACGGGCAATTTGGCTTACACAAGACTAGCTTTAACAAGCACGGGTGGGAATCAGTTCTTGTCACTTGATTTCAGGGTCATGGATCGGTCATCTTCTATTTAGCAGAACTGACTAGGTTTAGCTCTTTGGTGGTGTGGCACATAAACTGGCATGAAACCAGGAAAAAATTGGATATATTAAGTCTGTACTCCTTCAGAAGGTTTTGATAATTGGTTGTTTGGGTTTTTTTTCTGAAATGTTTTAAATTAAAAAAAATCCAATTCATCAGGAAATTCAGCTGAAACTTACACAGAGGTTCAGTGAAATCTGAAATTAGTTGTTTATCTATTATTACATCAGCACAGTATAACTTCTCATAACATACACTTTCTTGAATTGATCTGCCTCTATGAGTTCACCAGTCTTGTTTTATATCTGTCTGCTGACAGGAGCCCATTTAAGCTATTCTTTTTGTTTCAAATACTTAATTGGTAATGGTAATGGTATTGACAGTATAATTCTATTATTTCTACCAGCTTAGATCAGACAAAATTGTGGACCATAAAGTGAACACATGTAAATTACTTGATGTGTGTTACAAGGACACTAGCCATTTTAATCACATTACCACTACATGCCTGGAGAGAACTAATTTTTTAGTGATGTGTACCCTTAAAACATAAACATAAAGTTCAGTTTTCCAGGCCAAAGGAACCTATTGCATTCCAGACTGATTATCTTCAAGTTAATGGAATAAAAGTGTTTTCCTTTTTTCCTAATTCTTCAAGCAGCTGGTAACATTATGGGCACATAAACTAGCAGTTCCTTCTTATTACTGACTGCAGGAACACAAAATGTCTTTGATTCTCAGTTTATAGTCTGTAAGAATATGACTGGAAGTAATTCGAGGTACGGTGATTGTCTTGTGTTGCCCAAACACTAAAAAACCAAAATGAACATCGAAGATGCATTATTTTCTGAATGTCTTATCACTTTTAATGAAAAAAATTGTCATCTGAGAAAAGCATCAGTTTCTGGTACACATTTATTCATTTTCAGAAGCACATGACAGTTACATAAATAAGGCTGAAATTCCTTGCTGCTTAGGTTCCTGTCTCCAACAATGGCTAATACTAACCACTGTGAGAAAATGTAGTGAATGATACAAGATCAGGGTAATCAGATGATAATATTCTACTGAGATATTCTCCCAGAGTTGACCAATTTATAGTGGAGGTGAAAGTGAATGCTTGAAGTGAGAGGTACTGGTTTTGTGCTTAGTAGTCCTGATGTATTTTCTGCTGTTAGTTTGTCCAGTCACAGAGATTTTGCTTCTTGAACATCCTATAGTAAAAATATAACTTACCTAATTATTGGGTGAAAAAGCAATACTTTTTTGGGTCTTTTAATCCTGAAATAAAATGGTTTAATTTTATACTTATGGAATTTTTTATTAGAAAAGACAGAGAACAATTGTTCTCGACTATTTTCTCCATGCCAATCACCATGCTATACTTTAAGTGCTCAGTATTGGTTTTCTTCTATTGTCATTACACCTTCAAACTTCTTTTTCATTATGTCATCTTGCGCAATAGCTCCCCTTCCCTTCTATTTTTTCTTTTTCAATGGTATGAATTATGTTATGCTGAGTGCCACAAACATACATTGAAGTTTGGCAGATACAGCCAGGGACCTCTTTTTCCATTTCCCAGGAGAAGGTTATACTGAAAACGTAATAACCATGACAATCAAAGCTCTGTAGTCATTCCTTCTTGTAAAGAACTCCATATGTTTGTCAGGTAACTAGGGATATATAAAAGAAACACACAAAGTTTATTTTTGTATCTGAAGTGGTCAATGATTTTCAGGATGACAGAGATTGTTCATTTCTGTCTAGTAGCAAACAAAAGCAGCAGTGGATAAACTTTAAATTCCCTCTCCAGTTTCTTAATATTTTACAGGTGTCAGGATGATCTCTTATTTAGTATATCAGACATTATCAGAAAAAGATAAGTTGTGTATTCAAAACAAAACCAAGAACAAAAAGATTAATGAAATCTCTTATATAATGACCAATAAAGCAATTAATTTTCCCCTGAGATCATTCAATTTACTTTATAGTGAATTGGCTTGCCTCCAGTTAAAAGTTTTTCCAATCACAGAAAATTTAATCTAACACTTCAGTGTTAGTTTAATCATTCATCGGCTAAAGATTATGAGCTACCTCCCCATTTAATGAATATCAAACATCAGTTAGCCATTGACTTATACTACTTAAAGACTAGCATGTTTTTCCCTCTTTCAACTCCTCTAGAATGATGCTTTTCCTGTTATCACCATTAACTATAAAATCTTCAGAAATTAATTGTCCTTTTAACTAAGCTTGATTCAACTTGGACTCCACTGCTTACTTTTCATTAAAGGAAAAAAAGATTTTTCTTGGAAGTAAATAATTTATAAAATAAAGAATTTTAAATTTTCTTTTAACATGAATCAAATATATGTGACAGACATAAACATCACATCATAGACAGAAAGGAAACAGAAGTATGAACCCGTTCAATTATATGGTTAATGATGCTGTGGGGGTGGACTATTCTTAGCTGCCTGTTGGAATATCTGGTTTTATATTTCCCTTTCTTGTTGATGAATACTCAAGTGCACGTGCAGCTATGATCGTAGAATCACAGAATCAACTGAGTTGGAAGGGACCTCTGAGATCATCAAGTCCAATCTTTGATCCAACATGGTCGTGCTTACTAGACCATGGCACTGAGTGCCACATCCATTCTCATCTTAAAAACTTCCGGGGATGGAGAATCCTCCATCTCCCTGGGCAGCCCATTCCAATGTCTAATTACTCTCTCTGTAAAAAATTTCTTCCTAATAGCCAACCTAAACCTCCGCTGGCAGAGATTAAGATGGTGCCCTCTTGTCCTGCTGCTGGCTGCATGGGAGAAGACAGCAATGCCCATCTGGCTACAACCTCCTTTCAGGAAGTTGTAGAGAGTGATGAGGTCTCCCCCGAGCCTTCTCTTCTCCAGGCTAAACAATCCCAACTCCCTCAGCCTCTCCGCACAGGACTTGTGCTCGAGTCCCCTCACCAGCCTCGTTTCTCTTCTCTGGACCTGATGAGGATATGGACCAGCAGAACAACTAGCCGTGCAGGTACAGCAAACAAGAATAAATGCATTTAGCAGTTAATGTGGGAAAAGTGAAAAAGATTTGCTATTGGATAGGATTTAATACATTAAAAGGGACTCTTTGGAGTTCAAGTCGCAGACAGTTGTCAGGGCGAATCATTTACAAATGCTGACTTGTGCTTCAGTAGTGATGAGCAGCTCCTGCTGTCACTATTGCATTGTAATTAGCACTCCCTGAAATAGTTCACCAGAGATTTGAAGACTGCCAAGCTCTATATGTCTTGCCCTGGCCTAGTTTAGTTTAGCTTTTCCAGCCAGTGATGGGGAAAGGTTAATGCAGAAGATTCTGCTCATTAGGAACACTAGAAATTAAGGGACTTGTATTTTCTCGTACCCACTGTGTCTGTGAAGCAATTCATTCAGGTGAGTGTTTCAAAGAATGAATAATCAATAATATTAAAAGCAAAAGAAGACTGAATTGAAAAAATCATTCTCCTATAATTTCTTTCATTGGCTCTTGATTTTTCTGCTTGTTTTGGGGTGGGTAGAGCCTGGGTGCACCAGGGCAGCCCCAGTCTCAGGCATCAGGCACCTTCGTGGGGAAAGGGATGGGCTGAGGCCAGGCAGCTCTGTGGCCCCACAGGTGGTCCCAACACAGTGGGGCCATGTCCAGGCAGGGTAGGACAGTTTCTATTTGTTATAAACAATTAAGATTATAACTTAATGCATTTTTCAGGTCTGTTTACACTTACTAATAAATATTCAAAGTTTTGTATGACAGCTAACACAACCATGTATTTTTGCTGGGTAAAGCCCTGTCACTAACTTTTTGTTAAGAGTTTGTCACCATCACCCTCAAAACGAAATGCTGTGGGCTCTAAGCTGTACAATCTTTCCCTCTCCCCTGCACTGCCATCTGAAGCAGTGATAAGTGCTAATTGGGAAGATTTTCTTATCAGTTCTCAGGGAAGCATATTTATGCTTGTCCTGCTTAGGAAGTAGATTATACCTGTAATCAGGGAAAGTGGGTGGGGGACTTCCCTATCAACCCTGAAGGGCAGACAGCTCCAGTCCAGACAGGGCCATGAGGTAAGGCTGTCCTTAGGTTGGAAGGGTCCAGATGATTAGTGTCTGGGTAACACTGGGTTGATGAACCAAGCTGGTAGACATTTTGCATGAGGAGCTCTGTATCATGCTCCATTGCATATATTTTTCACAGTGTGAAGGCTAAGTACTGTGTGGTTATATATTATATAGAAAAGTAAGTTTGTATAAGTGTTTGTAGCTGTTTGCAGAAAAAGGCATTGGGGTTTAAAGTTGAGCACCACTGTTTGACTGGAAAGAGAGTTCAGATTATTTAAGATCAATAAGCCTCTGTTCTCAGACTCATGGAGCAAACTGAAGTTAGTCTAGACTCACACAATTTACAAAGACAGAAGAAAAAACAGAATTAATTACATATAAAAAAATTGAAGAAAATCTCAATAAATCCCAGTGTTATAACTTCTGGAGGGACAGACTAAATGAAAGGATGTAGGAGCATTTCATAATAATAAATAAGGGCAACTCTAAGACTCCCTGGTAATATCAGAGCAAAATGTGTATTGCAAATAGGATGATACCTTACATAGAATAAAAATATATGTACAGACAAATGCCAGTCAATGCCAATCAATATGTAAAGACACAATGCTCCATCAATCACAGTTTGAGAAAGGCAGATCCCTTCATTTAGATTTTTGCATGTTTCCTCTCTCCCTCTCCTTTTGTTCTGTACCCCACAGGAGAACAAACAAGCAAACCTTTCAGTCATCTTTAAAACTCAGCTTTCCTTTCAGGAATTTAGATAAAAAGGGTGGGGTCAGATGTGATATATCTCCTTTCCTTTTTTTTTTTTTGTGAGGTTCATGGAATTGACTTCTCAACCATTAGCATCCAAGATAACAGTTTTACTCAATGGCTGCTATTCAGACAGTGATTGACACAGGTGATCCATCTTCCCACTGCACCTCTTTACTAGAGGGTGTCTGATACTTATCTGAAAAAAAGAATAATTTCAGTTCAATTTACAGTTGATTCATTGAAAAAAAATACTGCTTTTGTATAAGAGAACAGTAGGAAGAATTTTTCTCTTTTTTGACTTTTTTATTTGCAGCAGCATTAAAGGTTGGGAAAAGATCAGAATCTACTTCTTTGGTGCCTTTTCCCCCCCTTTCCTTTCCTTTATTCTGCTTTTATTATTGTATATACAAGATGGTGTTACCTGAAAAGTCTTCAGAAACTAAGATATTGAGGGCTAAAAAACAAAACTAAAAAAAAGGGGAAAAAATTAATTCACCTACATTATCATCACACTTCCTTCTGTGCTGGCTTCTTGTTTAATAGAGCCCTGATGGCTCTGCCAGGGATTCCTTTTGACTTAACCAAGTCCCTACAGCTTCACAGAGAGACTCTTCTTGTGCATCAAGATTGACCCAGGTGTAGGCAAGTGTGATTCCTAGTGGGAATATTTTTATGGAATCTCTAACCAAGTCAGATGGCAGTGATTATTTCTGACTTCTCACAACATCATTGCAGCCTAATACTTACATATTCCTAGTTAGTGGAATCTAGTGCAGGTGGAACAGCGGCTGTACTTTCAATATTTGCCTGAATTTGAGCTTTTTGACCAAAGGACCTGTCCTAAATATATTTCTGGAAAGTAGGATACAGTGCTATATAAGTGACAGATATTTAATGAAGATATTTAATGAAAAAATTAAATGATATGTGTTCTTAATTTTGAAATCCTATCTTACTAAGAAACAGAAGAGTGAAAGAGTCATGTATTAATTTCTGATTTATTGGTTTTAATTTTTCCTTCCTCCTTCTTTCTCACTGCTTTCATACTTCCAGTAATAAAGTGGAGAAAAAGCAAGGATAAGAAGTACTGAATATCTGTACTGAAAACCAATTTTCAGACAAAGTAATACAGACTTCTCTGCAATGTTAAAAAATAGTTACATAATTTTGCTATTGTTGGTTTCCCTTAATTATTTAAATATGAAAGAACTTGTTTCCACTGATCAAAGTAATGCCTAAGAAGGTAAAAGGTAGTTATATTATAATTACTGATATACCTGCTCTCATGGTGGAATTATACAGCATTCAAAATATCTTAGCCATAAAGCAAATGGGTTTCTTTACACTGTTTTCTCATTGTATACTGACATCCTATGTTACTGAAATGCTGAGGCCTGAACAACAGGCCCTGAGCCATAGCTGACCTCTAGATGAACCTTCCATCCTAATGTTATATTTATCTGCTTATTAGCCAAAATTCTATATAATCATTAATAAAATTCATAGTTTGATAAGACTACACCTGTGTGAACATGTAGGCTTCTTACTAAGTTGTATTGGTACCCACTTATTAATGAAGATTTTTATCTATTCATTAATGAGATATGAATGTATCTATCTTTCTGTTTTTAGAGACTGGTCAAGACCATGGAAGTAGATGGCTGGCCTTGGTTGACAGTAGATGGTTCAAATTGACTCCCTTGATTTTCCTCTGAGCCCTGGCAGACTTTGGGTGAAACCCAAGGAGAGAAGAAAGCCAGATATTTTCTGCATTAAATAAGTGATGGAAGCTTGTTTGTTTAACAACATAAAAGACAGACCCTTTCGCAGGGAAGATGAAGACCTCACCTATATGTGGACACACTGCATAGGATTTCCTGGTCACCAGGAGTGGTTCTCTGACCCTTTGCTGTGATCAGGGCTTCCCAGCTAACATGAAGGTCTGGATGATGCTGATGGTAATGTATTAAAGGGTAACTGGTGATATATCTTTCTTAATCACTACTCTTTGTAGTAATGACTAGGTGCATTGCTAAGCCCATCCTTTTGTAATTCTTTGCTTCTTTTGTAATTCTTTGATGTTTTGCACTGTAATAAATTTATACACATACATTTGTTCTTTAAAGTTGGTATCTGTGTTTCTTGTACTGACCCTCATCCCCTGGCAAAACAGTTACATGAAGGAGAAGCTTTAGCAGTCAAGATCAAACTTTTCGACACTGAATGAGTATTTCCCCGAGTATATACAATATTGCAGCAAATGAGTATGTGGTATATTTTCTGTCTAGCTACAACTTTCTTGTCCTGGATTTGCTTTGTATTTTCCTCTGGATTTCAAACTGTCCATTTAAAAACACTACTGAAAATACAGCAGAAATTGCACTGCTTTCTTTCTTTTTTAATTCAGATGCTGCCTGTATCTGCATGATATTTCACGATAAATGGCAAAGGGAAGGAACAGAATTATTTCAAGAACTGGATAAGAGAGTATTATGATGGAGAAACTGAATGCTATAGTGATATCAAGCGACTTGTGTGATTTGGACTTGACCCACATAGTGTCATCTCTTGTGGATAATTAGAAAGTTCCCACTAGAATGTTAATAAGCCAGTGTTCTTCATCATCACTTAGTCACAAATTAATCCCACTTCGTCAAGATATTATGAGAGGGTTGTTTTGAGGTTTTTAAGACTTCAGATTTGCTAGCAAATATTTATCTTAACTTTTGACTGGTGAAAACTGCAGTTATTTGAGGTCTCACCATAACTAGAATTACTGAAATTTACTGGTTTTACTTTTCTCAATAAAAATGGTTTGATATTTGTGGGTTATAACTCTATTCATGAATGGAAAGACCATTACAAAATTATCCGCTCAATAAAATAATTCTTTTTTTTTCTTTTCATTAACAGCAATTGCTGGTGGTCACAGAGCAAACAAATATTGTCACAGAAAACAATGATTGCTTTTGATTTTTTTTCATCTGAAACCTTTCTGTTCTTGGTGAATTCTCACAAAATAGATCCAATGCTTTCATGAATATATTAAGCAAGCTATAATGACTTATAATAAATGCTGATGCAGCAGGCAGAACATGTCACTGGAATGAGATCTTGGGAAACTACTATCTGTCTGCAATTATAAGGTATTGACAAAAAAACCAGAAAACCTTAATGTGAAGCCTGCCTTTTTTCTGTAGTCTATCTTTTAATGCTATACCCTTAGGAAGTGTTACAGGTAGGTGTAAAGTACAAACATGCAAGGATATTCTCACTAATGGTGATTCAGATATCTGATGGAAACCCTTTTCCCCATTATCTGTTAGGCTCAATGAGATAACTTGATAAAATACACAGGATATAACCGACCTCCCATTAATTGACATGAAATGGGGTGGCTTTTTTCTCTTTTTAATAGGAATCAGAGGAAACATCTATTCTGTAAGTGCTAATTCTATTTTTTAAATATATATATATATATATATTAGACAAAAAGAAATCTTTTAGAACTGTGTAGGATGTTCTTACAAGTACTGTGGAAATAGATATTTGCAAAGATTTGTGGAATTGTGTTTTGTATGGTCAGCTCTTTTAAATTTGTTTGTAGCACAGCCTTTTGACCTCAGTACTGGATCTGGGTACACAGTGATAACCTGATACGGTTTTATACTAAAATAGATTAAGATATTAATTTGTTTCAGCAAGATTTGAGAGCTGCTGTTCATAGTCTCAACTGAAAACTTTCCTTCATCTGTCTCCTTCTCATTTCACAAGAATATCACAATTCTGCTGGATAGTTTTGATTTGTTGTGTTGCTGACATATTCTTTGGAGGAAAAAGCAAACAGTTATTGCCTATACCTTTAATGAGAAACTTCTTGTATAACACCAAGACTAATTTGGATGAACACTGCAGGTATCCACAGAGCAAAAGCAATATCTTTTGCAAAGAACTACCATAAAAAGTCTTAGGGGAAGATACAATCTTCCTTGTACAGAAATAAAGCCAATTCTATTTCCCACTCTCCCTTAAATGTAAGCCGCTTAGTGGGATATCTCAAAAAAAGAAAAAGATAAAATCTAGAGATTAAGAAGTCGTATGACACATAAATCAAAAGAACAGAAGGGGTTGAGAATGAGTTTGTAAAGAAGTAATTTTTAGCATTCACTATAATTGGTCTGCTACAGTACTTATCCCTTATCTGCTTTTTTTAGTTATCACCATTTTTCTGGAACACGATGGATAATTGTACTTAGGAATTTGAAAGTAAAATGTGGCATTTGCATAAAGATTTCATTTTTAACTCAATTTCACCTTTACATTTTTTAGCCTCATCTTGTTAGAAAAAGGCACCTGAAAAGCAAAGTTAGTTACCATAAGGGCATATCATATATTGCTATAGATCACAGGACCTTCTGACTTTTGAAAGATAGCTTCCTACCCTTTACAAGATTTCAGTCCTCTGTGTCACTGTGACAGCAACCTCAGTTTGATACTATAATGTATCTGTCTGGAGAAGCTGGCGTAGTATCTTTGAGGATTCAAAATGAAGGTAAAAATTATCACCTCAAGAATGTGTTCAGCATTTCTAGAGACAATAAGGGAAGAAAGCAGAAAACATGTACAAAACTTCAGCCTTTAAATAATACAGACTGAAATATGCACATCACACATTTAATCAACAATAGAGGCCCTTTTGGTGAGAGCAATTTATCATAAGATAGACAGAATTATGATAGATGATGGGACACAGGAGAGCCTGTTTCTCTGCATGACTCTGAAGAAGTAGCTGCTTATGGGAAACATTAAGGTTGCTACACCTGAGAGAGTTAATAAGGGATTTAGTAGGGCATATCCACTCCTGGATTATGCTTCCTTTTCTAACTTTCACATAAAACAGCACTCACAAATGTGTGCCTGCTAAATGCTCTTGTCTCTACTCTTCCAGCATAGGCAGCCTTCAGGGCTAGTCCATTTTTTCCCTAGGTACCACTCTGCTTTCCATTGTGCACCTTTCAATTTACCTTTGAAAAGCAGTTCTTCTGTGAAAATATCATACCAACTGTGTATCAAATAAAAATAAAATTCAAATTTCCAGGTAAATAGTTGCCTTTTCATATCTCTCAGTTTATTCCCTTTTGTGTTGATTAAATAATTTCTTTAAAATGCATCACCAACATCCCTTTCCTATGATGTTTTGATTATGAATAGATTTTTGTTATGCTTAATCTTAAATTTGAAGGTTATCTATTTTTTCCTTACATTTATTTGGTTTTTTTCCCACCTGTGGTCCTTTCTCCTGCAGTTTAGGACTGTAGGGAGATCCTCAGCAGATTAAAGTGGAATAGCTCTGCTGATCTCAGAAAAAGTAGGGCAGTTAACACAGAAAAAAAGCAAAACTTCATCTCATTTTGCACCTGGACACAAAAATTGGGTTAATACATAAAAAATCATGTCTCAAATGTAAAAAAAACCCTCCAAAAGCACTGAGAGAAACTGTTATAAGCCTTAACAGTGAGAAATTTAACTAAAAACATGTTTAGCCTAAATTTTCTGTGTTTCAAACTACTTTCTCTACATTCAATGGTTTCTTATTTGTATACTCTCCCTGCTATCTATCTCATTCCAGGTTGATGCCTTTAGCTTTGCCACTTCTTCATGTTTTCAGAGATTTCATTTTTTTGTTGACCACTGCTGCAGTTATTGAGGCCTTGTTCTTCCCACGATTTTAAAGATGAGTGATGGGAGTCATCTTGCCTTGTTTGGCTGCCCCAAACTAAAATGGGCAAGTCTTACTTAGGCCCTCAGACTCTTTTATCAACAATTCAAAAAATAACTACCTACACAGGATTACATTAATTTTATTTTAAAAAAGGACATGTAATTCCATTATCTCATGTTATCTAATTCCCACCACAAATTATCAAGGAAATCAAGGCATACTAACTGATAGATCAAGCTTTTAGATGCTTCAGTGTCATGGATTTCACCTGTAATTTTCATTTTGTTTTCAGTATTTAATTTTTATTCATAATTTTAAAGTTTGTCTTTCATGTAACTCTGAGAGGAGGGATGAGGATCAGTGTTGCAAACACTGTTCTACCTGTGGCTAGAAGTTCCTTAAAAAGGTGCATGTGAAGTGAATAAAACTGCAATATATCCTGTCTTTTTTTTTTTTCTGGTACCTTTTTTTTGGTGTGTGTGTCCCTAACTTCATATTCTTTTCTCTTGACTCCAGAATTTGCATTGTCCCAAAAGAGCACAGCTGTCAGTTTTTTAATCAAAACTCACTCTTTACCATAGCTATGTCTCAATCTGTGAATATGTATAACACTAAGAAAAATGTGCTTTTCAATTAGAACAATGAGCGACGATGCTGGAGATGGAGTCACTATGTATATATGCACATGTATCTATATCTCCAGCAGTTAGAGGTTTGTGGGCGTTTTCAACTGACTACTCTGACTTTCAAAAGGACTTGTCATGTAGATCCTCAGTCATCTGGAACACTGTTGCAAACACTTCATTCTTTTTCCCTGAAGCTTGCTCCCAAGCTTTCATTCATCAGTGCCTTCTGGCACAAGCCTGTGTGGGAGCTGGAGTCCACTCGACCTACACAGCCAGAAAGCTTAACACGCACCAGGAACAGAACATTTTGAAAATTGCCTATTCTCCTTTTCCCAGTAGAGTCAGTCTTTTACACATTTAGCTGCCACATTCAGAAGTCAAATGCCTTTATTATGATTGTTCATTGCCAACAATGTGCTCTGCACTGTGCAATATATAACACTACAAGGCAGGGTCTTCTCTAGGGACAAAGAATGTTGTTCTCTAGCTAATGGCAGGAAGTGATACTGTAGTGATTTTTGAAAGCAAAATATCTTCTTGGGCTTTACTGCTACAACAAGAAAGAGATCAAAGTCTCTTAAACCAGACAATGCAATCCTCACAGCTCCCTATTAGAGCAGAGGTTTAATTTGTTTTGGATGTTCTTATCTTGTAGACACAATCCTAGACACTTTCTCAAAATAAGTCAATACTGACATTACACTTTGCCATCATTTACTCATTTAGAGAAGAAGCCATTGTCTTTCTGTATATGTTAAGATGGGAAGTGCAGTCACAGGTTATTGACATGTCCTTTATCATCCCATATATCAGTGTCAGAAACAGTACCTACACTTTTAAACAGTACACTGTCTCAATCCAGAAGCTATATCCTTCAAAATGATGGTGCTTTGGAAGCAATGCAAATGGGGACAAGTTGTGTAGTGGTGGAGTGTCATACTAAAGGTGTACTGTACACATATTAATGCAACTGCATCATGCCACTGAACTCAAAAAGTCTACTGAACCCTGCCTGTCATGCTAAAAGGTGGTAGTTGTACCATCCATCATCAACCTCTGCAGATGATATTTGGAAGAATTTGGAAGAATTTGAGATCCCCAGTGCTACTTCTCCTTTTGGCTATTCACTTACCACAGATTGACAGACCAGCCACCTGTAAAATATTTTCTCCTGTTGTTCTTTATACATAATGTACTGAACTTTCACACATTTGCATCACATTAATTCTCAGTGTCATGAATTAGATCTTCCTCATTTATCTGTAAGATAGATGACAGCATTTTGGAATAACCACTGAAGAATAGTTGAAGGTTGTTTGGTAAATGGCTACTGTAACATCAGTTCATAGTAAACACACCTCTCCCAGCAGACAAAAATAAGAAAATACAAAGGTGCTGTTTTCCAACACTATGAATGAAAAAGAAACTTAGGAACAGCTACTATTAATCCATTTAGTGATGAATGCTAGTATTTTTCAATAGTGTTAAAATATTTTGCAAGGGGCCATGGCTTCATAACAGTACTACTCACTTAGCAAGCCTAGTCACTCTGCAGGGAAGAAGCACACAGTAATTGTCACTACTAACACAGTGACCATGAACCACACTCCTCTCTGGAACAGCTGGTAATGATGTCAGAGAATAGTCAACCACACGTTTACCCTTCTCTGCTATAATATAATTGTATTACTTTGAATTTTAAAGATCCTTATTGTTCTTTTATTTTCTGAATCCGGTTTTGGAGATGAACCACTGTCACTGACAGTAATACTAGGCTTAGTCAGAGCTTGTGCTTTGTTTGCAGAGACATTCTTTTATTAGAGGTGGAGGATTAAGCATTAGTATCAGAAAAAAAAAAACCAAAAACATAACAACCCAAATCAAACAAAAACACAGAGGAGGAAGATTAGACTGCAAACAGTTTATTTCACCACTGACAAATTTAGAGTGAGCTTTCAAGACTCAGTGGTGTTAAATCATCTGATTTGGCTTGCAGCTCACAAAGTTTATGGAATTACCTTGCTAGAGGATCCCATTAAAGTCCCTTTCTATTTCTTTCTTTCCCATCTGCACTGACACCCCTCTAGAGAATGACACCTTTATTGGGAAAACTCTTTAACTAGTAACAATTCCAGGTAAGCTGTCAACACTATTGACCTAGAGGAGTATGTGTGTTTTCCCCCTGCATTTGTCTTTATAAATTCATTTTTCACATTTGCAAAATTTCAACTATGGAGAAGAGTCATTCAGTACTACTGCATTACCTCTGTCAAGATATGATTGGTCTCAATAGCACTATTTGCATGACATTGTCCTGTCCATTTTTTAAAACAAATAGTAACTTAATCCATAAATAACATTTCCTTTATAACGCATTGATACATTACCTACCTTTTTAAGGCTAATGAATCTTGTGAATGTAAGGCCTAAGTTCTGAGGGAATTGGTTGGAATGTTGATGGAAGTTGCTATGTAATAGTTCTTATGGGGAGGGAGAAGACAGGAAAATCTTTTTCTGATGAAGCCCTATGAATATTCTTCTGGTCTTTCACAGGTTAATTTCCTGACAGCTTCCCAAAATCCCGTTGAACTTTAGAGCATAAGAGAGCTTTTCTGTGTTATTTTCACTGTGTTTGCTATTTATGAATGTTTATGCATGTGTTTGAAATGCTTAAGTGCAGTTTGAGTAATAATGGCTTTTAAGTATATCTTAAATTAAGTAGCCAAAGAGGGCAGTCTGTTTTTGGACACTGTTTCCAAATATCTACCTAATTTCTAAAGCAAAATTATATACTTTCTTATAATTTCTCATCTACTCCACTTGACAGAGCCTGCTCCAAGCTATAGAAATATAGGACCTTTTTCTCTCACTGATTACAGCTAAACTTTTATTCAGTATTTTTTCGAACATCACCATTGTTTTAGGAACTTACTCTCATTAAATTTATTTCAATATTATTCTTTTAGCTCTGCAATTTGTCTTGAAAGCTCTAGTCACACAGCCGAGTCATTCGCATTTTCTACCCAGCAAGGCTTATCTTTCAGTTTAGGCAATTGCTTTGGCAATTTGCATTTTGGTGCAATCTTCAGACTTTTTCTTGTTTCAGCATGGAAAGGAGGGAGAAGAAATTCACAGTCAAAATTATTCAACTGCAGAAACTTACACAATTGCAAATTTTATGGTGAATTTAACCTACGCTACAGCTGATTACACAGCTGCTACATGTTTATACTAATGGGGGTTCCAGTTTTCCTTCAGACCCAAGCCCCAGTCGTCCATATTCGGATATGTCAACTGATGTTCAGATTCTACACTTGAGTGAGCCAGCTGGCTTCCCTGGCAGGAAAATGAAAGATTACATTCAAATCTTCTCCCTGCAGACAGTATGATGACCAGAACTACACTGATTAAAGCCTGCTCACAGTGCCCCTCTGAGGCCTTTTCATACCCTCACCATGAACCACATTGTCCATGCTGCCTTGACCTTCTTTTTGGTGCGGAAATTCTTACAAGGTGGGCTACAAGACAGTCCTCTCATTTTTGGGTAAATTTTTTGTATATCTCTTATGTAAGGAGTGTGATTTGTATTGCAGAGAAAAATAAAGTCTTCATTCATATTTTGAATGTGCCCATAGCTGAAATCACAACATCTGGTGTGAATTCTTTGGCAGGAAAAGGAGTTAAACTCCTAAGATCTCCTGTGCCTTAATTAGCAGAGGAGCCACACAGATTTTTTTGTTTCTTTGTTTCTTTGTTCATTTTGGTTTTGAAATAAGCTCAGAAGTATTTTTTCTGTCATGTTCCACTGTATCTATGATGAATTGCACAAAACACACAGCGAGGAAACTACAGCTGGGACATCTCACAGCTCAGGCAGCTTTAACTAAGTTCTAGAAGTCTCAGCTGAAGCCTCAGTGAATGGGAATCCCAGAATCCAAAGAATGAAAAGAACATCCTTACTCACAGGTAGGCCTGAAGTCCCAGTAGAGAAAATTTTCAGGAGTCTAACACTCCAGAATTAATTCCTTAAGAGATCCTTTAGGGCCATGCTCATTTCTCCTGTAGTCTACATAAATACATTGCTATGTATGATCATTCTGACATTTTTGGAAGAATAGATAGGTATATGCTCTCTGGCTTGCAGAAATGTTTTATGAAGTACTGACTGCTTGGTAGGATCTAGCCTCTAGGACGTAGGAACCATTAAGATACTTTAAGGCATTCATATGTCCTCCGCATAAACCGTGTCTTCATCATTTACAAGGTACCACGAGAAACTTCTTCTAGTTCAAGTAAAGGAAACTAGTCTGATTAGTAAGACTGCACATATCACAAATAAATAATTTTTTTTTTAATACCCCGTTGGTAATCTGTTGATGTGTAATTTAGGTAAAATCTCTTAACCATTTTTGGCCTCAATTTACTAAGCCATAAAGCCAGTACTAAGGCACTGTTTTTCATCAAATTAAATATAATTAAAGTATATTATTGCAATGAAGAATATTATTGGATTTAAATAAACCTTTTAACTCCTGTCAACATCCTTTTGTATTAAAATTATACTAAGAATGTATTATTTTGTTGTTCCAGACTCATCTTACTTTTGCTGAATATACTATATCTATGATACAGCAAGACTCCTGAACAGGCTTCTTCAACTGCCCACAGAAAGCTCAAAAAATGATGTTTTGTGTTAAACTGCCTGTTCTTTCAGTCTGTACAAGAACCTTTGGTTTTGCCTAAGACCAATGGAAGACTAAAGGAACATCTCCCCCTAAATTTTCATTTCAAGACTTTTAAAAAACTTTTCCTAAATTTCAGTGTCAGGAGTTTACTCCAAAATAAATTTTATCTTTGGTTTTTGCTTGTACAGAGCTATTTTGAGTATCTTCCATCCAGAGATTTCATCACAGAATGCAGGTGATTCTAAGTATGGGGTTGAAAATCCCAGTGTCCCACTTTGAACAAGTATTTCTGTTAGACCTTCCTAAATCTACCCAGAACAAAACTAAGGTTTTTATAGAAAGTTTTCACAGGTCAACATAATTTCTTTAAAATGGAACACTGTTTATTATCTATCATTAGAGTAAATAAAAGGTTTTAACTCAGAAACTCGTGTTATTCTTTGTCACCTATAAAGCAGGAGAGATTAAAATACTATAAAAATAAAATAATAATTATATTTTGAAATATTATTTTTCTCCAATGACATTTCACTTTTTTCCATTCATATCTATAAAAGGGTTGATGCAAATACTATACTGATAAATGTGAATACTTCACTGTTATACGATCTGGGACAGAACTCTTCTGCAGTGAATCTTCCTTTTTTGGAAATCTTCTGATTTGAATAAACTCACTTCAAAAGGATTTTCGTTTTTTTATTCTTCCTTTTTTTCTTTTTTTTTTAAATAATACTAATACTGTCTTGTGTTTAATGCAAATAGAACCCAAAAAGCATCTATAAATCATACTTTATGCTTTTGTTTGTCTGTTTTGCTTTGTTTCATAAGTACAAATACAGATTTGCAAATAATACATCATCTCCAGTTGTCCTTGACAGCAATGCACATTACATGGAACCACACATCTCTCAAAAGATTCTGGCAGTATTTTATGTAGCCAAGGAGATATTCAGAATTAGCCTTCCACTTTACATTGTTCCTTGTCCTTCATTTATTGACGTACTAACACCAAGTATCTCAGTACGTGAAGATTTTCTCCTCTACATTTATTTCTTGTCAGTGTCCTTGCTTGAAACTTTTTTCCAAGTGACCAGAAAAGAATACCCCAGACAATATATCAGCAAGCAACTAACTGATAGAAAAAGGATCCTTAAAATAAATATTCATAAAAATGTAGTGTATTGACTGTAACAGTACTCAGTAAATGACTGACACTGATGAGAAATAAATTAAGGTGTTTTTAGAAAACCTATTATTATGGAGAAATACACTTTGCAGGTGGATTTTTTTTTTTTGGTATTACAGATATTTTTTTGCTTTTACTTTAGGTTAAAATAGTAGCGATATAAAATTAAAGTATTCAGAATTACTTATTTTTAAAAAGCACTAATAATACTATGAGAAAATGAAAAATTAGTTTCTTGCTGCAATCTCAGTTGAAAGGTTTCTGAGAAAAGAGGGGTACTGAACTGAAAAACAAGTCCAACATAATTTTCATTTAAGTTACCTAATTAACCTGGTCTGACCTCAAGCTAGCCTTTCTTGGAGCAGAAGTTGGGACTAAAAACATTCCAAGGTAATTCCAACCCGAATTATACTGCAATCTGACAATATAGACATGATTTTCTACAGACTTGAAGCAGAATTAAGACCGATCCTATTATCTTCTGGACCACTTCTGAATTACGATTAAATTTCTATAAATATCCTATAAGGCTGCCATCAGAGATATTATTTAGGATTAATGGTGTATAAAATTGCAATACTGACTTCACACCTCTTTCAATCCTCTTTACAAGGTCTAATTAAAATATTCATGAATGTCTATGTTCTATGGATTTGGGGATCCCTAAAACCAGAAATTCACAGTAATCTTAATGAGTAAACCAGTTTATTTCCTTCTACTAGGTATTGATCAAGATGCCTTTGGAATATGATATTCTGTTTTAGATGTCCAGTAGACCCTTGAAGACTTTGCATTGGGAAGTGTAAATAGGTTAAAACAATCACCTCTGGTAAATCCTCATCTCTCTCACATTGCATAGATTTATAAGCACAGCTATACAAGTCAATAAAGTGGGATAATATGGTTTCTGAACACACAGCTGAGTTAGTCTAAGCACTGCTCATGCCCAAACACCTCTTAAGAGGGTTCTAGATTGCCAAGGTAAAAAATGTCCTGGAAATTGTGCCAAAATATTAATAGTATGGATGCCCATTTGACAATATTTAGGGCTGAAATATGTCTATATATAGATTAGAAATATGAAGTTCCAACCAAGGATTAGGCATTAATATCTTTAAACTAAGAACAAATCTATCACGAGGAGTAGCAAAAAAATTTCTTTATAAGTTTCTAAAAATAATTTAAAAGAAAATTCTGGAGAGATAAAGATTAACCATTATAAAAAACCTAGGCACTTAAAACCAATTCTGTATAAGAACTGTGAAACAGTAATGTCAAAATGGGAAACTAGATTTATTAAATACTCCTCAAAAAAAGAGAAACTAAATTAAGATAGTGAGTCAGAAGGTATGTGTGTAACAATTGTTAAAATGTGATTAAAGTCTAAAAATACAATACAGCTGCCAGAAAGGAAGAAGAACATAATTCAAACAATAATGCAGGAAACAGGAGGTGGAACAGCTGGGTGAAACTGAAATTTTTAAATGTCTGTGATCAGTTACCTCCATTCTTAGTCACAACATTTGGGTTTAGAGACAAATGTCTCCAAAGCTCAGCAGTATCAGTGTGTGAAAAGCCTTTAATTGAAAATCCGTTATACATCTGTCAGAGAACTAGATATGGCAACTTCAGTTGCATACATAGCTGTTAGCAAAAGGAGTGTTTATTTTGTGAGACTGAGGTCAAATGGTAGGGACCTCAAGGCAACTGGTAATCACTAGAACTGTGTGTGTTAAAGCTACTGCTGTTAGGATCAACTCAGCAGACTTTAATTGTTTTCTACTCAGAAAACAGAAAGGATCTCCCTAACAGTTTTCAGGGAAACAAATCAGAAGCTAGGATTTAGAGGTCTATTTCCACCAGTGTGAGCAGTGGACTGAGGGATGGGTCATGGCTGTGTGCTTTCTAATGTCTTTGCTCCATATGGGGGTGATATGGAAAGAAAGGTGTGAGATCTGCATCAGGACTATACAAGAAAAAAACCAAATCAAAACCAAAACCAACAAACCAACGCTTTAGCATTTGGAAAGCATTTTAGCAAAGTACTTTAACGTCCATTCATTCCAGTCACTTTCTTTACATATTTGCATGAATGCCATGGTCTTCTTACAGGTTCTAAATTTTCTGACTACTTCAGTTGTTACTTTATCTTGACTTTCTCTTAATTTTAAAACTCAACTCATGTTATCTCAGTACAAAAAGCTTCTTTTTGTTATATCAATCAACTCGTTCTTTCCTTTTTTTTCCCCCAGTTTTATTAAGTTTAATTGACGAAGACTCCTTTTCTTCGATCCTTCTCTGAAAAAAAAGTCAGGAAACTCATCTAACAGAAAAAGATTGTTCCTTGATTTAAAGATTCTCTAACTAACTGAATACAACTGCAAAGGTACTCAGACTCAGATCCAGTGTCTACAAAATCTTACATCTAAGCAGTCTAAATTATGTTGAACATATGGGTATAAAAACAGTAAAGAATTAATAAATACTGGATCAAAGAAAACGAGGTTTATTTCAATAATCAGTTTTAACACCTGAAGAGCAATTTTAATTACTTCATATGAGAAAACTTGTGTTTGTCATTTTAACTATTACCCTCAAAGAATAAAAGTTGTTTTGCCTGGAAAACTAACATGTATATTTTTCTAATTGTTTTACAACTTCAATATTTTTTTTATCTAGTTGTATTTATTATAACAAAAGTACTATATAAAACAAAAATACTTTAATTGATTGGTGGAATCCTAAAATATTATATGAGTTCAGGATTTTTTTTGTTTTGTTTTTTTTTTTTTCATGATGAGGGGTGATACTCCCCTGAATCTGGAAACATGTTAAGCATAGTATAAATAGAATTTTTGACTCAGTGTAGGTGATTCTCAAGCCACTACATTTAGTCCATACTTACTATCAACTATCTTTAAGATGAAACTGAATCTTACGCAGTAGCTGCATAGAAACTATTGAAGTGCTGAAATATGTGAACTTCATATTGATTTTGAGACTTAACTTGTATTACTTTCAGATTTCTTAACATGGCAATGTATCTTGGCTTTAGCCTGTTAGCTTCACTCTATCAGTCTTGTCACTACTTTCCTTTAGCTTTAAACTTCTTGCAATTTTGAAGTCAATGAGTTGCTTGATATATTATTATTTTCTTTCTTTAGAAACAGAGATTCTGAAAAGAAAAATAAATAGTGTGATTCAATATATGAAATGAAAGACAAATTGTGTGTGGGTGATCATCCATTTGGCAAAATTTAGCAAAAATAAATAGAAATATGTTTGGTAGCACAAATTATGGAAATGAATTCCAAATCTGCACTAGTCTCTTTTTCCAAAAATCCAAGAAATATTTTCTCTAACTAAGTGAGCTGGTAATTTTGGAAAAGCAGTTTCTTTCTGAGTATTTTCATCTGATCTGCTTTCAATCTCTGAAAAATTGGTAGTAAAGAATATGGGAATAATTTAGATTAAATTTATTTAGTGCTCTAAAATATTTAAGCTAGATATATGAATTGTGAAAGAATTGTGACAAGAATTAATTTAAACAAGATATTAAGACCATCAATGTCTTGTTGTTAGCTAACTTGAGATATTTTTCCATTATCTGCAACCCCCATACTTAGATTCTACATGCAATTATAACCTAGATACTTGAAAAGACTGTTTTTTCAGAAATTGTATGCTTCCCTTATAATGAGTGAAAAAACAATAAGAAACAAACTCTTGTAGTTGAATTACACAAGGGTCATATTTGCAGCATGCTTTTTTCTATTTCCTCTCAAGGGTTAAGAGGGGACAGGAGCCTCTCAGCAGTGGTGCTGGAAGTGGCAGCTCTGGTTTACCTGGGCTCTAGTCCCATTCATAGAATTGCAGAATCACAGGATGGTTTGTTGAGATTGGAAGGTTCAGCTGGTCCAACTCCTCTGCTCAGGCAGAACCATCTAGAGTCAATTGCCCACGACTGTGTCCAGATGACTTTTAAATATCTTGAGAAATGGACACTCCACAATCTCCCTTTCAGTTTGTGCCAGTCCTTAGTCACCTTCACTGTGAAGCTTCCTGATGTTCAGAGGCAACCTCCTGTGATTCTGCTTGTGGTCATTACCTCTTCTTTTGTCACAGGGTTCTGCTAAAAAAAGGCCAAACAGTACCAACCATCTTAGCTTCCTTATATGAGAGATGCTCCAGTACCTTAGGGAGATATGTAGCCCTTTGCTGGACTCTTCCCAGTATATCCATGTCTCTCTTTTACTGGGGAGCCAAACTTTTCCTACCATGACCTCCTATCACCTGCTGTTATCTGCTGCTAAGAAGAATACTGTCTCCCAGTGTATTCCAAGTGTGGTCCCTCTTCCATCTGCCTTTTATTCTGGTCATGGATTATTTAACTGTATAGTCTCAGAGAGAAGGGGAAAGTAGTGTGTGTGTGTGTGTCAAGAAGAAGAAAAAAAGGGTTTAATGGAAAGATTTCAAAGAACAGGACAAACAGATTCCCTCTTATAAATGTAGGTGCCACGACCTAAACTAGTTTTACTGCTGAAAAGCTGCGAGCTGTAATTGATTAAAATTCATAGCAGGCTCCATTAGCTTAATTTCCTTTTCAAAAATATGGAGGCCTCTAAACCTCTGCAAACAGTTAAGAAAAAAAATAAGGAAAATATTTTCAGAATGGAGAAAATATCCCAGTCTTTATCTAAAAGACAGAACCAATTTAGCTGATCTGCTAAAACATGATACTGAGCATTGAAAATGCCTTCAGTTAAAGTTGAGCAAAATTAAAAGAAAATTAAAACAGGCCATAAGTTGCTAAAAAGTGGCCAATTTTGACAGACATCATCAGCTTCCCAGACTATAATGTTATAAACCTCAATGTTTTTTGGATACTGTCTAGTATCTCTTTCCTTTAATGAAAATTGTTCTGATAATTTAGATAATTGTTGGTTTGCAGTGTTAGCAAAATCAAAACTGGAAAAGAGACAATTACAAATAATTTAGCCATGTCTGTGCACTGAACTAGTATCAAGTACAGTTAGACCTTTCTGGAAGATATTTATCCAACATTTTTTTCATAAACTTTTGCAAAGGTTTAACCTTCCTCATTAATATCTGGAAAAGTATAAAACCCCTTATATTTTTCTCATATGTATTCTGAATTTTTCTTACAAGGAAAAAAACCCCCAGTTTTCTTCTAGTGCAACCTCCATGAACAGACTAAAAATCTTTCACAGTTCTGTCTCTGTATATTATTCAGTTAGTGGAAAACTATTATTATGTGCATGCTCTTTAAACTTTTCATATTTAAACTTAACAAGCTCACATCTTTCAACTTCTTTTCTTAGCTAAGTTTTGTTGTCCTTGTCTGAAATGTGACGCCCAAAATATGATGCAATATTTCTTTTTAGCTTCCATAACAATGTCTCAGATGGCATATCTGCCTTTGGTTTCTTTCATGTGACATTTGTCATTTTTTTTTCTACTAGAAACACAGTAGTATCTTCATATACAGCTTGTGATTTATTAACCATTTACTGTGGTAACATTTTGCAATTATATTCAGCTCTCCATCGTCAAAGACATTAACGAAAATACTGAATTATTCTCACTCTTTGGAAAGGCCACTTTAATTATCTATCCACTTTAGATAGTGAACCAGTAAGTGCGATATATTCAGTAGTTGTGCATTTAACTTGTGACTTTAGTCAGTTCATACATTTTAGAACTATTATGAAAAATATATTGTAATTTAGTCATTCTTCAAGTCGACACGTTAATCACATCTGATATTTCCCTGTTTGCTGTTGGGTTGGTGTCCTAGTTAGAACAGCTGGGACCAGCTCATCACTGTGTAGGTGTAACCCCAAATTGTGTATTCTATAGCCTTCCATGCCATTTCCCAGGAACTGGTAGCAAAAGACCATTTACAGCAGCTGCCCAGAGCACACCTGACCCCTCAGGCTATAAGCTGGGTGTTGAGAGGCCTGTGAGATAGGAGGATGTTCCTGTTCTTATACCCATTGTGGAACTCCCCACCCTGAGGGAGGTACTGGACATTCCTGCCTGAACCTGAGGATATATAATCTTGGGGTCTTGGGACTTCTGTACCACTTGTGGGATCCAGAGGACCGGAACTTGGACTGGACTGAGACCACCACCCTCAACCGGACTGTGATCACCACCCTCGACCAGATTGTGACCAGCACTCTCACCAACAGGTTTTCCCTCTCCTTTTACTTTTGGACTCAGGGGGGACCACGTGGGGCTCAGCACAGGGGCCAACAAACACCGTTCTGTTCATACCCCAGGGTACTGGGTTATACATCTCGGTTTTGTGGGTTAAACCAATTGTTTGTCTGTGTAATTGTATTTACTGTATTATTTTTATTAAATTGTTATTTGGATTTATAATCTCTTTTGAGTTGGATTAATTTCCCCTGCTGGTTTACCTTTAAACCAGCACAGTTGGTTACATGATCAAAAGAAGTAAACCAGGGATTTTATATGATTTCTTCAGAAACATATGGTGGCTACTTCTATTACTGTATACTGCAGACATTTATAATTATGATAGATTATATTGCAAGTATAACAATTTTTTTTTTTTAGTATTTCCACCTTTTGTACTTGTGCTCAGAAGAGAAAATCTACCATCTTTCATCTATTCATCTGTGGCCAAATTTGAAGATGAGAGAGGTTGTGGAAAAATGTGTTTTCACTCTCAGGCAATATGAATTCCTGAAAAGGAAAAGCTGCAACCTCAGTATCTCACAGTATGTTGAATTCATCCTCATTAAAATTTCTGAAGAACACAAATGTCAACACTTTAGAAAGGGAATTTTAAAAGAGAGAACTAATTACCAGATCAAATTATTGGCATATTGATGATAATCAAGAGACTGCATTCCTTTCTTTTAATTTCCAGGGTAAAGGACTGATTGAAATTCAAACTAAAAGGCAGGAAAAATATATATTTATCTTTCCTCCTTGTTGGTTTTATGTGGGGTTTTTTTTGTTTGTTTGGTTTGGGTTTTGGTTTTGTTTTTTGGGTTTTTTTTTTTAGTTTTGTGGGTTTTTTTATTAGCTTGAATAAATCTTAGTGAAGAATACCATCAGTGACATTTTTGAGACCTGTTAAACTGATTTTTTTTTTTAACTTTAGTGAACCTTGTCATTTAATTGCAAAGAAGTCCATTTCAGTAAAAAATATTGTCAGTTAGAGTTTCAGTTTTCTTCTGACTTATTCCCAACATGTATAAAATGCAACTAATGAATTTTAATTTAAAATTAAAATTGAAAATTGAAAATTTATAGAACAATGAAATCACAGATTCAGTAAAAGGTATATTTTCTTTACATTTAGCATGGGCCCAAGACACATTATGAGAACAGCAAAGGAAATGCAAACCAAAGCATTTTGGTAGTCAAATGCAGAAAAAAATGGGAAAGCTAGAAGTGGAAAGAATATTCTGGAAAAACTATACATGTATAATTTTCGACCCATTAGATTTTTCTACACATTTTTTTTTAAAGCCACCGTTTGTAGACACCTGACATTTGAAGCATGACTTTAGGTGAAGATAAGAGTAAAAAAATGGCAGGGATAAGTGATAGAAAAGCTATGTGTTTCAGCCATGGCTCTTCTTTTTTAAATGCTCTATTTTTTTTAATTTTTAAACTCTCATAATTTCCCTGATTGCTCATACATGTGACAGTAGAATAATTGCAGACTAATACTACTCCATACAGTAGTAGAAATATGTATTTTCTTTTCCTTTTCCTCCCCAGTTGGAAGGTCACACCAAGAAATTTAAGCTCTCATCAAATTGCTGAACTGTAATTTTAAAGTAGTAATTAAATAGCTCATAACATGTTCTTGAGAATATGATCAAAACAAACATTTTTCTCAAGGAATCTTGTCTTTGAATAAACTATAAGTAATATAAAAATTATTCACTACAGTTCACAAAGCCTACACTTTCAAGATTACTAAAGCATGGATCTCAAAATTCACAGTCTGGTACTCAACTGCTTCAAGTCAGATACCCAGTAGGCTTTGATGACTTAAGTAAATCCTAGTGAATATGCTCCTCTTTAATATCTTTGTTGGCCTTCAGTGTAGTTTGAATTTGAACTGATTCACAGTGATATTCTGAAGAGGGGAAGTTCAAACATCACCAATTTAAAAACACCAGCTGCCAGCTGTTCCTCGATGTGTGAACATCTCCTTTTTCTTGGAGCCCGTGATACAGTAGTCCTATCATAAAATCTGAAGCTGAAGTGTGTCCTGTATATAAATAGATCCTAGGGTGGGATGTGAGATATGGGATGTCAAGCCATATTGGATAAGATGTTTTTATAAAATAGGGAGAAAGATTTTTCACCTTAAAATTGTTTAGGATAAGCTGAGCATGAAAATTTAGAGAACTTTGCATTCTGACTTGCAGTATGACAGTCTCCCATGAGAAAAAACACAAATGAGATAAAATCTGAAACCCAAGTCACCTTCTTTTTTCTTCCAGAGTTACACTGTATTCTGATTGAGTAGACTGAAGCCAGATTAAGTTCAAATTATTTATTTCCACATGTATATTTTTCTTGGTGTAACTAAATCAAATCAGGTTACCTTTTTAAAATGCTCATATTAAGAACATCTTAGGTGACAAACTATATTTATAAGATTTCCTAGTTTCTTATTGAGTCAGGCTGTGAACAGCAACTGCAGTTCATCATCCATTAAAGGTCTGACCATCAACACTTTCAAGTTACTACAGTTAACTAGCTCCAAGACTCATCAAATCTGCAAAGGCCACCTGGCTATTTCCCAAAAGTCTGTTTTACCTCGAGAAGTACAACAAAATAAGAACAAGCAGGACTATTGTTTTTGGAGGAGGAACACCCTCATTACATTACACCCTTTTGAACCTTTAGTGAAACAGTGAAAGCAATGGATGATATGAGTCTCTCTTGAGTTTCTTAATAGTTAGTTTAATGGTAATATTTTTTTAACTCGTAAATGTTTGTTGCAGTGCTCAAACATGATAATTACATAGTAAGATTAACACTTTAATTAAGAAATTGTACAGAGGAAGTGTAGGTATTTAGATTCTGTCAAAACTAAAGCCATCTTTTACATGCTGGATTGAAAAATACCTTTCTGAAATATCACCAGGAACAAGAGAAGTTCTTATTTCAGTCAGCTTTTCAAGAACTTAAATAACTCAGAGACAGAATGATATCAGAAGAGGTACACAGGAGAAATTTGACAGTTCTCTCCATCTTTGCTAATTAGACTCTAATTTCCTTAGACCTCCCATGTTTAAGTGAGATGCTCAGTTACTCGGATAATCAATACATGTATCTTATCTATGATCTCCTAGCATTTACCAATACCTATTGATCTAATAAATATTACCATAATAATGGAAGTATATCATGAAAACGAGCTCTTACTGTAGGTGCTGATTTCAGGACAGTGTAGAGGATTATCAGCAAGGCACAAAAAAGGTAGGAATGAGGTAGGAATCTCTGTGGCTACTTCCTGGATCACAGCATTTCAGATCTTGTCCTATACAAAGTGACAACTGCCTGCCACCAAAGTAAACAAGCTGCAGATCTACAGTTCCTCCTTCTCAGCACTTTTTCTTGTGAAGAAAACTTTTTGTAGTGATTGAGTTTCTAGGGAATAAGAAAAAAAGCCATTCTGTGATTATAGTAAAAGACTTCCAGTGTGATCTCAGACTGATTATTTCACCTGTCATCAGTGCTCTTCTAGATGGCAGGTCAGAGTGGCTGATGGCATAGGGCTTGGAAACTTATTTTCATGTCATTGCTTTTGTTCTCAGAACCAAGAGCAGTTCAGTTTTGGTAAATCATTTCACTTAAAGCCTTTAAGTCTGCAAAGCACTTATGCAAATGTTTAATTTTAAACATGTGAATAGTACTATTAACTTTGATGGGACTTTTCACATACCTAAAGCTAAAGACATGCTTAAGTGCTTTGCTAATAACAGTGAAGGAGGGGGAAGGAACACCCATGACCTCCATTTATGTTATTGCTTCATTAATTTTTTTATTTACAGGCTCTTTAATGGCATTCATCATCACAATATTGCAGCATGTCAAGAATATTAATGTTGCCATTCATTTGCCTTTGCTTGACAACTGTTGTGCTTCACAAAAAAGAGGAAAAGAAGATTCTGTGGAACACTTGATGGCTTCTGTAGGCAATCATGACAAGTTCTTAACGTAATTAGAAAAAAAAGCAATTAAACTTTCACACAAATCCCTCAGACTGTTTAAAATTATAGAGATTTTAACTTTAGTGTGCTCTGTTTTCCACAATTCTAATTTTCCTCTTTTTTCTTTTTTTTTTTTTCTTTTTTCTTTTTTTTTTTTTTTTTTTAAGAAACATCCCCTATATGATGGAATTTCTTTCTGGAAAACTGAGACCTTCTAATCTTGTTTATTTATCAAAGTAAGCCAAAGGGAGCTGTCATGTTTTTAAAATGTTTGCTTAGAATCTTCTTCTGATTGTGTTCTTTCTTTCTTTGCTATTCCACAGATGGTATGTTATAGTCCCACCCTGAGAAATCTCTCTGGTATTAAGTGTAGGACCCATGCATCTAAATACAAGAAACTCATACTGCTTAAAATGTTAGCAAGATAAGGTAGCAGTTCTTCATTAAAAAAAAATCCAGGCCACAACAAATTATATTTTGAAATCTAGTCTTTCGTGCCCCCTGTTTTGCTTCCATTTGTTCCTTTAGCTAACATTGGCAATGCAAATTTTAATGGCTGACAGTGCTACAGGCTGATGAATGTGAGAACTAGAAGGTTGAATAAAAAGTAATGCCTAGTCTCTCAGGTGGAACAACTGATTCTCCTAGGTGCTCTCCCTGGGTCTGTCCCCAATTCATTACTGACAGAAAAGATTACTTAAATGTACTTTTAAAAAATGTTATGAGCTATAATAAACAAAAATGAAATATGACATAATTAATCACTTGGGCAGGATGATTAAAAATTCCATCAAGCTAATTGAAAACTAAGGTATATAGTTATCAAACAAATACTGTTTAGCAGAAATATTTGTGATAAATTTGGTATTATGATCTATATTTCCTTGTAAGGCTGATGCTTAAGCTCTTGGCATTTTCTGCCGAAGGCAACACCCAGTCAGTTAGGTAGGCTTCACAGAATGGATCCAATCCTTAAGCTTCTTGTTGACCAGCTGTAGTAGACAGATCTGTTTCACCTTTGCTCTGATATACAAACTGATTGAGGTCAGAGTTGCACCACCATCACGCTGTAGCTTCAGGTATGCAGAGGAGCAGGTGGTACATAGCTCTGGTAATTGTGACCTCCATCACATCCTGTCAATATTTTCTGAGCTGGAGCTGACTTATGGGCAACCAGGCTGGACAGTACAGACAGAATTAGAATGATATCGTGATATACCTGCATGCATCCCTGAATACATGAAGCTCAGATTTCCCAGGTTTTTCATGTGAATTTTAATTTGTTTTATAAATTGGTTACTAGCTAAATTTGAGTTTGAAATTCCACTAATGGAGACCACTAGAAAATTGCAATACTAAACTTCAGTAAGCATTCATGGATTTAGTGCTACATAGTTAGGAATTTCATTGCTAAATAGTCGCAAACTGGTTGTATTACAGAAACCTTAATTATTTTACTGACTAGTGACTATATTAAATCATAAGAGAATTTTATTTTTTTTAGCTAATGTGTATCAGATCTACCTAGAAGAAAAAATTCAAACCTGGTTCAATTCCATTATATAGTCTGCCATATATAATTTCATAACATTTTATGTATTTTAACAATCTTGACTTAAGAGAGCTTTTGCTGATGTAAAAATATAAAAACTTTCTGAACTGGTTGCTAAGAATAAACAGTGGGTTTTTCCATTCTGGTCTACTTCTGAAGTTGTGCAGTATGAGATTTCCATGGTGATTCTGATGTGAAGACTCCAGAAAATGGAATATTTTGCATGTTACTCTATTAGAAAGTGTTACAGATTAACGCAGAAGGTCATTCTTATCACAAGTTGTGCAATACAGCATGCTACACACATTAGGAGTTGGACTATATCAAGGGCTAATATTCTAATACATTTTTTTCCTTAATAGAAAGACAAGAAAGTAGAAGCTTTACATAATCGGGGTTAAAGGTTTCTGTAAAAGCTTAAAATTATGTATTCTTTTTAAGCATTTAAACCTACAATTAGAGGTGTATCCAGGACATATAATTATGATCTTGAAACCCAAAGAAAACTGTTCATGTTCTTAGATGAGAGATTTTTATGAAAGACTTTCATTTCTCTCACAATGTTTTCGCATTAGGAAAGGTTAGAAACAAAACTTAGAATTTGTAGCAGCTCATCTTCTTGTCAGTC
Organism: Manacus vitellinus; assembly: GCF_001715985.3. Lineage (NCBI taxonomy): Eukaryota > Metazoa > Chordata > Aves > Passeriformes > Pipridae > Manacus > Manacus vitellinus. The sequence continues at coordinate 18,350,289 of NW_021940813.1, forward strand.
CTGAGGTTGAACATTTGAGTCTAATGTTTTGTTGTAGATCCACTTTCAGCTTCAATCTCAATCCAAGTATTAGACACATAACTGGCTTTCAGTAGGTCTACTAATCATTGACTAGGCATAACATAATACGTATCCGATTTATTTTTGAAGAAATATTAACAGTTTGGGTATGTTATAAAAGCTCAAATACGTTGGCACAAGGTTTTCCCATCACCCTCTGTTAATATTGTGATTAGCACTCAGAAAGTGATTCAGCATCAGAGTGCTATAATGGAACTCTGGGACTTTACAGATGGTACCTCATAATTTAAGTTTTTGTCATAGGGTAAATTTATTTTCTCATTCTAACTGTACCAGCCTCAGATTTGATGTATGACATGATGACAAAAAGGTGATCAGGGGTGGTCAGCATGGTTTCACTAAAGGTAAATCATGCTTGATCAAACTGATTACCTTCTACTATGGTGAAAAAACTACCTGAGCAGATGAGGGGAGAGCAATAGATATTGTTTACCTTTACTTCAGCAAGGCTTTCGACACTGTGTCATAACATCCTCACAGGCAAATTCAGGAAGCGTGAATTGGATGAGTAGACAGCGACATGGAATTGAGAACTGGCTGAGTTGTCCCAGAGGGACATAAGCAGTGGCACAAGGTTTACTTGGAGTCCTGTCACTAGTGTTGTTATGCAGGGTTCAGTATTGGGCCCATTATTGTTTAACTTACTGATTAATGGCTTGGATGAAGGGGCAAATACCTCCTCAGCAAGTTTGCTGATGGCACAAAGCTGGGAGGAGTGGCCTAGAGCGCTGTGCAGCCCTTCAGAGGGACCTTGACAGGTTGGAGAGATGGGCAGAGAAGAATTGTCTGAAATTCAACAAATACAAATGCAGGGTCCTGCACCTGGGGGAGAATAACCCCCTGCACCAGTACAGGTTGGGGCCTGACCTACTGGAAAGCAGCTCTGCAGAGAAGGACCTGGGGGTCCTGGTGGACAACAAGCTCTCCATGAGACAGCAGTGAGTATGTCCGTGTGGCCAAGAAGACCGGTAGTATCCTGGGATGCATCAGGAAGAGCGTTGCCAGCAGGCTGGGGGAGGTGATCCTTCCACTCTCATCAGACCAAGTGAGGCCACATCTGGAGTGCTTTGTCTGGTTCTGGGCTCCTCAGTACCAGATAGACATGGAGCTCCTGGAGAGGACCTAGTGGAGAGCAACAGCTGGGCCTGTTCAGGCTTGAAAAGAGATGACAGAGGGGACCGCATCAGTGTCTGTAAGTATCTGACGGGAGGGTGTCAAAAGGATGGAGTTGGGCTCTGCTCAGTGGTGCCAAGCAATAGGACAAGAGTCAACGGGCAGAAACTGATGCACAGGAAGTTCCACCTGAATATGAGGAAGAACTTCTTTACTTTGTGTGTGACCATGCACTGGAACAGGCTGCCCCGAGAGGTTGTGGAGTCTCCCTCACTGGAGATATTCAAGACCTGTCTGGATGCAGTTCTGTGCTCTAGGGTGACCCTGCTTGAGCAGGGAGGTTGGACCAAATGACTCACTGAGATCCCTTCCAACCCTACCCATTCTGTGATTCTTTAAATCTGTGATTTAAGAAAACAAGATATATATAATCACTATAATGCATGTTCTATCTATTTCAGGAGGAAGCTACTTCTGAAAAAATGCCAATACTGTGACTTTCTGGAATGTTGTGTACAATAATACTAGTTGCTGTTACTAACTTTGGCTTCATAGATATTATCTAGTACATGAGAATTCAGAATGAGTAGATTGCATGGGTGTTTATCTGTATACTCAGCAGAGATAAAATAGCTAAAATACTAAATCACAGTTATTCCAAACTACTAAAGGTCATCCATTCTCAGATTAATGTCATTCAGAAGTTGAGGTCTTGTGTTGAAATAGATCCCGACTTATTTTTCTTTCACTGTTTTTCCCCTGTGCAGGCATGATATATGTAACATTTATCACACAAAAGTCTGAAAAAAGGCTGCATTCCTTAAAATGAGAAATAACTATTTCTGAGATATATTTTTCTCTATTTCTCCTCCTCTAACTTTTTCTTATGTTATGCATAATATGTATTTCTCTTTGAAGTAATCAATGTACTGTACACAGGCTGCTGCAGTACAAACCTTTAGTAATGGAATTGCAGCAAATAAAGGATCTATAGAACAAAAGAATTTTAGGCAAATTTATAATACTGTGCAGTTAGAAATTATGCTACTGAAACTTCATACTGAAACTTCTATGTCAGTTTTTTTCAGTTTTATAAAACTATGAAGAACTGAAAGCAGTAATTTCATTGTTGCAAGAACATAAGGAAAAGCAATGTTGAGCATAGACAGTAATGGTTTCAGAACAGGCCTAAGAAGCAGGAAAGTGTTATAGTTTTTATCTACCTGCTAAAAATGTGAAAAAAAAAAAGAAAATAAAAATGTAAATACAATGACAGTAGTGATATTGATCGACATACTTTCTTTCAAGGCTGTAAAACTATGTCTTAACACTTTTCTGACAATCTAGTCTAATCTTCTCTTTAATAGCATATCTAACTTATTTTCAAACAAAATGCTCCACACAAATTAAAGATAATAAGCCTTGGATGATAAATATAATCATCAATCAAAGGTATAATCTTAAATAAGAATGACAAGTATGTTTCACAAAATTGTTTTTCCATGAAATGCCACTGACATAAATAATGCTTCTCACAATTACTTTGAAAGAGGTATGTAGTCCATATCTTCCTTCCAGTGATTTTCCTCAGCATCCATGTTAAGTTGCCAGAGTTTTTCATTTTTCCAGTGTGTATTATTTGGAACTTGTGGAGTACTCTACTTTCTCTTCTACTTACTGTCCTTAATTTTGAAAACTGTTTTTTGACCTTTTTTACTTTTTGACCTATTTTATTTTTAAAACACTGAAAATCTACTAATCTAATTAGCATATTTTGAAAGCTGTTGTCTTCTTAGTGTCCATGCTGGTCTACAATAAAGGTGGAAAACTTGTTATGAATTGTAAGCTCTGAGTACACCCTTAAGACTGGAGATAAAAAGAAGAAATATTCATCAAATACTCTTTAATTTTTGTATAATTTTAGCACTGTTCTTTGCTAAAAAATCTGTATCAGTTTTGAGAATTCACCTGTCTCTGATATATACTTTTGAAAATGTTTAATGACAATTTAAATGACATTGAAATAAAAAGGCTGGTAGAGTCTAGATTTTCATCCTTTATTCCAATGGTGTGGTTCATCTGCTACTGCTGTTTCTTTTTTTTCTCTTCTCTTTGGAAAGATGACTCTTTTTCCTAATTTCAACAGCAAAGAAGACATGCAACATTGCATGTTCAATAGCAATGTATATTAAGATGTTCTTTAAATTTAAACCCATAAATTTTTATCTAGTGACTACTGTTATGGGATGTCCAAGAAGTGAAAAAGCATGCTTTTCTTCTTGAATAGTTTCCTTTCTGTAGGGAAAGATTTTTGAAATTTAAATGTAAGGCCATGTCTTCTCATCAGAATAAGTCACTTTAACCAGAGTATGCTACTTTTTCCAGGCACATTAGTAAACACAGTTTAAGTTTATAACTACAGGGTTTGTGAATGATAAAAAAGTTTACAGTTTCAGTAGTTTGCATAGGAAAACATAGTGCTGATGTGACATTACAGAAAGGTTACCCTTGAGATATCATGTAGGAATCTTAATTTATGGTAGTACATCAATTAAAAAAGCAACAGGAAGTGACACATGCTTGAGACCTGAATTCTAAAAGTATGGTTGTTTGTTGCCTGCTATGGTGACCAAAGATTGTAACTCTAAAGCATGCTGAAGTCTTTGAACTGAATTAAGTCAAACAGTGTGGGAACACTACTTGCTGCAGGCAAAGGTTGCCTGTATTCAGTAGAGACAAGATGCTGTAGTCGGTGGTTCAGAATTTTGATATCTTTAGAGAGAAAAGATTTTTTTTAGTTTTGTTTGTTTGGGGCTCTTTTGTGTGATTTTGTTGTTGTTGTTGTGGGTTTTTTTGGTTTTTGGGGGATTTTTTTTTTCTGGATATTAGCCTCAGACTTAATGGAATATAATGCAGAAAAATAAGTCTAAGCTAGCTCAGAACTGAAATCAGATATCAATGATGTAGAAATAATATGATTTCCTCTTCTAAGACATAATAGAAAATAAAAATAAACCTACTGATATTCCCTGTCAAAGTGTTCCTTTTGTGCTCATACCCTACAGGAAAACAGAATCGTGACAGACGTTGTAACATGAAATGTCCCTGTGAACATTTCTAACTGTGTAGTGCTAACCATTAAACTATATTTTATTTCTGCTGAAGGGCTGGTGTTTGCCAACTGCTGCTTTTGAACTAGTTGCTGTGATACAGATTGTTAGACTTAATTCAAAGGTTCATGTGTAGAAGCATCTATGTTCAGAAATAGTCGTGGCCAAGGAAAAAAATTGTTAGAAATTGCTGCCTTTGCCTAGGAAAATGTGTTCATGGTTGCTAATTTTTGAGTATTTTTTTGTCTTCTAACTCTATGGAGACTTTTGGGTTTTTCAGTGCTTTAGTAGTTACTAGACAGCTTGTGAAGTGACAAATCAGGACTGACATGATACTTTTATCACCAGGAAGCAAAAAAGAGAAGTATTGAAAGAAAAGCAGCCACAGACTAAAGACCCCAGGCAGGAGGGAGCTGAAGTAGAGTAGCCTTAGGTAAATCCACCCTAAGACTACAAGGAATTTTAGCATTACACTGGCACACTGCTGTCCCAGAAGGAGCAGTGGGCTTTGAAAGCAGAATTAGGATTGTCAGTCTGACAGTTTAAATGCAACACAAATTGGGGCCTGAGTCATTGGCTCATAACTGTCTGAAGATGCTCTAAGCTTACATTTCTGTTCAAGGTCCAAGGTTATTGCTATACATAGATACTGTCCTTTTACCAATTTGGACTTGGAATTGAAATAATGGTCCAACAGACAGATAGATTGGGTTAATCAGTAGTCAAATGCATTTTTCTTCTTGGACCAGGTATTTATTTTGAGTTAGGAAAGAACAGCTCCTAGAAGGAGTTACGAAAATCTTAGAGTTAAAGACACAGCAATATGTTCCGAAACAGTGACAACACTAGACAATCTTTCAGGCCATAAATCAAAGTGTTCAGAGTTTCTATTTCAGGGTGCTTGAAAGCATAATAAATATTGGTTGAAAGCATAATAAATATTGAAAAAAGAAAATTAATCTGTTTCTACAGTTTTCTGTTTTACCACTCTAGGGGAGGTTGACTAACTTTTCCTGTCCAGAGTAAGAGAGACACAGAAGTGTCATGTATTGCACCTTTTACTTCCTTAAAATTGCTTTCTCCCTTGTGTGTGTCCAGTCCTAAAAGCAATGTGGATGTCAGTTAAACTAACTCTTACATTTGAGAATGTAAGAGTTGTGGAATTGAAAACATACAAGTCAGTGGTGACTTAATATTATCTCCCAAGAAATTAGAAGAAAAACCTACTTTTTTCTTTTTGTCTTTTTTTTTCTTTTTTTTTCTTTTTTGTTTAGAAGACAGATATCTCACCAGCAAAAAATGAAGACCAACTTCAACCCTTCAACTTTCAAAGCTGTGTTTGTCATCAGGAAAGTTAAAAGTTCTGTAATTGCAACATCTTAGCAATAAGACATACAGAGTGAACTTTATGATATGAGGGATGTCAAGTTGTGATATTCATCTGCATTAAATCCTCTAAATTCAGCTGCACCAATGACTAATGTCCACTGTGAATGCAGAATTGCTTGTCCTGAAATTGCTGGAAACTGTGCTTTAAGAAATTTAATCTCTGAAAATTGTTCTGTATAGTTTCATATCTAAAATAAGACTGGCAATTTATTATGTCCTCTGTGAATCTTAGATGCTCTCAGAAAGAAAAATGAGTATAGGAAGGTAAATGAGTTGCAAATTTGTGGCAAATGTGAGAAAATCCAGGAAAATACCATGTAGTACAGACAGCACCAATAGCTAGAAAGTGCTATGAAGAATACATAGGACTCTGCAGATCAAGGACTTCAGATGGTAGCAGGCAAAATACCTAAACTCCAATGTATACATTTATCAGTGGGTTGAAGAAGAGGCAGAAGGTTTATCATATTTTCTCGTAGCAGTGGTGGCTTTTTCATCCTTGAATATACAACAAAGCCCACAAATATCTACTGTCACAGCAATTAAGAGTTCTAAGGATGGGAAGACTGACAAAAAAAAAAAAAGAAAAGAAAAAGAAATTGCTAAATAATAATGAATTTAGAGAAAAGCTCAGACTTTCACATGAGGGTTCTTACCAAAACTCAAGTTTAATTTTATTTGAGGCACAAAAGGATTTAGCAGTACAGGACAAGTGCAATAGTCTGTTTTGGCTAACGAAAGGGAAAAAATTTGAAGCTATAGTCCTGTTCATAAGTGAATAAAAAGAGATTACAGGGGTATGGCAGAAAGTACTTGATATCTATCTGCTTGATACTTCAGTTTTTACCTAAAGTCATGTCAATATCTATGGAGAAAAGCTAAAATTGAATGTCATTATAGTGCTCTTTGAGACATTTTGGCATTTATTCATTATTTAAGCTTGCTCATATGTTCACTCAGAGTTATGCAAATAGAATGTTGCTTTTTCTTCCTTCCTATTTTTTTAAATTAATTTTTTCTAGAAGTCTATTTTTTATAACACCCTTTTATGAATAAAATTACAAGTATCCCCCCAGCTGGAATAATTAATATTTACCCATATTTGCAAGATGATAAGTGAATATACTTATATTTTGATGATTTTCCCCATTTTAGATTAACATTATTTCTTTGCTCGTGCATTAGCACTCTTTTTTTACTTGTAGATCTATTACTACATTTTTTTTAAAAATGGTTAGACCATACAAATTCCAAACAATCATTTGGACCAACAGAAAAAGTATTTAAGCATGTCTGCAGCTGGAACTGTATTTTTAAGCGCTCTGCCAACATGGAATCATGATGAATTAAATATTTCTCCTTTTTTTTTTTATTTTTAATATGTGTAGATTTTAACCAAATGGCTTTCGCCACAAATAAAAGTCACTCAGCTTCATGATCATACATAATGTATTTTTATACAGAGTGCAAACTCAGTAGCATTTATAATCTGCCCAAAGTCTTCCTAATAAATTAGGTCAAATTAATAGTTGATGTTATGCATACTGACATCAGTGAAATTACATTAAAGATTAATTTGGCCCACTGCTTAAAATTCGGTTTTGAACCTCTAGGGTTAGACAATTTGCATTATGAAGAACTGATTCTGTATTAAGGTTACTTTTGAGTGTGTATATATATTCTGAAGTCTGATTCAAAGCTCAGATATACAAATAGATGGACTGATCAATTTTGAAAAGGAGAAATTATAATAATATTGATAATAACCACTGTGGAACAATGTCTCATTTTCAAACTGGTTGTCACTGCTGTTTTGGGCATTCTGTAAAGATACAACTTGTTGCACACACAGTTTGAGTCCCTAAACTGAACTCTGAGGTGACTGTGTATGAGGGGAGAGCAGTGAATATAATCTACCTTGATGTTTGCACAATCCTTGAAAGCAGCTTTTTATCTAAGCTGCATTCTTGTGGTCTAGCTAAGGGAATTACTAAAAACAGACTTCTATGGTGACTGGACTGGGGACTGACTAACTTGGGAGCAGGTTTACTGAAAAGTGCCTGGGTGTCCTAATGAACAAATCGAACCTGAACGAACAGTGCATCCTCTCAGCAATGAAGACAAACAGCACACTGGGTTAGAAATGTCTCTGGTATATTGAAAGAAGTGATTACTTTCCTCTACTGAACAGAGAAAATATGTGGAATAATGTGCCCAGTTTTTCTCTCCCAAATACAGGAAAGGTATCTACAAATTGGAGCAAGCTCAGAGGATGGTCACCAAGGGCTGGAGCACTTGCCTCATAAGGGAAGGCTGAGAAGCTGGGAGAATTAGACTTGTTCAGCCTGGAAGTCATTTGGCTGACCAGTTGTGTGAAGTACATGAATCAGAACACTATATGCAAGGAAGTAGTGCTATTTGAAGGCAAGGTATTTGAGACCTCTGTGTAGCTAATATGACATAGGATTTATAGGAACCTATGTCCATCTGGAGCAACGGATAGAGAGACCAGGCAGGATCAGTTGTCTAAGATGGATCTAGAACCGTGCCTTTGAGCAACTGGTTGCTAAAACAGTGATTAATAAGTAGTAATAGGACCCCTAGTGACTAATTGTTCATACTATCTGTGCTTAAAAGCAGCAAGGATGAGATAGGGTCAATTGGTAGGTCAGCTAACACAGAGTAAGCTAACCAGAACTTTTTGCATTTTAATATGCCATGCTCAGTGCTGCCCAAAATGTGTAACTGCAGTCATCTAGGAAAAATGTGAAAAGGAAACCAGAAGCAATGGGAGCATATGCAACTTACTGAGAGTTATATGTACTGTTAATAGTAAATTATTATCAATAAAATCAAAGAACTGAAAAAGAATAAGAATTGAGGACAAGTTTAGCCCAAAGAGCTTTTATTTCGCAAAGATATAAGCGCCTGAAAAAGAAATCTAATGAGAAGACTTTTCAAGTATAACTGTAATGCTGTTAACTAAAAAATTAATTGTCCTTGTACTATCATAAGAAACCCCAAAACAACCCCCAGTAAAGTTCATTGTAAATCCAGGTTTCAAATGTAACTACTCATCATACACCTCAGATTTTGCTACTGTAACATTTTCTTCAATGTGCCACAAGTATCTTGGAGGAATACTGGGCATGTGATGGCTAACAAATGTGAAACAAATGATAAAACATCAATTTATAAATCACATTTCCTTTGAACTAGACTTTTCCTGCACTTTCATGTCTTTGAAAAATTTGGATATAAAATTTAATAAACACAATGTTACTCTGAAATCAAGCACATTAGTTGTTTGTCAGTGTATGTAAAATCAAATATCTGCTATTAAAACATTTATAATAAAGTTTCGTTGTTGTTTGCATGTCAATAATCCCTATAGTCCCAATGAAAAGCAAGGGTGGTGTTGCTATAGACACTGAAAAAATATTTTGTAAGACACATTAATTCTTCTAGTTTAAAGAAAAATACTCGAGAGACGGGAGTATATTTCTCCTTACTCAGGACAACTACTAGGGTAGAAGTTAAGTGGTTTCTTTAAGAGTTTTGAATTTAGCTTTTTTGAGTTGTAGTTGCATATAAAGTCTCTCATCTGTCCAAAAGTCTTTCACTTCTTTTTGCAGATCTTCTTATCTGATTTAGGATATCTAATACCATTAAAATTCTTTTCCTTCTTGTTAACTCTCAAGTTTGCTAAGTGTCATTTCTGGAACAGCTGATCTCATTAGCAAAGTTGCCATTCAAGCGTCGAATTCAGAGACATGTTTTCTCAATTCTCTTAATTCTGAGAACCATGTTTTTTTGTAGTGACATGGACAGCCATGGTACTTAATGCTAGTTAACTCTAAATCTGTTTGGAAATAAGTGTCACCTTCCAGAAAATATCCCAGAGCCCTGCACGAAAATTGTATTATTCTTTTACCACAATGTTGGCAAAAGGTTTAAATATTAGAAAATGGGGCCATAAATTTCAACTCATTAAAACAGTACCATAAGTGTTAATATAAATTCATGCAGCAGTTCCTATGTTATATTTTTGAGTCCTACTTATATTTGAGAAGATAACTGAAATACTAAACCTATTACTGTGTTTCCATAAATGTTGGCAAATATTTACAGATAAAAATAATTGAAGAAAAGTAGAAATACACTCATTGCAATATCTATGAACTTTTAATTTTTTTTTAGTAAGTTTTGTTAAATATTTATTTCTTTAAATAGAATAGAAAAAATTACTGAGATATAAGGGGAATATTATTTAGTAGAATGCCGAAAGAGTCAATTGGAAAAAAGAATTTTTTGAGGGATATAGTGCAAAATCACATTTGAACTAAACAGCTTTCCTTCATCAAATAGCTTAAAAAAACATTATTAATTTTTTGCTCACATATGCCTTGTATTATTTCTGTAAAAATTTTCAAATTAAATTCAAATTAGCATGTTTATTATGTGTTTAACCAGTGGGAGGAATTTGAGAAAAGAACACATGAACTTTGTACGTTAAGGGGAAAAATGTTAGTTTTCCACAGTGGTACAAAGGGATGTACATACATATAGGCACACACTTATTAAACTCATTTTTTCATTCATTGACAGTCAAAACATTGGAAACCTCCTGCCTGGGTTTGAGGAATCTAAAGCTAAAGATGAGGAGGGACAAAAAGTAGATCTGAGAGCAGCTGTGTCTCTGAAAGAGATTGGATGTAATTCTGTAAGATATTTGGGTTAGTCTAACAGCCCTCTTGTAAGTACAGCAAGAAACTGCAAGGGTTCAGCCATAGTGATTGACCCTAAACTCACAGATTCCATGGTCCTGTCCTCTGATAATTTCATTAAGCCCGATTGCTGCAAAAACAATTCGGATTAAAATTAAATCAGGCAAAAGAAATCCTGAGGGCCTGTCCCGACTGCCAGGCAGTGGATCCGCTTAAACCTGAGGGGATTAATCCCAGAGGGCTGGAGCCACTGGAAATTTGGCAGTCAGACGTGACACATGTACCAGAATTTGGAACATTAAAATACATACAAGTGTCGATTGACACTTTTCCCAAAATGATAGTGGCAACAGCGCATTCAGGTGAGAAAAATCGAGATGTCAAGAGGCATTTTCTATCCGCATTTGCAAGAATGGGGGTCCCAAAACAGGCCAAAACTGACAATGCCCCCTCATGTATCAAAAGAAACTGAGGCATTCTTTAATACCTGGAGTATCTACCATATCACTGGGATCCCACATAACCCTACGGGACAAGGTATTGTGGAAAGAGCTCATCAAAACATCAAAAATTTAATCAGAAAACAAAACAGGGGGAGTATAGGTATGACTCCCCAAGAAAGATTGGACAAAGTCACGTATGTTTTAAATCTTTTAAATAAATTGGATGAACCTGACATGCCCATGAGTAGAAGTCCCATTGAAAGGCACTTCCATTCAGCATCAAACCAGGATACAAGGAAGGTCAAAGTGTTATATAAAGGTATTTTAACTGACAAATGGACGGGTCCTTTCCCTCTCATCATGTGGGGGAAAGGACACGCCTGTGTTTCCACCGAGACCGGCTTGAAGTGGGTCCCAGCAAAGAGAGTCAAGATCTACCAGGATCCACCATGTGTTACACCTGTGCCTGCCTCCTCGTCATCCTCCTCGACATAGGAACCAAGCAAAGAACATCGGGAACTGCAGCTGTGCTTCCAAACTGGGCTTATGCCAATTCAGAGAACATCTGGGTAAAATTAGCTCAGGAGACAGGAAATGAGGCCATCTGCCTGTCCCTGTTCAACATCAATAACCTGTTTCAAACGTGTCTAATTGGAATACCCACAAATGAAGGTTCAAAGGTACATTTTGAATCTACCTTACATGGGACTGAGGAGCCCATGGAAATTGAAATTATGGGATCAATAGTTACAAACTGTTGTTTTCTCTTTACACCAAACACCACTGTCAAAGTTCATAGCCACAAAGTGACTCCCTATAAAGAAATTTATCAAAATATCTCCCTCTGGTGCAACAACACCGTGCCTGAGAAAATAATTGCTGAGGTTGTCGGCATAATACCAATGGTGTTGCCAGAGGGAAAGTTTTTAATCTGTGGTGAGAGAGCCTGGGCAGGTGTCCCCTCTTATGCGGTAGGAGGCCCCTGTACTGTAGGGCAGTTCTCTCTCTTTAACCCCAGCAAATTTCTTTTCTCAAGCCAAATTCCATCAGCACCAATTCGATCTAAAAGATCCTCTCCTTATAAATCAGTGAGCAGTATTGTTCAGCCAATCCCAGAAAACTGCGACCCTCATATACCCTGAAGGTCAAAACCCATGAATTTTTGGAGCGCCTTTTCGGTGTTCCCAGGGGTTGGCACAGCACATGCACTTGGCCTCCTAACACGCCTGGGATGCTGGATGGCAAAAGAGGCTAATGCCACCAGCGTTGCCCTGGAGGGCCTGGTTAAAGACACCCTAAAACTGAAAGAGGTATCCCTCCAAAACACAACAGACTTTCTCCTTTTAATGCATGGCCACGGGTGTCAGGAGTTTGAAGGCATGTGCTGTCTCAATTTCTCTGACCACTCCCAATCTGTGTTCAAAAGCATCAAAGAGTTACAAGATCTGGTCAGTGACATATGAATGTCACCAAAGTTCTCCACCGATGACTTACTTGACAAGCTAAGTTTACCCAGTCTACCTAATTGGCTTAAGCAAATCCTGTTAACCTGCTTTGAAATTTTGCTTCTTCTGTTTGTGTTGTTATTAACCATCTCCTGTGTCGCAGCATGCTGCAAGAAGACCATCACAAAAAATATCTTTTTAGCCGTGCATGATTCAAACAATGGAGGGGTAGATATCGAGGACCAAGAATTAGAATGGGAACGATTTCAGAAGTGGAAAAATATGTACAGTGATTGAACGGACTTTATGATGCAGACTTTACAGTCATTATGTATATACACATTGTATGTTTCCCAGAATTTGTATCTCCTAGGCATGTCCCGGCTTGTTCACCTCCCCGCTCCCCTGTTTCTCTGCTGATTGGCCGGAGAAGCTGCAGAGAGGAGACGGCCCCCATTTGCTCTTTCCTTCCCTGGTCCCTCCTTTGCTCCTGCCCCTTTTGCCCGTGTCCCTATCCTGGTTTGTCCCCCCGCTTGTCTGTCTCATGCTCCGCCCCATCTTCTGGCCCTTTCCCCTCCTGAAGTGATAAAAAACTGCGTGTGGGTTGGAATAGGGGATTTTACCTGCACCCTACCTTGTGTCCCGGATCCGTGCTGTGCCACGACCCCATCCCCTCTTCGGACTATGGCAAGTGGTATCTGATTTTATCATCCAAATTTTGCTAAGTGATGACCTTATTCAAAGAAGTTAGGCACAGTTTGTTTGTGAAACAAAGACTTTGGGGAGATTTGAAATGGAAGAACTTGAAAACTGTAGGAAACTGTTGTTAGACTAATATCAGTAAACAAGTCAGAGACATAAGGAAAATATTAATTTTTTTTCTCTGGTCCATATACTATTTATGCCTGTGTTTGTATCACAGCTTTCACATTGCTGAAAAAAACTTTTCTGCAATTAAAACTTTTCCTAAAGTAGCTCATGTAATTTTTACAACACAAACATTTCTGTAAACTCTGGCAATAAGATTCTGAAACAGGAGAAATGAAAGATAAAGTATAATTACATTTTTGGTTCCAGAGATTCTTGGCACCATACTATATTCTGGAAGACTACAAGTTTTCATGGGGGAAGCACTGTCATAATTCTGTCAACCCAGGTCCTGCTTTTGACATGGTTTATTTTTGTTGAAGTGAGGTACGTTTTGACTTGTTTTCTTTTCCTGTGCTACCCTAAAAGTAGTTTAGTCAGACCTATTCAACCTATTAACAAATAGGTGGGATTCGATTACTTTAGGTTGGACTTGATGATCTCATAGGTCTTTTCCAACCTAGTTGATTCTGTAATTCTGTGAAATTTAGATATACTTTTCTTACTTCCTGTGGATAGAAAATACACAACTTGCCTTGATGGAAAGATTAACAATTAGAAATTAATTTTTCATAATGCCTAATAATCTGTCCTCTGACTGCACCATCCTGAGGGTGGTCTATTACTTTCAGATAAGTGGTCTCTTATATTAGGTGCTCTTCTAGTAGCTGTTATAGATACATTGATTAGTTAACAGTACCTTGAAACGTAATTCTTAATGGCACCTTGAAAGTTACGATATTTATCTTTTTCTCTTTAAGTTTCAGTCATCTGTGTCCAAGAGGTCATCAACTATTACATCTTCCCTTCATATTAAACGATATAATATTAATGTGTTAATATATTAAAAGTGTTATCTCTCTACTGTTATGAGATTAATTCATTTATGTTTGGTTTTATTGTAGCTTGCCTATAATATCACTGTTCTCAGGTATGCTGTGGTAATATATTATCTCGGTATAAACCTCTGATTAATCTAAATTCAGTCAATTGCAAAAATTAACCTGTGGTAGAAATGTGTTTTCTCTGAGTGATGCAGAACTAAATGGTGCTTCATTAAGGGACAGGTTTATTTTGCAGCAGAACAGAAATAACTATTTTTGTACCAATATTTGGCATCTCTGCCCGTGGCAAGGGGGGTTGGAACTAGATAATATTTAAGGTTCCTTCCAGCCATTCTATAATTTTATGACTTCTGATTAAAAAAAAAAAATCTGCTATTTTCTGTCACTTCTCTTTTGGCTTCTGTGACTTTCCAAAGAAAAATTTTTTTTTTTCCTTTTCACTCTGCTCTCATACTCCTATTCCCTGAACTGTTCTACCAAATTTAGGACTCCTTGGTGACTACTATGAGTTCATGCTTTGCAATATGCAGTATTAATGGACATATGCCAAGATCACAGATGTTGTCTGAGGGACAGAACTATTTTGTTATAAGACAAAAATTATTAACTTATTTTAAAGAGCTATGAAAAAGAAAGTCAGATATGTCTGGTTCCTCTCTTTCATTTGTACAAGGGAACCACCTCCCCCAAGCTTGAATGTTGTCATTCCTGGATGAAAAGAGGATGTGGAGGCTGGTGTCATTTTAATATTTTATTCTTTACACTTACTATAAGTTTCTCATGATTTGTGTGTAGGAAGTGGGTAGGGACTATGAGGCTCCTTGGATAGTGCTACCATAGCTATGAATCTGTTTCTTCAGGATTTGAATCTATTTAATTCCTTTCAATGAGTTATAGGACAAAAAGTCCTGTAGACGTACCTGCACATTTTGGCATCCTACATGGTGAATAAAAAGGAATTAAATACAATACTAATGTCTAAAAAGAACCCAGTACAGATCTACATTAATATCTGCAGTGATATAATTGAACATTTCTTTCTGAATGTGCATGAATAAGGAATTCCATGGGAGTGATAAGAACAGAAATCTGTATCTAGATTTGTAATAGCAAGATAGAAAAGATGATATTGAAGGCTACAGAATTACTTCAGATATGTGGTAGTAAAGTTTTAAAAGACTCAAAGTAATTTTGATAGCATAAGCATTTACTGGTGTTTGTTATCAAATACAAAGGAAGCAGGCATTAATACTAGATCTCAAAAGTATTCCTTTCAATTAAACTGTGAAACATTCAGCATGTTAATCCACAGGGCATGAGATACAGTTTCTTTCTGATGGAGAAAAAAAAATTAAAAAATCCTGGGCAACTGCAGTCCCATTCACAGCTAACTAAAAGCAATTGAAGGAACTGGTAGGTACCAGCCATTTTATCAGGTCATCACTGAAGATTCGTCTCTACATGATGTTATTCACAGCTCTTGGTAAAAAAAAATTACAGTGGTAAAATATCAATTTTTGATGACATATTTTGAAATAGTGTGGGCTTATATGTGACATTATGTTGTGAGCTGCTTTCTAGTTAAATAGTAGAACTGAAGTCTTTATGTTTTCTGCTTAGCCTTTAAAATTTCTACCTTTAAAATTAACTCATTAGGTGTTCTAAATGAATAGTGTTAAAAATTTTATCAGTGCAAAGCTGTGATTGTAAAATCCAAAATGCTAATCTCTAAGCACTTACATATTAAACACAAACTTTCTGTGAAGCTTAAAAGAATATTTCAGTTTTGTTCTCAACTGGACTTAAAAACAAGCAAACAAATTTAGCCCCTTTCAGTATACTAAATCTCACCAGGCAAGTATACCTTCAAAACAGAGATTTCAAATACGAATTTTAAAATCTCTGACAAAAATATGAATTTTTGTTGTTGTTGTTGTTGTTTGGTAATAGGTGTCAGAGGATTCCCTATCATTAACAACTGGGTGTTGTTAAAACAACATCCATAAAAAAACCCGGACTTGCTAAGTGATACTGCAGTTATTGAAAATGTACTGCTAGAAGTTTAGTTTTATTTGTATTTAACCCTTGAGTCAGACAAATATATTCATAATTTTTTCTTCTGATTAATCACTAGCATTCCAATACTGAGAATGAAGTCATTACATATTAACAACACATCTAATTTCCTTAAAACAGGCAATTTCAGCTACTGAAGAATGTCACACATCCATATTGAGTCAGCAGTGGCATGGAAGATTTTTTTTGAAAGTGAGTAATTGGTCTAGATGAACTAGACAGTTTTTTAGGATCTGAAATTATGTAAAAATGAGATTTAAAAACATTAAGATGAGGGAATTAAAATTTCATCTACTTTACCCTCTCCTTTCACCCATCTAAATGCTCATAACCACAGGAAATGAGGAAAGAAAAAAATTGGTACAGAAGGAACAGTAAACAAATCTTACAAACCACGAAGCATGAAATGTTTTCCTACAGCCCATAAGAAATTTAAGACATACATTGCAAGCAACATCATCAATGCACAGTATAGAACAGAAGAAATCAAGACCACTGTTGGCGTCCTATTTTTTTTGTTAACAAGAAATCAATTCATACAAATATGTAAGTGGTCTTGTGATAATCTCCTGTATTATTCAGGTAAGGCAGAAACTACAGCAAACCAATTATGAACATCAATTACATAAGATCTCAATAATTCTTTAAATAGTCTTGTAGTTGTTCTTGGGGTAGGAAAGGATTTTTCTTGATTTGAATTCATATTTGGGATTTCAGTTATACACCAGAGATACTGCAAGTAAATGGAGAACCTTTGAAGAATCAGCTCCCTGTCAGCAGCATTGCATTTGTACACTAGATCATTAAGGCAAAAAGTACCCCAGAAGTGAATCTGCAAAAAAATCTTCAATCTGTTTTCTGTGGAATTCTTGAAACAAGGAATTTACACAAAATGATTGAGACAAAGCTTTTGCAGTCACTCATAAAATTATTTCTTGTGACTATATTCAGGTTTGATATCAAAAGATGCTTATGTGAACTTTATAATCTTGGATCATCAGAATCTCTTTCATAAGTCTTCATAGAATTATAGGGCATTATGGGTTGGAAGGGACCTTAAAGGTCTAGTCCAACCCCCTGCAATTAGCAGGAGCACTTTCCATTAGACCAGGTTGCCCAAAGCCCCATTCAACCTGGACTTGAACACTTCCAGGGACTGGGCATCTGCAGTTTCTCTGGGTAACTAGTTCCAGTGCCTCACCAACCTCACAATGAAGAATTTCTTCTTAATATCTAACATAAACTTACCCTTCTTTTGATGTAGCCCAGATAATATTTTATCAAATACTATCTTAGAGCAATTAAGTTAATTGTCCCCATAGTCCTGCATATAGGCTTATCTGAAAATTTACTTCATGATTGTAAATGTTTTTTCTTATTCTGTCTGGAATTATATTCATAATCAATTTATAGCTGTTTGCTTTTCACCAGCATTATCTTCCAATTTAATTAGTTCTTTCTCACTTCTTTCAAAGCCCCAAATATTTAGCTTATCAAAATTAAATGACTCCTTATATAAACAAGTCAAGTCCTTTAACCTCTTTTCGTAAGCTTGGATTTTCGTTACTGTAATTATTTTGACATGTCTGAACCTGTTTCAATTTAAGTTCATTAATGTGGGTAACCAAGACAGTACATTGCATTCTATATGAGGTCTTAACTCTACTTTTTAGAGTGTTATGAATATAGAAGTGTTTTGGTTCTTTTTTTCCAATCTGTGTTTTCTATTACTTCCTAGAACTGTGAGGCTTTTAAAAAAAGTTTGTTACGCTAATAGGTCAAAACCATCTCATAGGATTTGAGACAGGAAAAGAAGCAGTACTCTTAAATTGAAGCAAAGGAGACCTAGGTTCACCTGAAGGAAAACACTAATACAACATCTGAATAAATGGTTGAAGGAGACTGTCAAAGAGAGGAATTTAAAGAACAGCTTAGACAAATATCTGTCAGAAAAGCTTTAATTTTAATTCATATGCCTCTTAGTCACAGAAGAGACCACAGGACCTTTTAAAGAGAATTTAATTGTTATGGCTCCAGGAAAAAAAATATTTCTATAGCATCTCAGTAGCAGTTTATGAATCATGTGGTTTCTTAGTTACAGCAGCAAACAGTATTCTTATTTTTATATTAAATTCTATTTCAAAATTCTTTTCTAAATCCTTGAGAACCAAGGTAAAAATATTTAAACTTATTCATAAACATACACAGTGAGAGATGCCTACAATTATATTTCGCAGTTATGAATATCATAGAATCATAGAAAATCCTGAGTTGGAAGAGATCCACAATGATCATAGAAGTCCAATTCCTGACCCTGCATAAGATAGCCCCAAGAATCACATCTGCCTGAAAGCATTGTCCAAATGCTTCCTGAAGTCTGACAGGCTTGGTGCTGTGACCACTTCCCGGAGGAACCTGTGGATACATTCTTCTTCTGGGATAACTGGACGATAGTACTGCCTTCATCTTACCTCCAGTTCACATCACAGTCCAAATTAGTAGGCATCCTCAGGGAGGGGTGGGCTTGGTTGAGCAGTTGCTTCTTTGCACAGTTTGCTACAGTGGGCAAAAGTCAGTGATCTTGTGGAGATAGGGACAATTCCAGAAGAATTTGTGACAGAAAGCCAGAACTCGATTTCACTTAGGAAAACTGTAAAACGCTTTCTCAAACGAGTTACGTTTTTTTTCTTCATTCTGCGTTTCAGAGAAGGTTGCAGTGAGAAGATGTGAGCAACCTCTCTCTCTCCCTGGTATGCAGAGAGACAACATGTTTGCAGACATGTACAAGGCCTCCTTGGGCCAGAGGGCGGGGAGGAGAGAGAAGACACAAAAAGCCTTGGAGAAGGCGGGGCATTGCCTTTTTTTCCCTGGGGCCCAGTGTGTGCAGCATTGTTAAGTGGTCCTTGCATCTGAAATAAACCTTGTTTTAATCCTTCCACTGCCTTGGCATTCTTGGGAAGATATCTGCGCATGTTTTACCTGACAGATCTTAACAATGTTTAAGCCAAAAAATATTTCAGTCTCTCACAGACTCTTGTAAGAAGCATCTTGGTAGGGTTCAACTCATTACCATCTGGGTCCAACCATCAAAATACATTTTTGCTCATCTAACTGATCACTCATGCACTATAATATCCCAATTTGTCCGTAGTAATATTGCAGGATAATGTATTGGAAACATTGTTAAGTCAAGATATTGGATGTACTCTCCTCTCTCCTCACTTACATATCTATTCTATCATAGAATGTGATCAAGTTGGTCAGGCACAATATACCTTTACTAAACCCATGTTTTCTGTTCCGTGTCACTTCCACTTCCTTGGCTTCCAGGATACTCATTGTGATTTTTCCAGGGATGAAAGTACAACTGATTAGCCTGTGGTCCAGACTGACCTTTTTACCTCTTTCGAAGTTGACTATGACATCTACTTTGTTCTATTTGTAAGAAATATCTTCCAATCTCCATAGTTTTTCAAAGATGATGGAGAGTGGTCTTGCAAGTCTGTCAGGTCCCCATGACTTGATCTTCATTCACTACTGCTTTCTTTCTTCCTTGAACCCTGCCTTTAAGTACAAATTTCAGATAATTGTTCTTATATTGTTAATTCTAAATTAAATTTTTTCTACAGAACATTTGCGGTCATGAAGTGTATTCATTACCAAAAGACTCAACCCAGCACTGGACTCCCAATCTGAAAGTTCCCCAGGTATTTAATCTTAGTCACCCAAGCGTGCTCTGTAGCATCATAATCACAAGATTAGAGGGTTTTTTTCTTGCTCATGAATCCCTTTGCTTCAGGAGGAAGCATTTCATAGTCTGATGATCACAGCAATAAGTTCAGTCCATTGAATTCTTATAGCCTTAGTCAAGTACCTGTGACCCCTAATTTCTGTTTCAGTTTTCCAAGCCCCTGGCTTTTTTTCAAAAAGTGTTCTGATAGTAACTGAGGCTCCAAGCAGGTGTTGACAAAGTAATTCTCATTAATTGTCTCTATTCTCAGTGAAAGAGAAGACATGTGACATAAGATAACTTAATGGCACCAAAATCCTCTGAATTTAAGTTCCGTAGGCACTTTGGAAGAAAGGAAGAATATAAATGAATGGTATTTCTTTTGACTCTGTGAAATTATGTTATTGTGTTAAGTGGATTTCTTCCTGTTGAGGCAAAGATAGAATTTCATAGGCACACTGCCAAGATTAGTCTTTTCTTGCTACCATTTGCAGTGTTCACTTATACCTTTGCTTTTACTTGTAAATTTTGGAGTATTGGCTCATGATATTCTTTTTTGTTAGAGCTGAAGTTGAAAAGCCTTCGAACATTTAAATGTCTTCTGTTTCACTCAGTAACTCACCTCATATAGGAACACCTCGCTATTTCCCTTAATATCTCTTAAAATTGTACTGTGCTTAGAGAACATCTTATTGCTGTTAATATCCTTTGCTAGTTTTAACTCCTTTGGTTTCTGAATTTGCACCCTATATACTTTTATTTTTCTTTCATAGAGCATTTTGTTATGTCACTGTTTTTACTTTTTCCATGATTACCTTTTGGTGTTCAGATTATCAAACAATTTTTCATTCAACTACATGTTTTCTGACCTCCTAAGCTCACTTTCACTTTGTATGTGGGTAGTTTACCTCAAAGTGTTTAATGTTGTTTTTAAGAAATAACAGTTATTTTACACTTTTTCCTTTAGATTACTTTCTGTACAAGTTCTTAGACTTGTTTAAGTCCACTTTATTGAAGTACCAGAAATGCTTTTTCTGTACTTCCTTCAAAACTGTGAAGTCTATAGTCAATCCCTTTTGCTTTCTTAACTCTGCCTTAAAATTTTAAATTATGCAGAATTAAGTAAAAACAAAACATGTAAGCTGATTACAATACTTTTTTCAATAAAAAAAATTAATCCACAAGACATTCCCCAAACTCACTTGAAACTTTCAGTCCTGTGATACTACTTTTTGAACATGTAGTTCTGTAGACGGATAGTAAAGTCTTCCAAACTGGATTGATTTTCAATTAATAGTTGGTGTTTCTCTTCTGCTAGACTTGACTTAAAAATTTTCATTTAACTTCCAAATATTCTGAATGAAGTTGCTAGTTTGTTCAAAACCAGGAAGTTAGAAAACTTGGTTGGAATTTCTACCATTGCTATTTTTTCCTATAGTTTCTGTTGCATTTCTTGTGTTCATATATTCTTTACCTCTATGCTGTTAGAGTTTATATTAGACCTAATGTATTGCCACAAACAGATAAAATAATATGATAGCAAAGTTCATATAGCAACTACAAAACATTCTTCAACTTTCTGGATGGTTTTCCTTTTTACCATGTACAGAGTAAAACAAATTACCAGAGGACTTCAAAGTATTACTAAAAAGCACTTTGCAGGAATTTGTAACCATGTTCAACTTTAGAGGGAATGGCTTTACAAGCACAACCACAGTTACTTTGTATTAGGGTCACTAAAGCTCCCATATTTCTTTGCATTCTCTCTGTTTAAAAATACATCACTCACATACTTTATCTTTACAGGGGATATCAATATTTCAAATTTTTGCACTGTAGATTTATTGTTAGTGTTCTATTAAAGATGAAAGAGAACTGATTGATGTATCTAAACACATGATTCTTGTTTCATTTAAAATACCTGTAGGACATAAATTTCTTATACTCTTCATCTATCATTCTAGGATGGAACAGATATTCACATGGATGTATCTGCCAGCCCAGCAGAAGCATGTGAGGTAGTCTAGAACATCTAGATTGGCATTAGTTGCAACTCGTAAGCAACCAAGTTACTGTCATTTTTCCAGGTTGTCATCTGACTCTTCTCCTTTTTCTAGTATGTGTTGCTAATAGATCAAATTTCATTTAAAAATCCTCCAATTATCTTTCACATTTATGTCACTTACCATCTTTTCCCTTCATTTATTTCAGATGTTCCATTTATCATTGAGCAGTCATTCAGCGGAAAAAAAAATAAAGACATAGAGTTTGCTAGGGGTTTTTGCTGTGTTCTATGTTTTAGCTTTAGTATTGTGCTGTTAGACATGTGAACACAAGAAATAATTAATTAAAAAGTACTGGAAGGAGATACTAATTTGGAGGAGCCTGTTTGGCCACATTTCTTCATCCATCTCCTAACTCTCCCAGCATCTGTAAGGACTGGATGCAAGATTCTAATAGGTATGACTCTGCCTAATCCCTTTGTCATCCATTCATGGATTTGTTATTAATAAACCTGCTGATCTCTCCACAGCCTCCTGTGGCAATTAATTGTGGAAGTTTGCTATCCACTGGGAAGAAAAAATTCTTTCCTTGGTTTGTTCTGAACTGGTGTCTCACAAGTTTCAGCAAGAGCAATAAGTTCTGGTATTTTGAGTTTTAGTGAATCATGATTCTTCATTCTTCTCACCAAATTTTAGAATATCAGTTGGTTTTTTTTTTTCTCTTGGAAAGTGATACCTCCATCCCCTTCTTTGCTGCTCTTCTCTTCACCTTCTATAAGTCCACTCTACTCCTTTTCAACTGTCTTGAGTTGCCTAAACCAAACCTGTTCACAGTATCCAAGAAAAAGGTCCAACAAGCTCTTTTAAGGTGGTAAATTGACGCCCCATCTTCTGTTGTCTCCTTTCTCTGATGCACAATATTTTGATACCTTTCTTTCCTAGCAGGAATAATAAGACATTGACTTCAATGAACCTCAGAATCTCTTACCTGAGCTGTAACTACCAGGTATAACTGACAGAATCCTATATGATACTATGGAAACCATATTGTGTAGTAGAGATATATGCCAGTTTTGGATTTCAAGAAAGAACTATGGGTATGGAAAAAAGCTTCATGATAGATTTTTAACAGAGTTTAAGTAATCTGCTTTAAATATTCTTAGAACTGGTGAACACATGTTATTACTGGAGTTGCTACTTTAGACTTTTGTTTCCTGGTGCTCTCTAGAGACAACATATGTTGACCTGTTTACTCAAGCCTAATTTCAAGTGGGAGAAACATACAGACATACATAAGACTAATGGGAAGGGATGAGCATTGGGAAATGTTTAAGTATTTGAATATGCATTCTTATAGGTGTGTAAATGTGTGATGGTCATATGAGGATAATTTAACGTTTACAAGAATCTACTATTAAAACTTTAATGAAATGAGTCTGGAAAGTTCATGCATCATTAAGGACATCTGTCATATGGTGTGCATGTTAAATTCTTGCTGACTGGCATGCTGAAAATGAAATACATTATCAATGTGTTCCAGAAAGAAAACTGAAACAAAAGCCAAGTGAAATGTGGGGTAAAGAGAAAAGGACACTTCTACGTTAATATCTTCAAAATAACATGTGGAGGATTGGTAGTTTGGCAAAGAAACATATACTCCCCATAGACTCATTCACTGAAAATCTATTGTTTTCAGGTAAAGAGAAATTTTTGCTTTTATTGATTTCTGTGATATGGGAGAATAGCAACCATTCCAGCTAAAAGAACAAGTTATGGAATATTATTATATTAGATAATTATTTTTACTATTTTTTTTCCAAAACCAAATTAACAGTTAATGTAGTAAAAAGTACTTTTATATACATTGAGAAAATGTTCATTAAAATGAAATATTTGTAGAACATTTCTGCATCTGGAAAACCTTTTAATAAAACTTTTGGTCAACAAAAATGCTGACTATTCTAGTACAGTGGACATGAGGCAGCAATGTGAGCTTGCAGCCCAGAAAACCAGCGGCGTCCTGGACTGCATCAAAAGCAGCGTGACCAGAAGGCTGAGGGAAGTGACTGTAAAGACAGGCTGAGAGAGCTGGGATTGTTCGGCTTGGACAAGACAAGGCATCAGGGAGATCTTAATGCTGCCTTTCAATATCTAAAGAAGTCTTACAAAAAAACCAGAGAGATACTGAGGCCTGTAGTGACATGACAAGGGGCAAGCTACCTGGAAGAGAAGGGCCACTTGCTTCCTTTCCATCTACTTTATATCTGAGCTGATGTAGCATGGTATGGAATACACCTATTGGTAAAGTACACATCAAATGACCTATCCTATTTCTGTTTCCTTCTCAGGGAGAGTAACAAACCCATTATACCAGTACCTGAAGGGAGCTTACAAGATCACAGAATCATAGAGTGATTTGGGTTGAAAGGGGATTTTGAAGATCATTTATTTCCAAACACCCTGCCATGGGCAGGGACACCTTCAACTAGACTGGGTTGCTCAGAGCCCCATCCACCCTGGCCTTGAACACCTCCAGGGATGGGACATCCAGAACTTCCCTGGATAACTTGTTCCAGTACCTCTCTACCTTCACAGAAAAGAATTTTTTCCTAATATCTATTCTGAACCTATGCTTTTTCAATTTAAACCTACTCCCCCTTCTTCTGCCACTACCTACCCTGTAAATAGTCCTGCTCCATCTTCCCTGTAAGTTTCCTTCCGTTACTAGAAGGCTGTAAAAAAGTTACCTCAAAACCTTCTCTTTTCCAGAAAGATGGAGAGAGACTATTTACAAGGACATGTAGTGATAGGACAAGGGGGAATGGTTTTAAACTGAAAGAGTATAGGTTTAGATTAAGCACTAGGAAGATATTCTTTACTATGAGGGTGGTGAGGCACTGGAACAAGTTGCCCAGAAATGTAGATGCCCCATCCCTAGAAGTGTTGATGGTCAGGTTAGATGGGGCTTTAAGCAGCCTGTTCTAGTGGAAGGTATCTCTGCTCATAGGATGAGGGTTGGAACTAGATGATTTCTAAGATCTGTTCCAACTTAAACCATTCTCTGATTCTATGATCTGGCTCTGGCAAAATATAGATCTTAAGAAGTCAGGAGATCTGACGTGAAATATAGAACTACTGAAGTTTAGGGATCAGAGATAGGCGTGTGATCAAACTTGATTAATAGAGGCAACCCTTTAGTAAAAAGTGCAAAAGCAATTAATCTAATGGGTGTAGACTTAATGAATTAATATCCTTTCATAGCTTGCCAGCCGGAAATGAAGAGACAAGTGAGCTCATGTCAAATTAATTGTCTATTCCTTCTGTGACAGAGGAATCAAAAGTAGAGCAGTAAAATGAAAACTCAGGAAAACCAAAGATTATTTTGAGATTTTTTGTTTGTTTGTTTTGTAAGAGAGTCAGACAACTGTGCTTCTCCATTGCTGAAAGAAAAATTCTTATATCCGACATCAGAAAAATATCACTTATGTCAACAGAAGGAAAACAAGAATTGTGCAAAAATTGCAACAGAACTTGAAGAATCTACAAATAAGAAGTAAATTATTACTTTATAGACAAACAAAACAATTGTTAAAAACAGAGTATAACTAAGTTGCTTGTACTCTAAAATGATCCAATATTCTCTGCCATGGTTTTGAACTGTATAGAATGAATGATGCAGAAGACAGGTTGCTGTATGTTTTCACCAGATATGGAGCCAGAATACAAAATGGAATGCACACCCAGATCCATGACAATGAAAAATTCCTTAAGTTATGTCTATTGTATAAAATAAAAAACCCCGATATTAGTTACTGACTCTGAAATTAAGGAGTATGGACTTATTTACAACAACACTGTGTTCCTTTGATGGTAGACATAGAATAAGTCTAGACATATTCCCTGTATTTTGACTGTCGCTAAAGTCAAAGTTATGGACTAGTTGCAAAGTAAACTTTATGATTTTCCTTGTGTTTGTTTCTTTTTCCACAACTTTAACTTGGAACCATGAAAATGGGATCGTCACTGCTGTCAGACTTACGCTTATGGCAGATGGGAAGTGTCACTGATGATGAAGACATTTGGAGGACAATTTTGTGACCTGAGTATGACTTATAGTTGATTGCTGCATATAGAGAAATGGTCAATTACAATAGTTTTTTTAAAAGTCTGGTCTTATCTCTTCACAAATGCTACACCACTTGCTGTAATTTCTTTCTGCCCCCACACTCCATATTTTCTCCTGGTGTCCAAAAAGCCATGATTAACACCAGTGAGATTCATGTAGACTAGTTAAACAGAAATGAGAGAAGAATTGGAGTTATTTTGTACTTCTGTGTTTGCAGTGGAATGGTTTAAGAAAAAAAAAAGGTGCTATTTTCACTTTGTTCTCTAAGAAATTTTTCTTGGTCAAGTCAGGACAGAACTGTTTAATGGCAAAAAAACCCCCAATCTGGATTATTACATTCCTGTTACTTTTATTAATATTAGCGTTATGTAAGAAATACTACTTCAGTCTTTCAAACTTTATAGCCTTTTTTTCCCCTTAATCTGATTTAAATTTCTCAACACATTTGTATAAGAGAGATTTGCACATCTTTTGTGCTTTTGTTAGCATAAAGTTATTTTAAGTATAAACCTATACAATATATTATCCACTGATATATAGTAACCTGAATAAAAAGGAGGATGGGAGACTTGAAATTTCAGTATGTTCTGAGAATAATTTTCTGAGCGGTTGTCTGCAAAAAAAAAAAAACAACCCAAAAAACCACAACCCAGCAAAACACACTTGATTACTTCAAAATGAAAGAATATAGTGAAGATTATATTAACACCCTAGCATGGCATTTTTTTCCAACAGAAGCAATAAACTATCTGCCGCAAAGAATAGTTAATGAACAGGGAAAAAACATTCCTAACCCTTATCAGAAAATAGAACTGCAGCTTTTGATAAACTGATTAAATTAGTTTGGAGAAAAAATTATATCCATTGTTTATCACTTGTCTAAAATTCATTATGTTTTAATTAATTGCTAACATCTAAGGAGGAACATTTCTCTTTTTGAATATGTCACTGAAATAGAAAAAGGTACTTATTTTCTCTTCGATTGTGCCTACATCAATGCACCTACAGCAACTTCTCTGCTTCTCATGGTAATCTGTGATCCTATTTGTTCCTATGCCTAGGTTGTCCCCAGTCCCTAAGATGGCACATTGCTAACAAGTTCAAGTCTTCCTGTGTTGCAATGAAACGGTTTCTGGAGAAGGCATTGTCCCCCATGACAGAAGATATCTGATCCAGACAATAAGGTTCAAGATCAACCAAGACTGAATCAGCAGAAACCTGAGGAGAGGAACTGCTAATAGCGTTCATGGCAGGAGGTTTGAATGTGTGTAGCAGCATCAGGACCTTGTCTCCTATCCAGTCATCTAACTATATTTGTGAGTGTTACACCCAAGCCTTGCTGCCTTAGCTTGTATTCTGTCTGCATTTATAAGGTCTGCAGCCTAAATTTTCATGCCATCAAGTCCCTGGAAGAGTAGGTTAAAAAATCTGGTATACCTAGTTCTTGGTGATAGATTATCTGAAGCAGGGGTTGGAGCACAACCAGAGAAAGAAGTGTCTGAGAGCATTGGGAAATATGAGTGCTTCAGAAGTATAAAGAAAATTTCAGAGCACTATATATACAGCTAATTTAGAGGTCTACAGCAACATCAACAACCAAAGGTGATCTGATACCGGCAGTAATGGCAAGACAACCTATAAGGTTACATGGAAATCTGTTTTACATTAGCAATCTGAACTGTCATCCCTTTGCATTTTGTAGATGTGCAATATGTATCTAGCCCTGGAAATTATTGTAGATTTCATTGCTAGCAAATCTGCAATTATTACACATGATGTTAGAACCTTAATGGATCTAACACTATCTAACACCAGTCTAACACTTGTCATTCCCTCTTTGTGCTGCACCATTCAGAAATATAGATGAACCCAGTGAGATAATAACAAATTATATCAGATAAGGAAATACCAGAATAAACCCCACAGAATTCTGGACAAAGATTTAATAGCCAAGAGGCTTAGAGATATTGATTATACAGAGGAGGAAGAGAAAGGATATAGTTAGTAGATTTGCTGCCAACCTTAGGTCTTTATTTGCGAATAGAAAAGGATGAGGAACAGTTGTAGGAAGAAGTAGAATCCTTAATATATAATCAATATTAGAATTTACTTGGTGTGATGAAGACTAATGGACAGATTTATCTTACTTAATTTTAGGAATAAATTAATTTTCCAAACTATCTGTGTCCAGTGTCCTTGAAGGCACTCTGCTATCCATGTGAGATAGCAGTATTTGACTGGTAAACCTAAGAGAGAACTACCTTGCCCTTCTGAGGCAGCAGCTGAAGGTCAGAAAGCAAGAGCACCAGAACTAATATTAGACTGATTACTTATGTTTCTGCAGCTAAATTGTGCAATGAGTGGCAATGGATGAGGCCTATACACTTACAATGTAGTTGTCAGCACGTGATTAAGTATTACATGAGCTAGGTGCCTGCAGTCCCACTGTTATTGGACATCTAGTCAGCATAGTGGTTTAATAATTCAGTCCCTTGGAGATATGCACCTCTTGCCATTTGAAGGAGTACCCAAAGTTGTCCAAGACAGCTGCCCAGAAATGGCGGGAGTAATGAGGCAGCTGATGAAACACCTGATAGCTTACAGGAGGCTGTCTTAAAGAGAATTCTTCCATTTACACAAGTGAGTCATGCTGACTGTAGTCTGAAGATCTATTCAGCTGAACAAATGCATCTTAGACATTTCTGGGAGTATTTCTGTGTTTGTAGATATAACCAGAGCTTGCAGTTCAAAATGCACAAATGTTCTTTTTGCAGTCTGAGAGAAATGAAGGCTAAAAATAAGGGTTTTATAGGCTTAACTGAAATCACTAGGGAGAAATTTTGGAAATTTTTAAGCAGGAGTAAATTGAATGAGAATAATTTTGAAATGAAAGAATTCCTAATCCTTATAAAGGAGAGAAAGCAAGAGTAAACTAATGACAATGGACAATAGACTTCTGTAGATTCAAAGAAACTCTGAGAAGCAAGGTCCCATAGGAAGGAAGTCTAAGAGAGAAAGTGTTTTAGACAGCTAATGATTCCTTAAAAAAACAATGTTAGGAACAGAAAGACAGAGAATTGCTGTGAAGAAGCATGATAGGAATTATAATGAGACTAAATGGAGTTAAATGTAGGATCTTGTACGACCTTAAACTGCAAGAAAAAAAGTTGACAAAAAATTAGATAGTAGGCTAAATTACTAAAGGAATAAAATTGCTAAATAGAAGTAATGAAAGGCTAAGAATTACTAATTGAACACTAGTAAAATGTTAGCAAAATCAGAAAGACTGAGGCACAAAATGAGGTACCTCAAACCAAGGACATCACAAGAGACCCAAAAGGGCATTCTTAGCATATTTGAAGAAAAAAAAATAACAACAAGAGATAGTTCATTGCTCAAGGGAGATGTAAAGCAGTTGAAGATTTTTCTGAATGGCCAAAAAGTTTGAATGAGTTTTTCCTTTTCTTGAGACTACTTTGCTGTGATCACATAGCTAAAACAGTGAGGGGTCTGAACTGTACATGCAAACCAATTGGTAAGAAAGTGCTCTGGTAAGCTTAAAGATATCAAATCATCTTAACACTATTAATTTACCTGTGGGTACTAAGAGAACTAAATAAAATAATTACAGTTATCAGGGAAATTCCAAACAGAAAAAAAGGGAATACAGGCGGATAAACCTAGTGCCTATTTTAGAAAAGAGGACAGCTAAGAAGAACCTGAGTAACACAAACCAATATCAAACTTAATTTTCACCTACAGAAAACACATCAGGGTTTCTGAGAAAATAAAAACAAACGTTTACTTTATATTTTGAGTTTATTGGGATTCTGACAGTGTTTCTTATACATAATGTAAGACATGGAATCTGCAGAAACATATCTTAGATTAAACTTCTAAAAGGGTATAAAACTGGTTATCTAATCAAGGTGGTTACTACTGAGGTGTTGCTGGGGTCTTTTTCGTAGAAAACAATCTAATGGTTATAGTAATTTGCGGCATTAGCAATATCATGCTGTTGTGTGTTGTGTAGAAAGAAATATTCAGCTAATACATGTATACACAAATACAAATATTATTGAAAAATATATTCTATACCGAAATTGGACTGAACACCAGCCTGAAGAAGAAGGAAAATTTGAAAACAAAACCAGTGATCGACCAAAGTTTAGGACGTAAAAGATGAAAATAAGATGTAATAATTTTAAATAAATGTAAGAGGTGCTAAAATAAGAGGAATTAATTTTTCATACTCAAAGTAGATAAAAGTAGCTGTTGAAATCAATCACTCTAGAAGGTATTTAGTTTTGACATTTAAGTGAAATCTCCTAATCAAAACTAGTTAATCAGCAAATTAGCTTATCCAGTGATGTAGTAGAGTATTCTACAGGAAAAGTATGCATACATAATAAAATGGGATAAATATCACTTGGGAATATTCAGATATAACTGATATAATGAGACAGGGAAGCATCCTAGAGCTCCTTCATGCATCGTTTTCCATTCATTGTGTCTTCAAAGTAGATATTCTTATGTGGTTCAGTTCACCTTAAGCAATTGGGTGGAACAAGATTTACTGAAACAATCTTACAGAGATGAATTTCATGTTGATAAACTTCTTTGACATCTCAGACGAAAACTGCTGCATAAGGGCAAAATATTATATTGTGTTACTAACTCCATGTATCACAGGTATTTTGGGATGAAAGCAAAGTGTAAACAAGGTCATCAGACTGATAATCTTTGCAGACCTTTCTTCACTCTGTCAACTGTATTTATAATTTGCTCAGTATGTGCTTTTGGAACTACTGAGTTTCAAGAACTGTTCAAAATAATCTTCCTGCTCCACAGTAGGTGTTTGTTGCACTGTAATATTTCTTAAATATTATTGAAGTAAATGACAAAAGTTAGTCTCTTTCCATGGCGGATTTTCCACTGAAGATTAGCAACTTCCAAAAATGATTTAAAACAAAAAAGAAGATAAAAAATAACATTAAGAACAAAAAATGTACCCTTAATTTTCCTGTAACTTCTGAGTGGATCAAAACTGTGCGAGAGTAGAAAATAATCTTTATTCCTAAGAAGTTTTTTTGATAACATAGAATCACAAATAATATTGAAAGAGAAATCCTACTTGAGGATATTCTAATGGAAATCATTCTATGTTCTTTCTACAAAATTTCATAAAAAGAGAGAAGACAATTTCAGTTATTCAAATGGAATTAGTACCTATTTGTGATGCTTGTTTTCAAATTGGACATTCAATATTATGAATCCAGTATAAACAGTAGCAGATGGAGAAATTAGTTATGTCCTCAGAGAAGAAAGTAATTCGATAAGGAAACAATGGCAATAAGATGCTTTTCATGCAATCTCTCTTCACAGTTACAGACTACATATGATTCTTTAGTAACATCTCTGCAGATGACATCCTTTATCAGAGGAGAAATGCTGCAAAGTTGAGTTTTCAAACAAAAATAAACTACATTTTCTTTATATAAATATTATTGATGCATCTTATCCAACTTAACACAATTTATTAGCTACTCAAACCTCTGATGGTAATTTTCTGCTCTTTTTGCATGTGATTCCATTGAAGATAACATCATACCATAAAGAAGTTGCATTTTAATTTGATTTTTACCAAAATACCCTAAAGTCCTGGGTTGATCCTGGCTGGATGCCAGGTACCTACCAAAGTTGCTCTACCACTCCCCTCCACAACAGGACAGGAGAGAGAAAATACAATAAAAAGCTTATGAGTTGAGATAAGGACAGAGAGAGATCGCTCGCCGATTACTGTCATGGGCAAAACAGACTCAACTTGGGGAAATCAGAGCAGAATAATGAGAAGGAAAACAAATATTAAAAATACCTTCCCCCACACCCTTCCCTCCTTCCCAGGCTCTGCCTCCTCCCCCTAGGGTGCACGGAAACGGGAATGGGGTCTATGGTCAGTTCATCACAAGTTGTTTCTGCCACTGCTCAGTGAGACAAGTCCTTCCCCTGCTGCAGTGTGGGGTTCTCCCACAGGAAACAGTCCTCCACGAACTTCTCCAGTGTGTGTCCTTTCAACAGGCTTCAGCACGGACCCCTTTTCACAGGGTACAGTCCTTCAGGCACAGGCTGCTCCAACATGGGTTCCCCACAGGGTCACAAATCCTACCAGGAAACATGATCTAGCATAGGCTTCTCTGTCCATGGGAGTGTAGGTCCCTACCAGGAACCAGCTCCAGCATATGTTTTCCACAGGGTCAAAGCCTTATTTTAGTCACATAATCAAAGGATATTCTGAGTTGGATGGGAGTCACAAGGATCATCAAGTCCAACTCTTAAGTGAATGGCCCATGCGGGGTTCAAACCCACTACCTTGGTGTTCTAACCAACTGAGCTAATCTCAGGGTCATCATCCACCTGCTCTGTCTTGGGTCTCATGTATGGGCTGTGGGTGGATCTCTGCACCCCTGTTGACCCCCATGGACCGCAGGGGGATACCCTACCTCACCATGGTCTTCACCACAGGCTGCAGGGGAATCTCAGGTGCAGTACCTGGAGCACCTTCTCTCCCTCCTTCTTCACTGACTTTGGTGTCTGCAGAATTGTTAATCTCATATATTCCCACTCCTCTCATCTCTGAGTGTAATTACCTCTGGGCAATAACTTTTTTTTCTTCTTAAATATGTTATCCCAGAGGTGTTGCTACCATCTCTGACTGATTAAGCCTTGGCCTGCCGCGGGTCCATCCTGGAGCCAGCTAGCATTGGCTCCATTGGACATGGGAGAAGCTTCTGTCAGCTTCTCACAGAAGCCATCCCTGTAGTCGCCTACCCCACTACCAAAACCTGGTCACACAAATCCAATACAAGGGCTTTCTCCTTCTTGAAGCATGAGAGTGCCAATTGCTGTTTTTCACTTCTTTTAAGTGACAGAAAAAAATAACAGTGGATACTAATTTACTATCATAATTAATATGTCCAATATTTCTTGTCACAGACTTATTATCAAAATGGTAACAATAGCTGAAGTTCTTGGAATGCATCATAAACTTCTTAGGGAAGATTGGAATTTCCAGTTGTTTTTATTTTTTCACAGCCTTATATGTGCAAAAATCCCCCAAACTCTTCTCAGTTTGAGAGAAGAATCAGATGACAATTCAGTTCTCTGGGTTTTCTTAAATCTTTTGTTCTGGTGGGACAACTTCTAACTTTTATTCTTTGGTGGCTCACTCTTTTAAGTTTTTGGAAGATACAAAATAACTGATGAAATCAGGGAAATAAGACTAGCACATTTGCTGATATGCAGGCTTATACTATTTTGAATTTTTTTTTTATGGGATACTATTAAACTCAAGCTATATGTTTAGCAACTATGACATAAAAATGTAGTTTTCTCCTTATGAAACCCCCCTGCCACAATTCTGTGATTTTTTCATAACTTTAGTAATACAGATTATTTCCTGCCTCTTCCTTGAAAATAAGGTCCATTTCCTACCAAACAAGATCTGTTTTGATCAGAGCTGACTCTGTCCTGTTTCCACTCTTGTCAGCACCCTTACTTACTCCCTGATTTGTCGTACGAAGAGGTTTCCACACAGGCTGTTCTGTTGAATGATGATTTGCTGTTTGAACCTTTAAACTCTCAAAGACGAGGACACAATTGTGGCAGATTTTAGTGTTCATTGAATTTTCTTTTTTCGATGTCTTATTACAATGTTCATGGGGTTTAGAGGTACTCAGTATAAACCTTTTATTGTGATTATCTGTTTTGCTCTGATGTAGTCACCTGTAAAAGCCATTTCTTGTCATTCTTGGAATCCAGGGTAATTAAGTGTAGCCTAAAGGCCAAGAGTAGTACACATGTTCTGGGTCATACTGCTGAAATCTTATATGTACTATTTATGCATTTAAAAACTCAGAATCCCTTTAGGAAAAAACCTTGGATAGTGGAGTATGGTGTTGGGATGTGTAGTCTCCACATGGCACATTTTGTTTAGGTATTTTAAAAGTTATGATTTTCTGACTCCTGTCACAGTGCTCAGATAATTTCTGAGACCTGATTAAAATAATGGCTACTATATCATATTTATAGTGCGAAAATCTTATAGTCAAATTACATAAAAATATTTTTTTGTGTTAAATGCGTACATTTACTTATTATATATTTATTTTTATAAACTCTAAATTTAAGAATTTTGCCTTTTGATTCGAAGCAGACATCTTGCAAATAAGCTTGTATTATCTGTGGAGAGATGTAAACAATGTTGCTACTTCATGATTGTCCTGGGATGCTTTTTCAGTCATAATGTATATATTATCTCATAAACAAAACTGAATACCAAGGAATCAATTTTGCACAATAACAATAAATTATTTGTGTTTTGCTATATA
This sequence comes from Manacus vitellinus, assembly GCF_001715985.3. Taxonomy (NCBI): domain Eukaryota; kingdom Metazoa; phylum Chordata; class Aves; order Passeriformes; family Pipridae; genus Manacus; species Manacus vitellinus. The sequence goes on from NW_021940813.1 coordinate 18,384,631, forward strand.
TTGTCTTCATATCCTGGTCATAATGTTCTTGAAATTGTGAAAAGGGTACATTGTTTCAAATTACAATTTTTTTGAATAATTTTTTTTTTGCTTTTACCACACTGTGAACTTCTAAGACATAATGGCACATAAGACAATATTTTTCACTTCTTTAATATATTAAGATTTTATATTGGAGTTGCAAACCCCTGAAGCTTGCAAATGGTGCTTTGAATAGAGTCAATTTGCATAACAACAGTACAGTACAATTTGATTTGTTTTAAAGGACAAATTACTGAAACTTTTATTTTATTTTAGATGTGAAACATTTGATATGATTGTCAAAACCTCTGCTCATTATCAACATGAATAGTAATCCTTTTTTGGTTTTTTTATGGATAGGTTTTTATGCCAGCAGTGACTTGGCAAAGAATTTTTAAAATCTCTCAGGCTCTCAAGATCATGTATTGTGTCTCAGTAAGTATTGTAAATAGTATAATAACTCTTTGCAGTCGTAATACTACATTGCAATTTAAGGTCAACTTGAATTTGAAAAATTTAATGCAGGGTATAAAAAATAGTTGTTTGCTTAGAGTTCTTTACAGGTAGATTTCAATATAGTATTTAATTGCTGTCCCCTTGTCCTAAGAACTGTCCTTTTGTTTTAAGTTTTGGAAGGATGGGGTTGTCTTAACTTGCAGGAGTAAATGGTGTTGTTGACACCTACAAAATAAGGAGAGCATTTCTTTGATCCACCACAGATGTTTGTGATATTCAACCATTGAGGAAAATAAAAACAAAACAAAACAAAAAACCTTCTCTTAAGTTACACACAGATAAAACAGGAACATATCTTTTCTTTTGCAAAAAATATATATTTTATTAGTCTCAAAAGTATATATGGTGTACAGCTTCTTCTTAAAACAGATGCTTTGATTAGAACAACCATGAAATTAAATAAGAGTCTCCAGTTTTCCTTTTTTTTTTTTTAATATCTGAGGCCTAATACGGTGATGTTACATGCTGTTCCATGACACAAATATCTTACAGAGTCTAAAGGCATAACAAAGATTATACATAACGGAAAGTTATAAAGGAGAAAATGGCTTGAGGTATTAGAGATAGGTAATCATTCCAGCAGTGGGGGAAGGGTGATATCAGACCAGGAAAAAAGGCTAAAGAGGCATGAATGAGAGATGTGCAATGAAGGCTAGTTATGAAAGCTGAGAAAAAATAATTTAGAGGACCTACATGCTGAAACTTAAATATAGCTTACTTTTAATGTGCAAGATACAAAACACGAAACAAGGAGTGCAGTGAGAGTAAGAAGTTTGAAATAGGTGCTTTTGGATAAATTTAGGGAGGTGACTGTGCAAAAATTACCAGTAGTCCATAGCATCCATACCTTAGTGAAATATGGAGTTCTGATATGAATTTGTGTATTGACAGGATTAAAACTGGTTACACAAACTTACAGGTAGGAGCTTTTATGCATTAGCAACTTCATAAATATAAGCCCCCAAATTTCCTAAATAGATTTTGATGGACAATTGGCCTGACCTTATCTTGAAAAATTGTGCGTAATACTCATGCTAATATACAGCAATCAAAGACATAGCTCTTCCATTTAAAATTCTAACTTTCTCATAATTAGTTCCTCTTAACTCTTTCATTTCTACATTACCTATGATATGTATCAACAGTTTTCCGGTTGTTCTGTAGTTTTAAGTTTGACCTTTCTCTAACATTCTTCACTTCTCAGTTTGAGTTCTGATTCTCTTGGCAGGACCAACATGTTCCAGAGTATCTACAGTTTCAGTCCCTTTTAGATTTATAATTCTATCATTACGGTCACTGCTACTAATATGACACATAGGTATCAGAGCTACAACAGAGTTTTGGCTATTTCATGATACAGAGCCTGAATAACTCCAATTTGATCAACCAGCTCTGGGAGGATCAGTAGGTCAAGACCATAGACATGTTTACTACTTTAAAGATCATTGAGTCCCAGCACCCCCTGCCATGGGCAGGGCCACCTCCCACTAGGCCAGGTCTCTCAAGGCCTTATCCAACCTGGCCTTGAACACTGCCAGGAATGGGGCATTCACAACATCCCTGGGCAACCTGTTCCAGTGCCTCACCACCCTCACAGTAAAGAATTTCTTCCTTGTATCTAATCTAAATCCCCCTCTTTCCAGTTGTGCCCATTACTCCTTGTCCCATCACTACAGTTCCTGATGAAGAGTCCCTCTCCAGCTTTCCTTTGGTCCCCCTTCAGTTACTGGAAGGTTGCTATGAGGTCTCCACACAACCTTCTCATTTCCAGACTGAACAGACCCAACTTTCTCAGCCTGTCTTCACAGGGTAGGTGTTCCAGTCCTGCTCCAGTTCCTAGAAACCTAGGAATAGACATGATGTTCTGTGACAGCAGCTGGAAGGTTGACAGGATATCTTAGGCATCTTAGATTCCTGTATTCAGACACTAACTAGTTATGCATGGGCAATTTTACTGTCTCATGGTGGAATTGTGCTCTAAAGTCAGTTAAGTGCACAGGTTAACTATCCTTTGACTTTACTAGGCATTTTGGTATGCTCACTGTAAACATCCAAACTTAGGTGTGTTTATCTTCCACTGAATGTTTAGCTTTTCTGCTAATAACTCCATTTGATATTGCAACAGAACTACAATCTCTCACCTACAACTTAATAGGCACTGTTTTTCTGTATGCCCTTAGTAACAGCTGTTTGGAGTGGGCTACAAGGGGGATTCATAGGAAAAAATGAAAATATCATTCCACTGTTAAATTCACTTTTAAACATCTCAGTGTATAAGGGAAGAAATAGTCTCTTTACAGTCTTATACTTTTGGGTGTCACCAGTTGGTTTTTAAAATGCATGTTGTGCAATGAGAAAATTTCAGAGTTCTCAGGGCTCACTCATGAACAGAGAAAACGTCTTTCCACCCAGCTCATTTAGAGTGACTAGTTGTTTATCATGTATTAAAACAACTCAGTGAAGGTTTTAGAAGGTTGGGAGGGGGTTAATCCTAAATCCTCAAAGACAAGGATGACGGCTTCATAGAAAGGAACAGGAGCTTATTTAAAAAAAAGGTTCTAGAAGGCAGAAAGGACTATTTTCAATCATTGGAAATGCCTAAAGTTCTAATTTATATACCGATGCATGTATATTTATATATCATCACTGAAATAAATGACCAGGAAATGCTATTAGCTGTAGTCTACTGGGCTGCAGAGGACTTTGCTGCCAGTGAACCCATCCCAGTGGTAGGAGGAGGAGATAAAATTTGTATGCATCTAGTTGAACCTGAGAGGAAGGTAGGCTGAGGGGCCTTGTGATTTCAAAAAAATACAGGGAGTTAACAAGAACAGAACTCTTCTTCCTTCTCAGAAACACAAGTAATTGACTGCGAGAAGTGCTTCTGTTGCGGGTATTGATCAGTGACAGTTAGAGATGTTCTTTACAATCACTCGCCCTGTGAGGTCTAATTAACAAAGGCTGGCTTGCTGAATTAGATAAAACTCAATGTCCACTGAAATTAATGTGATGCTGTCTAAGTGTCCTTCAACTAGTAAAGGAAAATCAAGTTTAAGTGGAAGAAACGAGCAAAGTCCTGTTAAGGGCTAAAACAATTGTGACTGGAAAAGTGGATTAAGACAACAGATTTGCAAGGACGATGCAAGGCACAAAGACACTTAAAAAGTGCCACTTCTTTTCCTTGTTATATTTTTAATGGTGTTTATGCTATTTTACTAACAATGTCTTTTTTTTTCCTGGGAATCACTGAATTGCAGAAGAAGTAGAGACAGAGCAATTAGAGCATTTAAAAAATGAAGTAATTTCTTGGCTATACAGTACTACCCAGCATATCTCTGGATACCACCTTTCTGAGTGGACAAGAAACTGACCACCCAGCTGGTGGGAGTAAAAACAGAGTGAGTTATTGTAAAAGCAAAAACATGAGTAAAGAAAGGATGACTTTGGACCAAGAAAAAAGGTATCATGAAGACACAGAGAACAGTTTTCTTCAACCCTGATACAGGGTCCTTGGCTTTATTCTGACAGAGGTTTCACTGAAGCCACCAACACTGGAGCTTCCATGCTCAGAGTCCTAGATTCACAGCAGAACCAGGACTAATTCTGTATTCAATTTGCAGGACCAGTAAGAGTTGTGACGTTTGCAGCCTTGGTCCTCATATTGTTTAACCAGATGTGAAGATCTGTGTTATAGCCAGATTTATAAATAAGCCCCCAGAGGAGCCTAAACAGACCAGTTAATTACAATCAACAAAACTTTCAACCAAATACTTTAGAAATCCATTTTGTAATAATAGAAATGGTTATGTCACAGCTAGTACTGGATCTAAAAATGTCAGTGCACAAGAGAAGAGGCATATGCAAAATTCAGTGGGGTTTGTAAAACTCATATACTCAGTTTAGAGCTGTTCATTGTCTTTAATGTGGGCTATTCAGCAGTGCATGTTTTCTTAGATAAACTACCTATTCCATATCCTACCTATTTCTGCATAACCTCTTCATACATGGACTGTTTATTTTCTTAGATAACCTTTCTATCTGTAATTGAAATAAGGTGGTGGTTTTTTTCCTCAGATACACATTTGCATTCTTTTAAAACGTGGGGTCTTTCACATGTTTTTTCAAATGTGGTTTAAGATAGTTTCAGTGTATATTTGACCAAATACATATTCTCTGCATTCCCAGATTTCACATTTACCTTATTCACAGTTTACTGGAAATTGATATAACATTCCAACAGTTACAGAGTTCACAGGAAATTCTGAATCGAAAGGGACCCACCGTTAAAGAATATGAATACATGTACAGTGCCTTCATAACTACTTCTTATTAATATCTTAACTGTTTAGTTTATGGTATTTTTAAAGAACCATAATCTTTTTTCACATAAATTTATTTGATTTTCATCAGGCTACAATCTCAGACTACTGCGATTGTTAGGTTACTTTTCCCACGGATGATGAGAGTCTTCAAAGGTAGAGCATAGCTCTGTAAATGTTTGTTCAAAGCCATAAGCCCTGAATCCCAGCTAGTGAATCATCCTGTTGTCAGGGAAAAATCCACAGGTATAGTCCATAAGGGGAAGGGAAGTATGCACTTATATTTATGTGCCAAATCAGTAAGATTTTTTATAGGAGCAACATTTAGGTTAGTTTAAATGCTCAAGACTGAAATAAAGAGACCTATAAGCTAAGGGAGAAGGAAGTGTTGCTTCAGTAATACTCTGGCTTTGGAACAGACTTTGATAGCCAGTGACAGCAGCAGAAGTTTTTATTGTACTCCGAGGAAGACTATTTGGCAGAATGCGCCAAAGCCTCGTGCTTTCAGAAGTCAGCACTTTTAAGGCATGCACCGGGTAGACCCCAAGTCTACCAGCTATAAATTAGTCTCTCCCTTTCCTTTTTTTGATTTTGGTGACATTTAATGAAATCTGAAATGTCTTAAATGATACTTCATCTGCCAGTTTACAGTAATTGCTCACCATCAGTGAGAAACTTTTGAGAGAGAAAGAAATCAAAGTCTTGTCATCTTCAGGATACAATGAGTTGAAAGTAATGTAATTTGGGAGTTGAAGTCTGTCATAATTAGCCACCATCAATACTTTTTTTTTTCTGTCTGTTAATCACTGTGCATTCATAAGTAAAAACCTCAAAGTTTAATTTGGTGGAAAGTATCTGCCTTTTTGATAAGATACTGGAAAACACAGAACAAAGTTTTGGTCACTTCAGCCTTTCTGTAACTTTTTGAGAGACAGATCTCAGCATTGGCAAGAGGATAAACTCTGAATCTGAGAGATTGCCCATGAACTACAGCACAAGAATCACTCCGGTAGATTTCTGGTGCTCATAGGATCAATGACATAAGCTATAAGGTTATGTACAGCAATGCACAGCAGGTTGCTTAATATCCACAGGCATTCAAACAGCAGATAGTCTTTTAAACACTTTGAAAAATGCTAGCTGTCAAATGACAGCAATTTATACATCCTCTTCTTTTATACTGTCATTTTTCAGAATCAGGTTTTGTTATATGTAAAGTGATTTAGATCAATAGCTAGAAATCAGCTTGTATTGTATTGATTTGCTGAGAAGATTATGTATGAAGATGACAAGTAGTAATGGTTGACACAGACCAATTTCCAATTGCCTAATGGATTTAACACTTTTCAATTCTGTGAATACGAGTATTGAAAGTATTTTAAATATTTTTACAGTATGCTCAGTAACAATAAGAATACAATTTGCAGAGCTTAAGCTATAAGTATTGGCATGAAAATATAATTTTTATCCTTTAAGCATCGTTTAGTAAACAATTAATAAGCCAAGGATGTGTAGAAAGTAAACTTGTTATTTGGTGTTAAATGTTTAAAAATGTGTGGCTTAACAACAGTTATAGAAAAAAAATCATCAAAAAATCAGTTCTATGGCAAACATGAGGTAAGTAATGGGAAAATGTGACAGAGCATAACTGATGCTTCATTTATGATACAGTATCTAAGCTCCATTCATTCAACTCTTTTTATTAAGAAACCTGTATCCATTCTCAGCTCACAGCAGTTGAATAAAGTGCAGCATCTAAAATGACGATTATGGGGGTTTTATTCTAAGTCTTGTCATTGCCAAGTGCTTCTTCTTTTTTTCTCCCCACTTGATATGAATGTATAAAAGGAATTATTTTAATTGAATCAACTGGAACAGTACATGACACTGGGGGTGCTGGTGGATGAGAGGCTGGACGTGAGGTGGCAATGTGCACTTGCAACCCAGATATGTAATTATATGAGTATGTAATTATAATTTTTTTATTTTTTTAATTGCAGAAAACAACCAGTATATATGTACTTCACATGTACTTGTTATACAGAATATTTGAGAAAATGAATGCTTAAAGATCACAAAGTTCTCATGTCATTACTTGGTTTCTATTGAATTTTAATGAGTAAGGTTTCAAGAACTTGTCCACAAGCAATGACAATATATTAGGATGTGAATGGAAGTGTCTTAAGAACAACTGGGAGAAGTATTGGAAGTATTTGTGGGAAAATTTTGTACAACTCTTATTAATGACATGATTTAACTTCTGTCAAACTTTCTGACACTTGGTGAGGAAGTCAGCTATGGAAGGTACCCCATTGGACCTGCTCTTTGTTAACAGAAAAGGACTGGTAGGTGATGTGATGGTTGGAGCCTGTCTTGGGACACAGCAATCACAGAATGATAGTTTTCAGTTCTTGGAGAAGTAATTAGCAGGGTCTGCAGAACTGTTACCTTGGACTTTGGAGTGTTTAGGAGACTGGTTGATAGAGACCCTTAGGGGACAGTCGTGAAGAGCAAAGGAGCCCAGAAAGGCTGGACATTTTTCAAGAAGTAAATTTTAAAGGTACAGGAGCATCCTCCCCGTGTCCTGAAAGACTAGGGGAAGAAGACTGCCCTGGCTGCCCAGGGAAGTGGTGGAGTCACCCTCCCTGAAGGCATTTAAAAGACCTGTACATGTGACACCTAGGGGCATGAGCTAGTTGTGTCTTTGGCACTGCTGGGCTAATGATTGGACTCAACAAGCTTAAAGGTATTTTAAATGTAAATGATTCTATGATTGTATGATTCCTTAGATTTCACAAAATGTCACGGTATATAAGAATGCAATAAAATTTTTATTGAGGCAATGCACTATAAAAAAAGTCTACCAGTCAACAGTGTTGCAGCAGTTGGTCACACAAAAATAAAATAATTATTTCTTAACAGAATTGAATTATTATAGAGTCTTTCAAAATTTGTAAGTATTTATTCATACATTCTGGGCACTGTATTTTACCTGACAGGAATCTCAGTTTATACACTCTTTTTACTTAGCTTGTGTTGACAGTTCACACATCGAAGACTTCACTCATCTCCTATTTGCAGTACAGTGTTATAGTACAGTGTTGCAGTACAGTGTTGTACCCACTCACTGTATGGAATTGGGTACTAACACAAAACTGTGAAGGTATTAATGAAACAGGAAATAACCACATCTGATTTCCTTCCAGTTCCTTCTAATGGAAGATTATAATTTCACCACACCTAAGTGAACAATATATATTTTACTTTCTTCATGTCTGGCTTGCTGAACTCCTTTAGCGTTACTGGGCCAATAAGAAATTGGTATTTGTTATGTCCTAACAGTTTTCAAAAACCATTTACCACTACTACCAAGTTACCCACAGGAAATTTCACTCTGGTGCTGGGTAACATTGACCATGGAGATCATCTGGATGACTTTATACAAAATTTTATCAAAGGGACATATCACTCAGAGAAAGAATTTAAATCAGAAGATTGAGTGCAAATATATTAATGCATTTTTATCTTAGTATGAAGATTGTCTAAGAGCTAAGTCTGTCTGCCTAGAAAATATTGTCTGGGGTTTGTATCTTAATTTACTCTTTCTGAACTACTACTGAGGACAGAGCCTCATTGCCACCTACATGGAAAACTAAGTGTTCAAAAATTTTTTAACCTTAGGCTCTCAGTTTTTTCACTCACTCTATGCTGCTTTACCTGATGAGTGCAAATGATATCTTCCCAAATCATGCTGTAGCCATTGTGCTCTGTCCTGTTCCAATTATATTTTTTGCTTGTAACTCACAGCAGTCAAATGAAAGAATACCAAGAAATTAAATGAAGGATATGCACTACAAGATTAGTGTTAGTTCATTCTATACCTTTTTAGTTTTTAAGTGTGTTTAAAATAATAAAGGAATGTGTAGGCACACAGTTGTCTACCACATGTTCCTAGGAGCTTGTAAAAACCCACAGGATTCAGCTCCATAAATAGTAGGCCAAAATATTTTGCCCTTTTCAGGTGCATGAGAAGTACAGTCAGAAACTGGCTAAAATAATGTTTCATTCTGTCCTTTACTACTGGAATATAAATAGTTACTATATTTTATGATAAATTTAAACAATTTATATAATCCCTCTGAATGCTGAATTTCTCTTGTACTGCATCATTCTGTCTTGAAATTTACTGCATAGAGTTAATGGAGTTAGACAGCTCCTGTCACCAAGATAACAGCAGTTTCACCATGTATTCATCAAGCATTTCCACATAATGAAATAATTTATTAATCTGGTTAAATGTTCTGTTTTCAGACATCCCCTACAGACTGATACCTGTGAAACAGTGGCTGAAAGTAGAACTAATGATTGCTACAAGGATGTCTGACACAAAGGTTTCTTCTTTTTTTTTTTTTAATTTGTCTTTGCACTGTGTAGTACTGAATTACAATAATTATTTTCAAGAACAGCAATCCTATAGTACAATGTATTTTTATATGATTAGGCTCTAAAAAAAGTTTACAAAAGCCTATTAGAAGAGATTTCTTGGAAAGGAATTTTTTCCCCCGAACATTGCATTGTTTCCTTTTTACGGAAAATATTTTTGTTTCTTTTGCTTGTGTCAGTATTTTAATACTGCTTTATATTTTTCTTCCACAAAATTGTTTAATCAGTCAAATTTAAAATAGAAACTCAAATTTAAATGTATATGTGTCTAAAAAAAATTTACTTCTATTTTATGGATGAGTATACAAAATATGCAGTAAAGTCAATGAAATAAAATTATTTACATCTGAGGAACAGAAAGACCTTTGAATGTATTGTGTAATTTCTACTTATTCAGATGAATATCATATGGAGAGATTTTTTCAGTAGCTGATAGGTCAGAGTAGCATCATATAACTAGTTACATATGGAGTAAAGTACTGAAGTTATTTATTTGTGTTACAATTTCAGTTTCTTCTAGACTACTGTTGTTACTATTATCAATAGTGTTAATCAAAAACAAACTCATGATTTGATCTGCAAATGATTTAAAAAGGCATGAAAAGCTTTTTTATTTGTTATCTGTGAGAATCCACTCGCTTCCCATCTCCCAAAACAGGGATTTTATTGATCGCTCTTTCTACCCCTTCTGGCCTGCTTATTCTGTCTGTAAACTAAATCACCACAGAATTGTGTTGTAACAGACCTAGAACATATTTGCTCCAATTTCCAGTCTGTGTCTTGTATTAAATCTATGATTATTCTATTGTCCTCTAGCAAAAATATGCCTTTTAGTTTTCTTCGTGTACCATCCTAAGTATATATTTTGATTCTGTAACTACTGGCTTAAATAATTATTAGAAATTAATATATTAGAAATATAAGCTTTGATCTTCTCCATGGGATTAGTCATTTTATTCTTAAGAAAAGGTCAAAGGCAAAGCGGACAAAACTTAGTTGTTTTCAAATTCACTGTCATGTAATTTTCATATTGGTACACTTATTTCAGCACTATTACATTTTAGATTATAAAACTAATTTGATTTAGTTGCATTTAAGTCCAAGACTGAAAACAATCCAGAATCTTCAGGTCAGGTAAAGTGAGTAAAAAGGAAAGTGTGTAGAGCACAGTTCCATCTCATATGTTCTTTATTTTCTCTTGATTTCTTTTTCTTATTTCAAGAAATTTGCTAATTCAGCACACTTAATTCTAGGAAACCACTCAGTAGTCCAAACATGGATGTCTTGTCATATTTCAAGAGGTACTTGAGACATTCACAGAGGTCTGGAAGACAAGACAAAACAGGGAATACCCTTGTCCTTCTGGAGGAGCATCTTAAGGCTGGAGAAATTATTTAAAACAACAGTAGACCTCCTCATGCTTTGAGATTAAATATGTACTTCAAGCTACTCATATAGAGTTCAGTTCACTTTCTCTGACATTGCCTTGCAATCCTGTTTCATCTAAAGTCGACGCTCAGATGATCTGTGGACATCGTACCCACACTCGGAATCAGAGAATTGTTAAGTTTGGAAGAGACCTCTGGAGATCATCCAGACCAATCCCCCTCCAAGGCAGGATCACCTAGAGCAGGTTACACAGAAATGTGTTTTTTGAATGTCTCCAGGTAGGCAGACTCCACGACCTCACTGAGTAGCCTGTTCCAGTGCTCTGCCACTCTCAGTGTAAGAAGTGCTTCCTCATGTTAAGGTGAAAGTTCTTGTGGTTTAGCTTATGGCCATTGCTCCTTGTCCTGTCGGTGGGCACCACTGAAAAGAGTCTGGCATCATCCTCTTGGCACTCACCTTTGAGTTATTTATATACATTAATAAGATCCCCTCTCAGTCTTCTCTTCTCTAGATTAAAAAGACCCAGCTCACAGGGTTTCTCATCATAAGTGAGATGCCAGACTCCAAATCATCTTTGTTGCCCTCCACTGGACCTTGTCTTTCTTGTACTGTGGAGCCCAGATGTGGACACAGAATTCCTGATTTGACCTCACTAGGACTGAGCAGAGGAGGAGGAGGATCTCCTCCCTTGACCTGCTGGCTACAGTCTTCCTGATGCACCTCAGATACCATTGGCCCTCTTGGCTGCAATGGCACACTGCCAGCTCATGGTCCACCTGTCATCCACCAAGGTCTTTCTCAGCAGAACTGAGAAGAGGCCTACATAGCAGCCTGCTCTGAAGGTCTGAATCACTGTCCATCAGGGCTTCTCAGTTTCCCTGGCCATGAAAGCAGCCTAAATTACTAACTGAAACTGATGGCTTAACTTCCTGTATGAATAAAAGTGCATGAGATGAATGCCATAATAATTTTTCTTTCTTGGTGTTTCTGTTGACTATCTTACCTCGCAGGGTGATATGAGAATAGATTCCCCAAAAATCCTGGAGCTATGGCAGTGATGAGTGGAGCATAAATACTTGTGTGAAGCTCTGCTCCTAAGTGAGAATGGGTGACAGATGCCAAATTAAAATGTCTTTCCAAAAGAAGAAAAAGGAACACTCAGATACATGGATTTATAAAGTATAATGCTGAAGATGACTGGTTAAGCCAACATTAAGAAAAAGGGAATTTTTTGTTTTCTTACCATTTTTCACTTTTATATTTTTACCTGAAACTTGGTTCATAGGATCACTTAAATAATGTAAATATATGAAACTATTTGCATTGCTCAAAGAAACCGGGGAACTTTTATGAGCAAAGGATACTTGATTAAAACTCTTGCATGTGCAAAGCAAAGTATGATTGTATTTGCAGTGCAAGTATATCTTCTCTTTCCCTCTCTCTCCCTTGAAAAAATTGACCAACTCATTGCAACACATCTATTAAGTGAACCCCAAAGGTTAACAGACCATAGCAGATAATTTTTGCTTGAAATCACGATCTCCCTTCTCCTTACATTTTACATGTCAAAAGAAGAAAAACACTCTTACTTTCAATTAACATAATGACATTTATATTTTCAACAGCGATGGTGGCAGAAAAGATAAGAACTGATAATACTGAAGCAATAAATAAGTCAGAGGTGTGAACTGACTGCTACAGATATGAAGGGAAAACATGCTGGAAGAATAAAACTTACAAATACCTGTGCAGTTGTTGAGGATTACTACATCTGACAATTTTACACAGGGCTACCATGACCTGTAGACTTGGTTAGCTACCTAGAAACTTGAGTCCACTTTGCAAATGAGGATGTAACGATCAGATTTTCATGGATATTAGGTAGGTTTCATCTCCTTTAATATTGAATATTTACAATGTAGGTAGCTAGATCTGAGCCTGTGATCAGTGATTCCATTGGTAATATCAGGGACTACTGGGCCATTTCAGAGAGTGAATGTATACAGTGTGTGTGTCAAATGTTTGTAGTAAAAATTTACTGCCAATGTAATGCCCCAATTGTTACATCATAAACATAACCCTTAAGATTTAGATCATACTATAATGAGTAAGACAGTTGGTGTACAGTACTGTAAGTCATGGAAATAACTTTACATTTGCAACATTCATTCAAGGAATTTTCTTTTTTTTCTTCAGTTTTTCTTCTCACAACTTTTCCTCTCATAATTTTTCCATTCTGCTTTCTTGTTGCAGAAAAAGAATCGCACAAAAGATCACATACACATGTATTTATGTATTTATTTGACTAATTCAGAGATAGTTCATTTCTGTCTCTTAGTGTGAAACAATATTTTGTTCTTTATTATAAAAATACGCGTTATTTAAAAGAATTCCTCTACAACTGAATGCTTGCAGTTCACCAGAAATTACTTATCAGCACATTTCTGCAGTTTGAAAAGGAAATGGGTGGTATGGTTAGTAGCAGACACATAATTTGTGATGAAAAATAGTGGGAAAATAAAAATAAACCTTCTTAATTGTTTCAGTGGGAGCTATTTCTCCATGTTTCCATTAATTCTAATCTCTCATTCTATTTTTGACTCAATCTCTCTTCCCAGTCAGGCACCTCTTGTATTACAGTGCCTGGAGATGGACCAACAGTGAGATACAACAGCAGAGAAAGTGAATAATGCATCTCCAGCATGCAAGTACCTTTAGCATTTATGCAGCAGCTGCTTCAGACAGACTTTTTAAAATTGAATGTAAAAGACAGGTGTTTTCTGAGGTGCAGATATAATTTTCAGATCATGCACATAAAATAAAAGTATTATCATACCTTGTGATTGTTGTATGTGTAATATTTAGTAACCATTATGAAGTAACCACTTACGGAAACTGTCCTCCTCTGATATTTGTCAGACAGCTGGAATTTACCCAATAACCCCAATTTTAATATTTTTGGTTGTTTTGGAGATTGCTTTTTTCCCCAGTGAGGGAGCTAATTCCTTTCACGCAGTCATACAAGTGAGTTAGATTTCATGAGTGGAAATTTTGCAAAATTAAGACCAAAATTAATGGGGCAGTGAGAGGAACTAATAAAATTTATGAGACTGAAGACAGTCTCTGAAAGATCTTGTTAGGAGTACCTAATGAAGCAAAGATAGAACAATCTACAAACCCCCTAAAGAGAACTCCATAGTGGAGAAGAAAAGAGAAGTTTTGCTAAGCAAGAAACTGTGTACAAGGAGGGTGGCCAGAGAGGAACTGGTAGAAATTTGTGTATGGATGGGAAATCTAAAGGAAATATTTCAACCTTTTATTTATGTCAACGAATAAAAGTTTCAGGATTTTTATGATGTCAGAATAAAAAAAAATAACAGAAATATTAAACTCTATGAAAATGTCAATATGTATATTTTAGAACACTTAAAGACAAAGATAAAAGTCCCATATAGATTAATACTGTGGAGACCCAGAGCAACAGTCTGAAAAGGCCTAAGTATGCAAGAAATACAAACATTACAATGTATTAAGAAAAGATTATTGAAAGAATGAGTAAGACTTGACTGTCTCACTCAGTTGTCTATTCTGCCTCTTTACAGGACTAAAAATTCTAGAATGAATGAAAGCCAAGAATCAGTAATGGAGGAGGAAAAGAGAAGAAAAGCCCCAATCGACCCATAATTACCAGTGTAGAGTACTGAATTCTTGGTTTTACCAACGGTGAACTTACCAAAGAGAGACTTACCAATGTTACTTTCAAAAATATATTTTTTCTAATTTTAGACATAGAAGAATTTGTTTCTAAGACTGCAAATAGGATGGCTTTGGGGTAAAAAAATAATTTTTATATATAAATACATATATTAATATAATAACATAATATATATATATTTAAGAAGTATTTTTTAGACTCACTGTTAAGATTAGGCAAAGCAATCCAAAGGACTATCTTAGGAACATAAGTGGAAGCTCCAGCATTACGTAGGAAAAGATCTATAAGAAATCATTCCTGTACTGCAGTTGGGCTCAGTAGATTTTATACCTATTTTCTCTTATTTCACACAGCTTTGGGTAGTGTTATGATATGGGCTTACTTTTCCTTAAGATAAGGAAATCTGTTCCTTACTATGCAGGGATATTTCTCCCTGCAAAGTGACAATGGCATAACCTCCAGCATTACTTTTCTTTTCTTTCAGTGGTATATACATTTATAGACAGTGTACTATTTAACTTCTGATCTAAGATATGAAAAAAGGAACTTTGATACTACTTATTTTTGTCTTTCAAACAATCTTTCAGGAGAAAGATAAATAATTAAATATGAAGTCCACTTTCTTAATAGTAGTTATAACCATAACTTCAGTGCCTTTAGGTTTCAAGATACTTAACCAATATAACTAAAACTACTGCAAGACAAAAGATGACATTGCTCACTTAACCCACTAGTGAGCAGGCTGGGAGTGCACAAGGAGCTGGGAGGGGACACAGCTGGGACAGCTGATCCCAGCTGATCAAAGGGATGTCCCACACCATATGGTGTCATGCTCAGCCTGTAAAGTTGGGGAAGAAGGAGGAAGGGGGCGACTTTCAGAGTGATGGCATTTGTCCTCCCAAGACACTGTCACATGTGGTGGAGCCTGGTTGAGCACCTGCCTGCCAGTGGGAAACAGCGAATGAATTCTTTGCTTTGCTTTGCTGGCATGCACAGCTCTCGCTTTACCTATTAAACTGTATTTGTCTCAACCCACAATTTTTCTCACTTTTGGTCTTTTGATTCTCTCCCTCATACCACTAGGGGTGAGTGAGTGGCTGTGTGGGGTTCAACTGTCACCTGGGTTCACTGTCACGATGTTCACCTTTGAGAATTTTTCAGCACATATTTTTCTCACAAGCTTATTGGTTATGAAATATCTCTCTTTAACAGTTTGTCACTGCAACTGTATCAGATTCGACTTTTGATATCTACATTCTATTTACAGAAATTACCATAGGTTTAATTTAGACAACATATTTTTCTATTATATTCTGTTACTTCAAGTCGTATGTTCTACTGCTGATCAGCTGATATGTTCCACTAAAAACTGACTAGAGCACTGTGGTAAACTATGCAAAGGAAGTTCTTTGGAGCTTGATGTTGTTTTTCCATGAAAATCTGGTATCTGTGGTATATACTTATTTAATAATCTCATAGTACTGTACAAATATTTAATTAACTTCAGAGTGTTACTTCACTAGTAAATGAACATTATTATTATTTCAGATAATAGTCTTTGAGGTCAGAAATCTGCATAATGCTGATGACAATTTCCCTATCCCATAGCTTGTTTTCATTCTTGAAGATTAATCTTGAATTAATTCCTTTCTAAACATGAAGGTGGGCATTTCTCAAAAAGAACGTAAGCAAATAAACAGAACAAAATAAACATTATATATTAAATTATAAAATATGAGCTTTAAAATATACTAATCCAACAAAATAATCAGCCATCAGCATCAATTGTACAATTGTTTTTAACCATTTCTCTGCGTCAGGTGATTGGGCTATGTTGTGTTTTCTGGTATGTTTCATTTTGCATATAAGTGTTAAAACAACTTTGAATTCTAATTGGAAGGAAAAGAACTCTCATAGGAGTTGGGAATATTGTGATGATCATTTTTTTTTCCTTTCTAGTAGAACATGAATACTTCAAGATTCAAGAAGAATCTGGATTTCTTCACTACACCTAAGTTAAAGATTTTGATGCCTAGGCTTCAATTTATGCCCCATTTATGAACATGATACCTTTTCTAAAAGATACAATGAGTGTTTTATAGGTTCCTATTGCCTTTCCTCCCTTTTGAGAGTCTGGGAGTGTCATACATGCAATACCTCAGGGAATCAAGCCCAGAGTTTTTAGGAAATAGGAAGCTACTGCTTTCTGCTCTGACCTTAACACATTTTACTACAGGGCAAGCCCTGAGCTCCTACTAAAATAGATATGGTGTAAATCCACAAAAAAAATTTGGCTGATTGAGGTTGTTTTTACTCCTGTTTTTTTCTTTCTTTCTTTCTTTCTTTTTCTTTCTTTCTCTTTCTTTCCTTCTTTCTTTCTTTCCTTTTCTTTCTTTCTTCCTTCCTTCCTTTCTTCCTTTCTTTCTTCCTTTCTTTCTTCCTTTCTTTCTTCCTTTCTTCCTCTTCCTTGGCCTCTGCCCCTCCCCCTTGTTTTATTTTAAGTGTACAATCAGACCTTTCTAGTTTACTGACCTGTGCAGAGCAAGATATAGCTAACTGTAACAACCTACCATTCTGAGATTATTGTTATTCTTGTGACACAGGGACATGAAAAGCAGTATAAAAACATTCAGAGTGACAGGTGGCATTTGCTTTGTTATTCTGCTTCTGCACATGTCTGTGACATCTCTTCATAGACACAGTGGGGCTTTGATTCCTCGGTGTTTTGTATTCATGTACTTTCCACAGTGCTGCTATGAATCTACAGTATGCTAGGAATTGCAGAAATTCAAAGCATGCATGTAAAGGGATAAATGATAAATTGTTGATGGGGAAAAAATGGCTGTGGTCAAGCATGGGAAATAATCCATGGGAGACTTGTATTCCAGAAAGAGTATAAACTTCCATGGGAACATAAATGATCACTATTGTTTGTCCTACAATTTTCAATCATTCCAGAGAGGTTTCCTACTAATACTAATCTTAAAAATAGTTGGTAGTTAACGAAGGCTACAAATGTACCCTCTCATAGTGGGGTAGTATATTTTAATCCTCTAAGTGTCATTGTGCTGCTCTCTGGTTCAACGTTGGTTTCCCAGTTTAGTATTCAGAGAGCTAATTCATTTTGTTGCTGGCAGCAGTGCATTAATGATCAAGCTACGACAATGAACACTGTCTGCATAACAAATGTGTCTTTCTCAAGCTGCAGTAAATACAAAGTGATTAACATGAAATAACTGCCCCAGCAAACTGCTTCTCTGCTTTTAAATAGATACTAGTGTTTTTATTTAACCCTGCATTTGTCAGATATGTCTTGAAAGGGCTTGTTTGCATTTATTTTTTTGCTGAGTTAAAAGCAAGGCTAGGCAATTGCTTCCTTGGAGCTTTATTTTACAGAGTGTATTCTCTTGGAGATCTGCTGTTAGCATACTGGATGCAAATGATTATTAATACTGTGTTCCCTGCTTCTGACATTTACTAAGGCAGAAGCATCAAACAGAACTAAATCACATCATGCTTGTTCCAGCTAGCTTAATCCTGCCATTTTATCGAAAGTAATGAAAATAAGGTTTGAGCAGGTTAATGTTGTAGTTGTTAATAACCTTTAAATCAAAAAGAGCGCAAGGTGAAGTTGATTTGCATCTCGAGTCAAAGAGGGAAGGTGGTGGAACAAGAAGAATCAAACTGAAGTTGCAACTCCCCTTGCAGCTCCACCCCCGGTTTTTGTTCTTAATCCGGGCATAATGAAAGATCTGAGCAATGTCACTGTATTATGAAGAGATGGGATTATTCTATTCTTAGAAAGAGTAAGACAGAGACAGAAACAGAGACAGACAGAAACAGAAACAGAGAATTGGTTTGACAGCCTATGTCCTTTATCCTTGTTGCCACTCAATCCCTGTTGGGGGAGCCCCTACCTGAAATGTAACAATGAAAAACGAAAAGCAGAGTGACTTCCACAAAACACTTTGAAATGCTTCTCTTGTCATCCAGACAATTCTCTAAAGCTCTGTTCACATTCCTACTGTCATCTCACCTCATCTCATTATAATGTGCCAGTAGCGTAGACTTTCTGCTCCACAAGTCTTTTAGAGACAGTTTTATTAGAAGACATTGTATAAGAGAGCTGAAGTTTTCTTTTTTTTTTTCCCTCCACTCATTTGCATTATCTATGTGACACTTTTGCAATCGATTTACAGAATTTGAATGGTTACATTTTGGAAATATATGTTTCTACTGTTCTATGAAGGTCATTAAAAGGTTTATCTCAGCAAAAAATTAACAGCATCATGCCAATGTGACACATATTCAAGAGTAAGACAAAAGGAAAAGCAGGAGAGAAAATTTTAGTTTTTCCAGGAAAGTCACAAAAAGTATTAGCAATATGTTGGGGATTTTTAAAGATATACTGACCCACTCACCAGAAGTATTGAGTAAAATTTAGAGAGGAGGAAAACAAAGAAGTATCTTCAGGCTCTGTTTAAAAAGTTGAAAGCAGTTCCTTTTTCATTCATTAAGCACAAGTCAGGTTCATGGGAGCCTTATATCAAAGGAAAAAAAAATCCCAGTATTCCTAAGAATACAAATTGTTCAAGTGCTATTAAAAAGAAAGATAGAATTGGGTAACAATTTTTCTTGGAATAGGATGCATATGAACCTGTGACTGTAATATAACATACCAAAGACCACGAGTGGTGAAGAAGTGAATGCCTGATAAATAGGCAAAAAAAATTTCCTGAAGTATTCGCCTGATAATCAGAGCCTCAAATGCAATCACATTTAAATAAGATAAGATCAATAGAGAAGTGCTGGTTTCAGAGAGGGGCATAAAGATTCCCACAATTACAGCCCTCATCTTCCATTTTGGTAAGTTAGAATATTTAGTTTGAAAGTGGCATCCAGATAGGGTAAAGATGAGGTGTGCCTGCTGTGCTCAACAGAGGGAGATCTGGAATACCTAAAACCAAAAAGACCCACTGGCATTCCTTCCTGCTACTTAGCTCCCTGTTTTTCTCTACTTCACATGCTGAGGCTTGCAGTGTGTAGGGGTAATAGGCAGACTCTCTTAAGTAACAAAGATAGGTTCAGGAAGACTGAGAACACATACATCTGGATCCTAGGCCCTGATAATATTTGTCCCTGCTCTTTTAAAATTATTAAAGTTTTTGGCTAAATCAGATTCATATTAGGGTTGTTTAGATAGGATTTTTTTTTCCCTTTTGCTTTTCTTAAACTAAGGATTATATGCCAAGCTTTAAATGACAGACCACTAACATAAATTCTGTAATTAATGAAAAAATTAGATTTTTATGTTGAAAAATGTCACCATAACATGAAAGGAAAGAAAAACCACAGGCTGAAACTCTTGAAATTAAACAAAATAACTGACTTCCTGAAACACTGAGTTGTTGAATGAATCAACAACTAAAAAAGCACAAAAAAGGTTCTGATTGCCATTCACTGATGACAAGATGAAGGTATCAAGACAGCATCAGTTTTCAGAGAAAGCTATTTAACTAACAATAAATTACCATGGGGCCAACAATCACTGTTTCTGCTGGGATTTATTGCAAGAGGCACAAAAATTCCCACAAAATCAAGATACATTTCTTGAACACCATGGACAAAGTCATATATAAAGGAAAATCTCTATTCTTTTACAGAATCCAGTTAAATTTTGCATTGATAAGGTAACCTTTATTCCTTGCCTAAACTATTTGGACAGCTAGGTATGTGACCAGATATTTTTAAGAAAACTTAAGTATCCACTTCGAATGTTCCTTTGTCTGTTCTGACTTTTCACTGGAGCAATGTTAAAACAAAAAAGCTTTTCTTAGCATATGCACTCAAGCAGGAAAAACAGCTGTGTACTGGAGCTGAGGTAAAGACTTTCAACCATAATGAATTTTACTTCTAAATCTTGCTCTCTTTTTCTTTCATAACTTGCTTCATTCAGACAGTTCCTTCTTTTCTCATTTTTCCTTCATTTTACTTGTTCACAGAAGACTCAGTGCAGAGGGAAAACATCAAACAGGTCAAAGCTTAATAAATAGTTTTGGCCATGTGTTGGTGCTAGTAGCATGCTTTCTCAAACCACTTAACCTCACACTGTTTAATGCAAACATTTTTCTAATCCAGGTTCTGCCTTCTGAAACAAGTATGTTACATTATTTAATTACTGACCTAGTTTTTCCCAATTTTGATCCAAAAAAACATGTTATGGGGTTTGTCTCTTTGCCTTTGTTGTCAGCTAACCTATATTTTGCAACATTTATCAATATAAAAAAAGTTTTTCATTAAAACTTACATTGTATGCCGTATAAAATTGCATTATGTCCTCTTAAAAATTGTGTTGACTGGATGCCAAATTGTGCTTTGTTTATACAGCCTCCACTGGAGTTCTGCAGTCTATGGAAAGCTACATAATGTTTAGGGATAACAGATTTTTGGCAACCGCTCTGAAACATTGATAAGAAGCATTAAGGAAGAAGAGAGGAATAGAATACCACACGGAGGTTGCATTAGTAGAGTTGTGATAAATTGACAGTTTACTGTTTGCTCTTTTAATCATGCACTATCACTGGAGAGCGTTGGGCTGCTGAAGTAAACATCATGGATGGAAGAAACACACATAGCACACCGCACTGCTACAAGCAGGGGATGATTTGGGAATTTATCAGCATATTCTTAGTGATGTTCTTTCCCTGGTGCCAGGCAACAATTTCTGCCCAAATACTGTTGCAGGTTCTTATCATGTTGCTTACGTTTCTTCTGAGTTGCTATGCTAAAAATAGTAAAATCCACAATAATACTATGTCTTTACTAGCATGAAATTTTAGTATTCAGCATAGTTGTCATATGATAGGATGCATCACACCAGGAGCATTGATCTCTATGGAAAATCTTGTGCCAAAAGGCTAATTTAAACTATTAGTTCATGGAAATGTTAGGAGAGAGAAGCTCTTTAGTAAAAATGTATGATGATGATGATTGTCTTTTAAATGTCCACATTCTAACATATTCTTCTTATAAAAAGAGGTATCTATTTAGTTCAGTAGACATACATATTTTCATAGAATTCTAAGCAGAGAGTAGTTTACAATAAGTCTATAAAGAAGGGTTTTAAGCAGCAAAAAGATGCTGAAATTATTGTATGGGGGTTTTTTCCTATAAATAAAATAGACTTGGGGATCACAGTCCTAATGATCAGAATAAGGAAGACAGAAAATTTAAAAAAGGTAACATTTCCCTTCCCTCAGTAAAATCTCCACTGGTTGTGGGCTTTTGTTTGGTTTTGTTGGATTTTTGCTATTCCTACTTATTCACATAGAGTGGAAGGAAATGACAACCTGTTTTGATGCTTCTTGATACTGAAGAGGAGTTGTTGGATTCTTACTGGTTGCCCCTGTGGATTAATGAAGGGTGAGACAGAAAATGCAGAGCTGCCATGCAGAATGACCTTACCTGATAAGACTGTTCTGCCTTCACTGCAGTAGGTGAGAAGGGCAGGCTGTATGCAGCAGGCTGTTTTTTCTGTACCGTAATGAGAAAAATGGACCTATTTATCCACCAGCTGTCTTCTTTGGTTTTGATTCAAGTCATTTCTGGAGAACCTTTTCTGGTCTTACATGTTGAATTCAAACAGAATCCTCTGAAGAATGGCTTATTGTCAGCAAAATCTAGTGGATTACTACAAACTATGGAAAAACATCTGCCAATAAATGCATTTATAAGACAATGATATTCACAGACCACTTCAAGACACGCAGGATTACTGACTTAATTTATATGACATATGAAGTAGTATATGAGTGAACAAGGGCTCCTTTTTCCCACCTACTAAACTGTTTTTATTGTCTTCTATAAATTTTTTGTATAGCTTAGCTTTACTTTTTATTTTTCTACTGTATTTTAGGACATATTTGGATGAAAAAATAAATTATGAAAACCTCCAAATTACAGCTGGTGGTGGTTTGGTTTTTTTCTTGTAGAAAATAAACACTTCAATACTGCAACTTTCCTTGACTTTCCTTTCATGCTAAAAGATAAGTATTTTCTAATACATGCAATAGAAACACAACCCTTGTCTATCAGATCGTACAAAAAAAAAAAATAATTTTTTAAGGTTACTGAATCAAACACTGAAAAGGTAGGAAATGCAAAAATAAAGGTGGAATGAACAATTAATTTATAATTAACGTAAACTTAATGATTACTCATTACCATTTTCCTGGTTTTCACAGTTCTTGAATCTAGTATCTTTGTGCAGTTCAAATTTCTCCCCAGATGCTCATCTCAGCATCTGATTCCTCATTCAGCCATTAGACTCCTGCTGCTTCCTTACTTGTTTCCAGATCACAGAAACATAGCAGCCCTTCTCTCCTCAAGTTTTGTAACATGCTCAGACTTTCACTGTCACCATCACCCAGGTTGTCAATAAACAAATCAAAAACTACTTGCACCAGTGTTCACCCCTGAGGGACATTACTTCTAACTACTGTAACTTTGCACCTCTCATCCCAATGCTTTGCTCCTGGTGATCCAGCCGGGTTTCAATTCACCTCTTAGCTAACTTGTCCAGACCATAAGCCAAAAGTTTGTCTCTTGGAATACTATGGGAGACCATATAGAAAGCTTTACTGAAGTCAAGATAAACAACACACACAGCTCTTCCTTTGTCCTCAGTGCCAGTCATCTAACAGCAAAAGGTAATCAGTTTTGTCAGACACTACTTCCTCTACATAAAACCATGTTTACTGATCCCAGTCACCTCCTTGCCTTTCCTAAGGATGGCAACCACTTCCAGAATTAGTTGCTCCATCATCTTCTGAGATACTGAGATGAGGTGTCTCTCCCTAGACACCCCTTTCTGCACTTCTTTGAAGAGCAGTGTGAACTTTACCTTTTCCACATTTTCAGGAATCTCCCCTGGTCACTATATCTTTCAGATCTTAGATAGTGCTTCACAGTGACATTGGCCACATTCCTCATCACCCTTGGATGCACACATTTGGTCCCATGGACTTGTGTATGCTCAAAAGTGTGAAGTGCTCCCTCACTCCATCTTACATTGCTCTTGGTAATGCTCCTTCCTACCAAGTTTCACTAAAACTGTGGGCAAACCTTATCCATGAAAACTAAGGCAAAGTAGGCAGTGAGAATCTCTGCCTTTCTCACGATTCTTTTCATGATGTCCCCTGTAACACTAAGCCATAGATTCACAGTTTCTTAGACCTTCTCTTGGATGCACATTTTTTAAAGAATCCTTTCTTTTTGCCCCTCACATCACTTACTCCTTTTAACTACGGCTGAGCTTTGGCTTTCCTAATTCCTGCCTTTTTTGTAGAGATCACTTAACATTACCAGGTAACTTCCAGCAGTATATCAAACTTTTTGTGGCACCCTACACTCTCAGACAAAAGTCACTTCGTTAAAGTCTTAATCTGCAGACGGCTGATTCAGCTCTCAGTGTCCACAGATGAACTATCTTTACAGAGTATACTAGCAGAAACTAGACTGAGTTGTTTGCTGTAAGGCATTTCCACAGCAGCAACCTTAAACTCTCTATTACTCAAAACACAAAGTTTTCTGTTTGTACAAATTGTCTGAGGGTTTTTTTTGTTTGTTTGTGTGTTTTGGGTTTTTTTTAATGGCATGTTTTAAGCAACTATATTTCAGTCCATAGGTTCCTTATGAATTGTGTGTTGAGCATATTGCTTTTCGTAGTCGCTTATCATTCATTGATCTTCATATAGCAGCACATAATTCCCCTCTACTAAGATGTTTCAGACATCCTAGTGCTTGGCAGAAATCAGTCTTGACAGCTCCCTCAAACTCTGGGACTGTGCATCAGCATTCACAAGGCAGTTAAGTTCAGTTACCAGGTAGTGATATATGTCAGTATTACCATACTTGCACCACATGATTAGTAAGGACATTCCAAGTCTCTCACACTCATTCATTTACCACTTTGTGATATCTACAGTATACTTTTGACTCTTACACAAATATATATCTAAGCAAGAGTAAAAATATATCCAAGAAACAGTAGAATGCCACACAGTAGTAAGAAGTGAAGGAAAAAAATACAAACACCAAGTAGAAAAAAGAAGGAAGGGAGGAAGTGTTCCTGGGGCTAGAGAAGAGATTCCTCTGCAGCCCATGAAGAGGACTGCATGGGAGCAGACACCCACACTGCAGTCCATGGAGGAACCTATGCTGGTACAGGTGACTGTGCCTTGAAGAAGCTGCAGACTACGGGAAGGGCTGTAGACATAAGCATCAAGTTCCTCAGGTTCACCAGTGACCACTGACTACACAGACATAACTGGACCTCACCAAACCCTGAAGCTGTTGGCTTCTCAGTAACAATGCCTCGATATTTGGGTAGTGAGAGCAGTACACATACCCGTGCTGGTAAGTCTCAGAAATCATGATGAGCCTCTAGAGATGACCTATACATGACATATACAGTCTGATCTATGTACTTTATAGCCATGAGACAACTCTTACCCAAAATCACCTTCTTCATCACCTCCTCATTTTCTTTCCACAAAGGTCCACATCCTCTCTCCAAGCTCAGTCATGCTCTGACTCATTCAGAGGCATATGCCAATGGATCTGGTCCATTAGAGAACAGGTCTTTGTCATCCTGAAAATCAGTGACATTGCCTCCAGAAGTCTGAGGCAACCTGAGAGCATCTCTGAAGACATTTAACATAATTTTTAGATAAAGATGTATTCTTTGTACCAAGAGCAGGGCAAAAAGTTGCAGTAGCTTGTTGGAGATAAGTCCCAGTGTTGGCCTTAACTTCTTGGCTAGGAAGACATTTCTGACTATGCTAAGACATAGACTTATGACTGCAAATCTCTTCTAGGACAGGAATTCCTGCTGGACTGTTAATTCTGAGTGATCCCTATAGGGATCCTTTACTTTCTTGGCAGCATTACAGAAACAGTATGGACATGTTCCATGAAAGACAAAAAGATAGATAAAACTGGAAAATGGAACAGGTACTGCCTTACATTTTCAATAACATTTCTGTCCTGAACCAAAAGCTCGCAGTGCTCAAGTTCATTGAGCTGCAGCCTGACCCAATGGAACTGTCGCTGGCACTTACAAGAGCTGAGCATCATCAGTCTCATCACAGCATCTTTCTCCTGTGCAGACACATTAGCAGGAAGTGTGGAGTTAAACTGAATTATAATGTGAGGTTTTGAGACAATTTTCCTGCTCCGTCCCTTTGGTTGCTGTGCATTTTCATCTTTTTCCAAAACCTGTCAATTTTTCTGTCACGTGGGAGCTGGAGTGACCAGTATTGGCTAATGATATCATGGGAAATCTAAGGACTTGTGTTTTAAAGGAGACTTATAAACAAACCTGAGACTTCAGGTTAGCAGTTGTTGGAGTACATAGAGACAGGCAGAGTGGTAGGTTGTTACTTGGCCAGTTCTGCTCACTGGTTTCTTACCACATGTGAGAGGCTGCAGCATGTCTTCTCATTCCCCTCTTCTGTCCTTTCCATCCACTCTGGGGTAAGTAGAGCTTAAGAAATAGGCATGAAGCTGTGATCTTAGGGACATTATTTTTAAAAACTTCATACACAACCTTTCCCTACCTATTCCCATATCACATAGATATCAGTTCTTCTGAAGAACTGCATATAATTTTTCTGTTTGTATTATGGCTTGTTAACAAGTAGGAGTTTTTGTCTTATTTGACATATGCTATTATAATAAAGTGTTGTTCATTTCCTCATCTTGTGGAGGTGAAACTCAGAAACATGTGGGTCATTTTTGTGGAAATTATTGTAGAAATAATGACATCTACATTTCCTACTACCAGTCAGTTATTAGGTAGAGGTTCTTACTGGAATCAATGGGAATTCTACATAAAGAAGATGTTTTACCACATCCTTTTATTATTGGAGTAGGGAGATATATTTTTTCCTTTTCTACTTTTTCATTAATATAAATTACAATTTCATCTGAAGGGTTTTTTTCAAGACTGAAAGTAGTGTCATGGAATTCCATATGAAAAGCTTTTTGTTATCTAAAATTATTTATGTAAGTTAAATCTTTCATCACAGATTTATAGGGTATTGAAATGTGGTCAAATGGAATAAGTAATTTATTTACTTGTTGTAGTTTAGAAGAGAGACTGTTAGGCTATCAACTACTACAATAAAAGGTATCAGCTTCCATAACTAATTTAATATTGTCCTGTGGCTTCATTAGGAAGAAGGTATGCAAGCAAAAGTATTCTGCTTTTCCAGCTGACTTTATATGCCCCATTTGTAGTGCTGCTAATGAAGTGAAAAAAGGAAAACAAATCCCTGCTGGATCCTGGTTCTTTCACTGATATGAAAGGTCTCATTAAAAGAATGGCTATTGTGTACAAGTATTCGACAATATTTTGGAAATTAACATTAAAATAAGGAGTGCGGTTGGGAACATATTACATTTTCTAGACTTATCCTACTGTTTTTTTCTGAAATAAAGTTGAAAAATTTCATGATTAAATACAAAAATAATATTCTTGGCTTAACACAGCAGATATGTATTTAATAATTAAAAAAATTGTTTCAAGTAAACAATGCAATTTTTTAAAAAAAATATTTTATTGGCAATATTGCTCTGGCACTGTTTTGTGTGACATTTTATTTTATTCTCTGCATTTATATACTCTGTACCAGTTATATGTAATCTAAAAGCTTCTGAAAATATTTTTTTTGTATTTCAAAACTAAAAGGAATATACATAAAAGCTTCTACTAAGTTTAAGTATACTACAGAAATGTCCTTGCTATTAGGTGACTAGTAATATTTCTAAAATGTTTTTCATAGATGTTTATCACCATAGAAGGGAAGCATTCTAACTTTTCCAGATTGCTTTGTTCAAGAAACTCTATAATGGTTAGGAAGTGATTATATTACAGTAGTCGCTGAGCATATTAACTCTTTAGTTTCATTTTCAGAAAGTGAGAGAGGAAAAGAAAGTTACTATTTTGTTTTTAGATAGTAGTAGTCATTGGCCATATATAAATAGCCTTCATCCAAAAAAGAATGATTCTGAAAGTTCTAAAATGACAAGGAAGTTGGGTAGGGAGGAAAAACTCAAGCAGGTAATCTCCAAGAAACACTATAACTGCAACAGACATATGCCCTTCCCAAAAGTTATTGTCCTTCCTAAAGTTAATTCCCTGTAACTGTGCAGTATAGGAGTCTGAACATTCCTGGAAAAGCAGGACTGATGAATCTCAAATAAAAAGTACAAATCTACTGTTATAAATGTACTAATTCCACCTTTACTGGAAGAGAGGGAATGAAATAGAGAGGATCAATAATTTGTCTTTACCATTAGCCTATGGAAAATACATTACTGCACACTATCATGTGGTCATTCAGTCCTACCTCCTCTGAAGCAGCCTTTAATCCAGCAGCCAATATTCTATGCAGACCAATTACATCCTCACAGTCAGGAAAAAAGACTTCAGACAGAGAAGTAAAAATCACTCTTTCCCGTATACTACTGCCTTGGCAGGCAGACAACTCTTGGACTGACAGATTCTCCAGTCTGATGCTGTACTGAGCCCATAAAATGTCCCAACCTTCCTACCCATAACTTTATGTAGTGTTAATCAGATTAATTACAAGATATACAGGGGCAGGTTTGTCTTATCTATTTATTCTATTTCTGATCATGACCCTGTGATTTTTCTTTCGATTTCTTAGCAGGCATGGATTTACTTCAACAGTTTCAGCTTTTCAAATGAAACCACAGTGCTGGTTTGGAGTTAACCAGATTAACCCTCAAGGGGGCTTCTCAGAACAAAACTTCATCCCAAATCTTCGTTCGTGAAGCCTAGCCATGATGAATTGCAGAATGTTACTCTACCATTAAAATGAAACTATGAAGTTCTTTCTGATTTTGTTAAAAAAAGCTTTTCCTAACAAAAGTTGTCTCATCCAGACAATCTGTAACTGAACCTTAAGTCTGCCCCTCATGGAGGAGGTGTGTTCTCATCACTGCCATTTGCTGCATGGGCGAGGTAATATGCTCAAAGTTCTGACTTCTGGCCAGGTTCTTGAGGAAGCTTAGAAAATTATCTGCACAGAAGGAAACAGTGTCTTCATTTAGTAAAAATTTAAAATTTTTCAAGAAATTTAAATCAGCCAGCTAGAGAGAACAGAGTAGATAAACCACACTGGCATTCTCATGCAAATTGCTTGTAGTAGCAACAAAGTTAAATACAGAGTATTGTGGAAATGGTCTACAGATCTTTACTTTCCATTACTGCACATAAAAAATCAGGTATCTTACCCATAAAAAAAATTAAATGTAATTTAGACTGTGCAAGCAATTCCTCACTTTGGTTCAGAGGTACAAAATACTTTATGTCTGCTTAGTTATGTTTGCTTTCATGCATACTGTGCATCAGTTAATATGTGGTAATCTTTTAGTTGAAATGTACGCGATGAGACAAAGGAAGTTGAAAGGAGGAAAAGTTTCAGTCTTCTGCTAATGACTTGTGATTGCATTAACTTCCCAATGAGACACAGAGACTTGTATCTCCCCTACATAAAAAATTATTTTCAAGGTTTAATGGAATTTTTGACACATGTTCTCCTCCATATAAAGATACTATTTTTTTCTTTGCTACTTAAGTACTGATGGACAGGATGTTTTCTAAATAAATTCATAACTAATTGAAGACAGAGTTTAAGGAGATAATTACAAAAACATGACTAGAAGTAGAATTTTATCTCAGTCTCCATGTACAATTATTCCTTTATTGGAAATGAAAGGCTTTGGTAAGGATTTTGCTGAGTGAAATACAAAAGAAAAGAGTAAGATCTTAAAAAGAGAGAAAGAACACAAAGAGTTTCTGGTGACATTTTTTTTTTTTTTGGGTGAATCAGTCTAGTTACAGTTGGGTTTAGAGCTAAGAAAGGTTGAAGGATCCTTTTCCAAGAAATACATAATAAACCACAAAACCACATATTGTATTTGAGAAGCAAGGAACGTGACCTTTCAACAAGAATTGCAATACAAACACAATACTTTAAAATCCTATGATGGTATCCACAAAACTGTAAAATCTTCTAACAGTCAAAAATTTAAGCCTTAGGCAGTGCATGAACAGTAAACATTTATCAAAAACAACTCCCATCTCATTTTTCCTCCTCTTGCTACGTGCAGTTTAATTCATTTGATTGTTTCATATTTCAGTTGATCGCACACTACCTTTTCCCTCCCCACAATACTAGTCAAGAAAGTGTATGGTAATTAGATAGCATGCCTCTGGCACAAGTTGTTCACTGCAGTGGAGTCAGAAAGAATTTCTTCCAGTGCGCAGTTCAGAGTTGAATTATCGGATAATTTAATTTCAAACCCCTGTCTTTTCTGTGGTGAAAAACAAAAATCATTAAATGAATATATATGAGACAGAGGAAAATAAGGAATTCAAGGTGTTTTTTCCTTAAAACAACCAGAATTAGGCATGGCTGAAGGTACAGATGACCAAATGAGGCTTCCACATGCCACTGAGGCTGGATTTAGAGTGAACCCTCCAATTTCATTTTCACTGCATACAGATTTTTTTTCTGCCCACTTACATTCTTTCCAACTCCAGCACTTCTCCCAGCTGAATACATCTTTTTCCAAGCAAACTCCCACAACCAATCCTCAGAGATTCTTCATATTGGAGTGAATGTCTGGATTTTCCTCTACATATCTTTTAAAATATCTTTTTAATAGCAGACATAGCTCAGGAACCTCTGGGCAACAATGAAAGCTCTTCAGGACTGAAGTTTTAACAATATTTATCTTAAAGAAAGAGTCTTCTGGAAGACATCTCAATACCTCCATATAGGAAAAGCCAGCAGGAATAAAATAGAAAGGAGGGGAAATACCAACTGTGTGACTGTACAAAACCATCCCCTTCCAAAAAGAAAATGAAGTTTCATTCTACCTCGTTCAGGCCCCAAAAGTCAGTACAGCAAAATCTTTACTCACAAGATCTAGCTGTTCTCCAAGCAATTTAGAAGTTATTTGTAATGCTTGAATTTCTGATTTCTCGGGATGGTTTCTGGAGCAGGTGTTCATAAAGGCCTATGGAAAACTGATAAACTTCATTTTTTCAGACATGACTATGGTACATAAAGTAAATAGTCACTCTGGTATGCAGACATACCTAAACTAAGATAACTACATGACAAATTGTGCTTTGGGGTATATTTTCCCTTAGCTCATTTTTAGAAACATCAACAAAGTCTTGCTGTCCTCAGAATTTCCAGGTGAGGCTGGAAAGAGTGTTATTTTACTATTTTGCAGGTATCTTTCACACAGATGAAGAGAAGATGAGGCAGACAGTGGAAACCTGTCTTAATAGCATTATTCTGCCAGAACTTCCCTGAGGGAGCCAGTAAAATTTTCCAGCTGGCCCAACACCTGACTTTCAATAATGATTATACAGTGGCAGAAGAGATACTCTTAGCATGCAGATAGTGCCAGATCTGCTCCTGGTTTTTGGCCGCATCCCTGAAAAAGAGATCTATCCCAGGAACCATAAAGAGGATGATAGCACTATTTTTAGTCTTCTTGGATAGTGGATATTGTATGTAAGCCAGGGTACATGTTGCTGGGCAGTACTGTGACCAAGATGAGAGAAGCAACTTGGCACATGGGCAGACCCTGGGCATGGGCAGATGACTGTATTGACCTACAAGTGTTGTGACATGTCTGGATTAGCTTTCTTATGTATACTCAAAAGTTAACTAAAACTTGGCTTAGGTATGAGACAGTTCCATGTGGGTTTCATCAATCTCTTCCTAGCCCTTTGCTATACTCCAAGATCATGCACCTATTCAAATTAGAAGGGACCTCTGGAGTCATTTAGTCAAGACAGGGTTAAATTCAAAGTTAAATCAGGTTGCTTAGAACTGTAATCAGTCAAGTTTTAAATATCTCTGAGGACAGATTCCACAGCATCCCGGGGCAACCTATTCCAGTATTTAACAAGTTTTTTGCTGATGTCCCCCACTGCCACATTTTCTCCAGTCAGAATTTCCATTTTTACAACTTGTTGCAACAATTGGTTCTTTTTTTCATTTCTATCTGAAAATAGTTCAGCAGTGTTTTTTATTTAATCACTCATTAGATACTGGAAAAGAGCAATTAGATCTCCCTTTAGCCTTTTTTTCCTCAAGGCTAACCTCTCCACCAGCTCTCTCCAGTTTATCAATATCTCTCGTGCACCAGGGAGCCCATAAGTGGTACAATATTCAAGATGAAGACTCACAAGTGGTAAGTAGGAAAGAAAAATTATTTCCTCCAACCTACTGGCTGTAATCCTAATAATTCAGTCCAGTATTCAATTAGCCTTCATCTCTGCAAGACGTACTGGTGATTCAGTCAGCAGTCTTTTTTTACAGAGTTCCTTAACTAACCAGTCCCCGGCCTGCATGGACATGTGAGGCTATGCTGTAAGTAAACCTGTGTCCAGCTGTTTCTGAACTATCATTTTGCTTTACCAGTGTGATCATGAGTCTGACTCACTACATCAATTTCTCCCATGATCACTGGAGCATTGAAAGTCCATGTTGCTGTCATTGTCACTCTCCTGCTCACTCTGCTCAGACTGTGCTCTGTTGCAGTAGTGCAGCACCCTGCCTGGGCAGCACTGGGTCACCCGTGCTCACCCAACTCACTTTCCATGGGGAGGAGCCCTGGTTTAGCTGTCCCCAAAAACAGGCCTCATGAAAGGAAACCCTTCCACTTGAACAAACCAAAGTCTGTTCTGCTGAAATCTGGGATCTCCTGTCTGCAGCTGGCCTTACTCCATTTCCTCAGACTCTTAAGTTTTGCCATCTCATAGTTGCTTCAGTCAAGGCTGTCATCAGCTGAACAGTTCTTTCTTGTTGATGTGTGCATAATACATCCTCCAATGCACTTTCCATTTTTGTCCTTTCCAGCACAAACATTTAAACTGTACCTAGCACACTGCAGAATTTTCTGTGTCAGCATGGATTGGAAGTTCAAAGTCTCCTATGGAAGAAAAGGCTTTCCTTAGCTTTCAGCCTGGGGAGACACAGGGCATGCAGGGGATGGGAAGCATGGGATAGCTGGGCAAGAAGGCAGTAGAGTCATAAGCAGAGCAGCAGAGGGAAAATCCACACCCAATCTCGAGCACATACTCAAACTGGTGCTTCCTGGGTGCTACGATTATGGCTCAGATATGTTCCAAGGGCAAAACAGTATGAAAACAGAAAGGAAACTTGTCCTTGGGGATATATCTAAGACTATTGAAAATAGGCAGTGTACACATAGTAGCAATGTTAAATGCTCTTCCAAGACAATCCAGGAGACTACTAGTTGAGTTCAGGTTACGTGAGTCTGAGTCAAGTGCTTTCACAGCAACACGGTCATTCCTAGGCATTGTATTGACTTCAAGTGATTTTTTTAACATTGTGTTATCCCAGTTAAGTAATAACTTTTGTTATTGAAGTTAAAGTTGATAAGAACTGACCAGAACTACTTAAGAAAGCATGTACAAATGAATGGTAAGAAGCAAACAGCAAAACTAAGGAAAACAAACAATTCTTAGTATCAAAGGTTATTTCCTAGCTCTGTAGCAAGTAAATTTCTTCTATAATTTGCATGAACCTCTGCAGCCCTCATTTTCTTCTTTCAGAGTTTCTCTCTTAAACTGTCAGATAAAACATCAAAACCATCAGAAAAAAAAAAATTGAGGAAAAATGGAATAAAACCCCAAACTCCCTACAAACAGGAAAAAAAAAAGACAGAAAAACATAAGATTAAAAAAATTACATGGGGTTCTAAATCTAAATATTCTTTATTTCCTCTTTCTAAATATTGAAGAGCAAACTACCTGTTATAAGACTAAAAAGTAGTACAAAGGAACTCAACAAACCCAAAAATGCCAATGATAGGTTACTGGTATATTCTGTTATTTAATGCTTATACAGTAAGCATTAAATAACAGGTTTCAATAAGGTTTCAAGTCTTCCTTTAATTCTTTTTACTTTTTAGATTAAACTTCTCTTAGATTTTTGAACCTCACTGCTGCATTTTAATAATTCTATTTGCTTTGTGTGTTGCAATACTTGTGATTGAAACTATAAGTCATTTGATATGAAAATAAGATATATGTTCCAGATTAAAATGCTGAAGAAAAGAAAATAAGGCAAAATTTAAGCAGACTTTTTAAACTTTAATGAAATATATCAGACAGCTTTTAATTTTCTTTCTTCATTTAAGCAGACTATGATGACAAGTCCATTCACACAGTTTCCTATTGCAACCCTGAACATAGATGCTCTTTACATTAAGGTTACAAAGTGGAAAAACAAAACAAAAAGCCATGACAGTAACACTGTCCTACTCTGACAGTTTAAAAAAGCATGCATAGGTGGAATGTAGGCTATTGCATGAAAGTTCAGGCAAGGTACTAGCATGGAGGAAAGGTGGGAATTCAGGTTACCTAACAAGTATCTACTGAATAAGAAACTTAAGATACCTCTATATTCAATAGGAGATGTGTTGACAGTTTTAGAATATGACTCATACAACCTATTTCAGATACCTATTTGAGGATGATACGAAACATAGTCTATAAACAACTCTTTCTGCTAGCTAAAAAGCAGAGAACTACACAATTATTCAGTTGTAGATGTCTATGTTTAACCATATGAGCTCTATCCAAAAACTTAGTTTCTTAGTTTCTTATTCTATTAACTTTGACAGAATAGGTAAAGGTTCTACTGATTTCCTTTGCCCTTTTCTAAAGCAAGAATATTGCTCCATAACTTTCCCTGAGAGATTCGTTATATTGCACTAAACAGGATGAGACATAGCTCTGGCCTCTCCTCCTGTATTGGTGTGATGGTTTTTGATGAACAACATACAAATCATTCACATTTCCACAAAGAAAACCATTATATGTCCTGTTAAAGTCAAGTTTCCCACAGTTTCACATAAGAAAGCAAAACCTGTCCTTTAATTGTACTTGTTGGCTACTCTAAAATAATAAATTGAATAATGTCAGGTCATGTTCCTGGATGCTGAGATTCAAACATCCATGATCTTATCTTATTAGAATGGTCTCTGACATGATTTTTGCAATGGACCAAAAGGAATTCTCACAGGCATCTTCTGGACTCATTATAGGAGTTATCAAAGATGAGGGATGATCTCAGTATGCAGTCTGTATACAAGTGTCCTTTTTGGGGAGTTAGGAAAATTCAATCATACAAACACAGGCCAGTGCATGCCAAAGGATCTAAATGCTAGAGAACAGTAAAACTTCTGGAAATATTTGTTTTTCTACTGCAGACAAAATTCAACAGCCTAGGTGAAGGAATTAATATCTGTGCTTCATGTTAACATGCTTGTCAATATTTTTCTTAATGACACTAAAAATTTTAACTAGAGAAAAGCTTCTTCTCTAACATCCTCATCCTCCTGCTTTGTTTTGCAGCAAGATGGCTGATCATAAGGGAGAAAGTGTAATGTCCAAACCATTTGGTTTAATAATATTAAAGCAACTGGGAAAAATGTAGTCTGTAGTAACACTTCAGCTTCAAGGCAGCCAAGAAGGGGATAAATGTTAACAAAAAGGTGCATCACAATTCAATGAAGTTTCAGTAAATCTCTAATAAATGTAACTATCTCTAGATAGGATCACAAAATTATCAATGGAGGAGAAGATTATTGAGATTTAGGCATGTTTAACCTGAAAGGTAAAAGCTTCAAATAACTATCTATGCAAATGGCATAGAATTTTTTATGTATCTTTCCAGGTTTTTTATTCTTTTTTTTTTTTTCTAGCTCTCCTTTTTCTTCTATTCAGATTGAATTGTGTAAAATACTTTCTGTTAAATGTTCAACGCATTCCTAAAGAAGTCATTACCATATACTGAAGTGTTTTTTATCACAAAGCAATATGTAAAATACACCTGAGATTAATAAAATGATATTGTACTTGAGGCTACATCTTCACTTGAAATAAGTAGTGACTGTAATTAAAGGAGCAAAAAAGGTAAATGAAAATGCAGCACAGCTGTTACTTTAGTTCTTTAGACTCTGTGGTTTACAACAAATCCTGAAGCTGTTTCCTAGAAGCAGCATGTAGTTTTAGGTTGTCCCCAGCACAAGGAAAATAATGGTGTTTGGACTTATATTGCTTTACCATAAATAAATAGAAGTCAAAAAAAGGCAAGGATATGGTCCCAAATCCAATTACACTGTCACCTTAGAACGTTTCTCATTCTTTCTTGTTACCAGCTCTATAATTCCTATAGAGTTTATTACTTCTTATATAGTTTGTTATGAAAATCACTTTAAAATGAATACTACTTGGTATCTAAAACATAACAGATTTGACTCCACTACATGAAAATTAAAATCATGTTGTATTATGTAGATGTTTTTATTTCTTTCACTATCCTAATCATGTTTTGGTATTTTCAGTGTATTCTTGACATTAGAAAAAAAACCCTTAATATTAAAATTGATTTACAAATCTGTAAGAGACTCCTTGGTGATTTACATCTCAGGCACTTCTTCCTCTTAGCAGATCATAGGAGATCATTCTTTTTTTCTCCTCACCTCTTATAATAAGAGTTTAAAAACATCTTCTACAGCAGGAGTTAAAAAAAATCCAACAAAACAAACCTTTCTAAGAAGTGTATTCTATCTGTTACAGATTATCTTTTTTGAATGAGATCAAAACCAAAAGGGAAGGAATCTATGGTTTAAAATACTAAGCACAATTTTCTTTGGCATTAAAATGAGTGCTACATATATATATGTATACATTTTTCCTAGGTAAAATATTAGAAGCAGAGATATAATAGATAAAATTAACCAGACAATAAGCACTGTATATCTAGTGAGATATTACTTAAGAATGCTAACTTTGCATTTATTAATAACATTCATAACATTTCTAATAAGGTTTAATGAAAAAATATATATTTATTTTACATACTGTATTTTGAAACATTCTAGTTATTTCTACAACGCAACATATTTATTAAATATTTAGTTGACCAATGGTGTGTTCATAAGAGCTTAGCTACAACCTAAGAAATAGGAGTTAATAAGTCTAAACCCAAAGATTACCTCCAGTGCTCACCATCAAGTTAGTTTGCAAGTAGTGCATACATACTGTGTTATTAGAAAAAGTAAGAATTTTCTAACAAAATATTTCAGATATTCATTATGATATTTCTCAGTCCTAAAAAGCTAGGTCATTCATCTCAAACTCAGTGTTACCAAGTTTTGTGGAAACCAACAGTAAGACAAATTCTTTTACTCAATTTATGTAAAATACAGCCAAGAACTTTTAGTTTGAGCAGGACATATTTTCATTATAGAGTTACATATTGAGCTTTAATTTGCCTCCCAGTCATCAGAAGACATTCCAGTTAAAACGTGTACTCTGTTTTCTGCAGCCAAGCTAAAAGGCACCTTGTGACGGTTTTTTTTGCCACCTGTGAGACATGGCTCTGCATGGCTATAACTGTTGGGCATTGACATTTCCAGTTTGCGGTGACTGGCAGATTTACAGACATTCTGTTTCTGGGATATGGTTTGAAATATGTCTCTTTCACCGTATTTTGCCATATTTTGCTGTTTATCACAATGCCCACTGCTGCAGAACAAAATGGTGAAGAGGGCACACAATGCTTCCATACTAACCTTCACAGCATTGCTGGGGTATTGGTATGGCACACTCCAAACCTGTGAGGAAAATTCTAGATGAAAGCATTAGTCAGAGTATTCTGATTCACAGAGAGCTTCACAAGATCTTCACTAGAGATGCTCAGTTTCTCAGCTTTCTGCCCTGCAGAAGGTTAATTGCAATATAGCTACCCAATTAGATGCACACACAAGATTTTAGTAATACACAAGAATCACAAAGGATGACTTCAGAAACTCACTGAACTAAAAATCATCCTTCCAGATATAATTCATCAGGATTTCCACAGACATTAGATTTAATACAGCATGTTTAGCTCTGAAGCATGGGGCAGCTGCTTTGGTATATTTTTATCTTACATTTCTTATCTGAGAATATTGTCCTTTACAGCATTCTTGCCAATTTCATCATTTTGTATGCAAAACTTAATGAACTGGATTCATAAAATTTTCTGTCTCTGCATGTTTGGTAACAGTGAAAGCTACTTTTTTTTTTTTTAAATTATATTCCTTCAAAGTCTAGCAATGTGGATACTACAAACTACGATTTCCATGATTTTCCTTTATATCTCACTTTCTCATCATCTTGTTAAGTATTCTTTGGCAACCTGTTCATTAAAAACACACAGAATGTAACATCCTCACAAGAGAAACAAAGTTAATGAATTTTCCTATGAATGTTTTTTCTAGGGTTCTTTTTTATTCCTTTGTAATATTTTCTCACAAGGGCTATTTTTTTTTGTTTTCTCAACTGGTTTTATTTTCTGATGTAAATTAATTTTTCTTCCCCTTTTCAGTGTTCATTTTCAGTGTGAATAAAAACTACAAAAAAGTTTTTAGTAGATATCTCTCTTCCATTAATTGCTATGAGTCTTGTCAAAATTTCTTCTGATGTTTCTACTGCAAAATGATGGTTAAAGTTTTCCATGATTTTCCAGGGATTATAGTGATGATAGTCCTTTTACAACACTAATGGAGTTTCTGGCAAAGCAAGTTTTGTGCAGAACGTTGACTGATCATAGTTCTTCAGTCTTTTGCTTAAGTCTTTTTTCCTCGTTTTCTTGGTTTTAGTTCCCACTCCTTTCCCAATGCTGTGGGAACCCCCCACCACATCTCTCACAAACCCAGAGAGAAATAGTGATTTTGCTCCCTTTACTCTTCTAGTTCTTCCTCCAAAATCTGAAAATACATATTGCACTTTTTTTTCATATTTGTTGCTCATATGCACTAGGAGCATGCTTGTAATACAAACACTTCACATTGTAACTCTTTGATAATATCTATTACACTAAGTAGAAAATAAGAAGTCTGACAAAAACAAGAACTCTGAATGGAAAATGTAAATTGCAGTGGTGGAAGGATGAAAAGTAGTCTGATAAGCTGAAAAGTAAATTACTTTGTCTTAGCATCTGCCACTTTGTGTATTGAATATAGCTTATAATTTTGAATCTTGGTATAAAACTTTAGCCAGTGAAATGTTTACTGGAGGAGGAGGAAAGACATATTTTAAACTCCATTAGAAGGTTGTATTTTTCCTGATCCTCATACTTCACTATTGCAACTCAAAAAACAACTGTCAATAAAAAGTGAATATTGTTTAGCAGTTGTACTGATGGTTTTATCTTCAGCTATAAATATTCTCTCAAAATGTAATTTCTGGGTAAGATCAGTACTGTTTTATCAGTAATTTTTTTTGTGACCATATCTTGACTAAGGAATTTGGAATAGAGTGTTTCCTTCTCACTAAGTTAAAATTAAGAGCTGTTGCCATTGGAGCTAACACAAAAAGTCTGAATAGATGAGAGATTGCACTGTCATTTGTCATCACCACGTGATTGTGCATCTGCAGTTGTCATTTGAAGATTGTGTTCGAGACAGTGATTATGATCCAAAGATGCTGAGGAATTGAAAACTTTTCCAGTTCAAAGAACATTCTCTGTGGGATCTTGAGGTTAACAGCAACCCCTCAAAGCCCCACTTTCATCATGCCTGCCATAATGTCTAGCACCTGGAAATCCAACTAGGGACTTTCAAGTTAAAGACTAACAGTTTGACCTTTGGTGAGATTGTATACTCCTAGTGCTTTTAGAACAATTAGGAAGCGACATTAAAAACACCCTTGAATGTAGCTTTCACACAGTACATCTTATTAAATAAACCACATTTTATTACTACACATTTTTCTCTATGATTTAACTGTTTTCAGAGAAGTGGAAAAATCTATTTTCTGTGATTTCCTCTACAGATTCTAGTGATTCTGTGGAGTCTGACTACCCTGATTATTCTTTTTTAAGGTGTGAAATCACTGTCAACACAGTTACATCCTCAGGGCCAAACAACCTAAACTTGTCATCTACTGATTCATTTGATTGAGACTGTAGTATAGTATTTCTTTCTATCATATTTGGCATAGAATATCCACCTTTTCTTCCACAAAGTTTATTTTTTCCTGCCTTCTGGCATATAGTCCTGCATAAGGTTATCCTTAGAATTGTCTTGGCAAAGCCTTAAGCCTTTTCAGGTCTGGATTATAGAATTCACTCATGATACAAATTCTTATTTCTCCAAGAAGTTCCATGCAAGAGCTTAGCAGATGTCCAAGCATCTTAGTCCTTCCAACATTTATTTCTGTCATAAAGGCTAGTATTCTGTATATACAGGTGATAACACTTTTATACATTCTGAAAACGTGGATAAATGAGTATGCAGCATTTGCTGGAACAGTTGCCTTGGAAAATAGATGTCATAGGTGGCATAATTTTGTATTTATAGGTTCGTCTAATAATTAACTCTGTCTTTAATGAGTACCACCAAGCTAATGTTAAATTAAAAAAAATTACTTCATCCTTGTTGCAAAAAACAGTCAAAATAAGTACTTTCCTCAACTGCATTGTGTAGAGGTATTATTTATAAGGGCATAAAGGACTAATCCCACTTTCACTGCAGTTCCAGAACTAGTTGTGTGAAGCAAATACCACAGCTGTGTTTAGTCCACACTGTCTTCAGTCTCTCCTGTCCCAGGGTACAGTCCTTCAGTAGTGAAAATACTTCCATAGTCAAAACCCTCTGCTGATTTTGTAACAGTAACATCCCTGCACTGCTACAGAATGCACGGTCTCTCCTTTCTCCTTCCTCTCAGTCTTCTGTCTGCTTAAGGTACTAAAGTCAGCTGGCAGTGGTTGCATTTATGATGTTGCATGCTAGTCTTCAGCCTTTTGAGCAGAAGGTGCATTATGCATCACTGCTTCCAGAGGCAAAAGTTAACTTCCCTGTGGTGCTAGAGCTCTGGTCAATCCTTTTAAGCACTCTAAAAAATCTGATTTAGCTCTACACTATCTATAAGTTTATGCTTTTCTCTCATAACCTGATAATTTTCTTGAGACAGTTCTGTGTCTGCAGCTTTGTTTTTTAGTTCGTCTTTTTATTTTTTCTTAGACTTTATTTTTGCTTAGACTTTATGGGACAACACTGGATCATATGCGAAGATTTATATTTGAAAAGGTGACATGAAACATGAAGAGGCTGTGTTAACACCTCTCCAGGAAAAAAGTACGTGTAATCCTGAATCTTAATTCTATGCTACTAGAATGTTGACTGAAAGTACATTTAAAAATCATCCTATACATTTTAATACTACTTACTAATATTGAAACAAATATGATATATATGTAAAATAAATATAATTAAAAATGTTCTAAAAGTGGTAAGAAATTGCCTTCTTAATTTGATAGACAATGCATAAAGCCCTATTTTGGTTTTATGCTGCATTTTGTTATTTGTTTCTAGTAATCTAGAATAGTATTGGTACTGTTCCGTCTGTTAATGAGACGCTGAACCGCAGCAGGATGTTTTGGCAAGCTGGACACTTTTAGTTCCCATACCAGTGCTGTTTCCTCCCCTGCTCAAGATCCCCTTCCAGTCTCCAATATCTTCTTCCAGTTTCCAGGACATTCCTACTTTACCATAGACTACACTGGACTATTGAGGTCCTTGTGACTGCCACAGACGACTTCTTATTTCATCAATTCAGGAGCATATTCCATTAGAAATCTTATGTATTTTCCCTTCCTGGCAAACCCCACCGTATTCTGAGGTACCAGAGCTGTGCACTGCAGTCACCTGTGGTATTTTACTTTTTTTTTCATAGCAGCCTATTTCTGCACAGAAAAGGGCTTCTTGATCCATGAAAGTTTCTTAGATCTTTTCTGTCCCAAAACTGATCACTTAGATTTCCATGAGCACATTGCAAACAAAAAAAGCTGATCAAGGTGTTTGAAAAATTTCAAGTTTTAAATATTTTTGTTTACCTTTTCTTCATTATAACAACATCATTCTCAGAAGAAAACCATTAAAAACTGATGAATGAAACTTTGACTTCAAAAAGTTAGAACAGAATCTTTTAGAAATTCTTTACTTTTTCTTCTTCAATTTTCTTTTTTTTTTTAATTAGGGCATCACTTAAATGTAAATCCTTCTCTAAAGGCAGGTGGTTTTTTTTTTGATAATGTAAATCCTCTCAAGGTAAATTTTTTTAAATCCACTGTTTCTGTCAAAAATGTTCAATGAAATATTTCCAACCTTTTTTACCTGTACAATCAATGATTCTTCATAGATATTTAACAGGAAGGAATCCACAAATGTTGAAATGTAATCAGAAATTAGTACAGAGTTTAGAGTAAAATACAAAAATTAACAGATATCAACATATTTGAATTTATGTGTAAAAAACCTGTTAAAAATAAGCTTTAGGGAATACCAGACACACAAAGAACTAAGATGATAGAACCCATCTATTCCATATTTTCCAGATCTTTAATCCTGAAATGTAAAGCATGGCTGAGAAATCATATCTAAGAGTCATGCAACAGCTTCTAAGGCCTGTAAAAATATAGATTTTAAAACATTTAGAAAGATACTGTATTACAGGTTAATCGAAAATCATCACTTTGAATGTTAGGAAATAACCCAAAATAACAACACACAAACAAACTAGGAAAGTTGAGAAAAGGTAAGCGAAGTTGAGAGGCAAGCCTTGCAGAAAGCAGTCCAGGGGTAAAAAGAGAGATGTAGTAGATGCACAATTGCTACATGCACAGGAGTCCGAATCCAGGAAGATTGTGTCCTTTACTAATTGATTGACCAGAAAGGAAAGAAAAACAATTAACCTTAAAAAAATAGAAGGAAATTAAAAGAATCCTTTGAAAACAAAAGAAGATGGTATTGTTTTACTTAGTTCTATGGCCTTTATTAGTAAACAGCTCTGGCCTTGATCTCAGTTGCCATAAATTTCTGATAGTAGAGTTAAAAGGATGAAGTAATAACAAAGAAAACAAATGTTAAGGGATACTTAAGGTGACTAATTTGCAGGACAGTAACAATGCATCTTTTTGATTTTGTTGGATCTTTTGTAAAACAGTCTTACTTTGCCTATTTTAATATTACTTTTTCATGTGCTGCTG
Source organism: Manacus vitellinus (assembly GCF_001715985.3). Taxonomy (NCBI): domain Eukaryota; kingdom Metazoa; phylum Chordata; class Aves; order Passeriformes; family Pipridae; genus Manacus; species Manacus vitellinus. Next base: position 18,427,218 of record NW_021940813.1, read on the forward strand.
GTTAAAGCACAGTCAGCAAGCAGTAGGATGAAAATTTTTAAATGATTTCTCATTTGCATTTTCTATTTGAAATTTACATTTATCTTTTTCTGTTGTGTTTATAAGGTAAACTTAAAGTTATTAATGTGTGCCTATTAACTCCTCTACTGCCATGAGAATTTTTCTCCATTACTTCTTTTTTCTGCTTTCAATTTTTTCTCTTCTACTCAACTATTATAGATTTGTCTGTTGCTTTTGTTTCTAATTAAAACTTTTCCTATCCCAATATATATTTAAATACATGAAAGTATTTAAAAGCTGCATTTCAGATCTTATTTTTACATTCTCTGCAAATGGAGAAACTCCATCTTTTCTTCTGTGATTTTACTTGAATCACCGCTTTGGTATCTCTGCCAATTCAATCTGAAAAGATAATGCTGTCTTTCCCCACAGAGGTGGTCAAAATTTCTGTGTGTGGAAATTTCTAACATTTTGAAAAAGGTTTCAGTTCTAACTGTAATGGAAATGCAAACCTAAAACTTAGAAGGAAAAAAACCCCAGCAACCAAGCAAACTACAACCAAATCACCTAAAATGTAACTTAAAATTTTATTTCAAGTGTAAAGAAAGTCCCTATAGAAGATATTCAACATCTCAAAAAAGTATTTTGAAAGTTTATATGCTTTTTTAAACTAGAAGACTCTCTGAAGAACTGAACCCATTAAGTGTCATAAGGACAGGTCTGACAGAAACATTTTGAGCCATGTCATACCTGTGAGCACCCAGATCCTCAATGGAACTCAAGTCTCTAACCCTCATTCAGCAGAGACGTCAGCAACCACATTGCCCAGGGCAAGCTTACATCTCCTCTTCCCCAGGCTTTGTCTCAAATCAGTCTTACCTTTTAGTAGAATTTCTCAAAAGTGTCTTTTTGTTTTGTTTGCCAAGACTACATTTTACACCAAAAATGTGATGGAATTTTTGTTTGTTTACTTTGTTTCCTTGACCCAGTCTATTTCCCAGGATGTTTCCATAAGAGATAAGTACTGAGAAGCAGAGCCTCAGAAGCAGGCTCTCTCCTATTCTGAAAGTCCTTCTGATCAACATCCTGCCTCATATGTAAGTGAGCAAATTAATGATATCAACTCTCTAACTTGTTAACACAAACTAACACACAGTGTTGCCTAAAACAAGAATTATATTTTCATTGAAACAAGTCTTTCACGACATAAAAGGAGTCTTAAGTAATTTAAGGAGAAAACATTCTTGTGCTGATTAGTGCAGTAAATCCAACTCTTCACGTTAAAATAAAGCCACAGAATTATGTTTCCTGCTTGATTAGTTCTAGCTATGTAGATGTGGTGAGCTCACAGGTATTGTCTCATTATCAAATTTGACGTGAAAGTCATTAGTACTAAACCAAACTAAAAGTAATTGTTTCACGTTATCATTATCTTTAAAGACTTCTGGGTGCCTAGAACCAGAAGAGATCTTTCCTAAAGTCATCCTAGCCTTAACATTTTAGTACTAGCAGAGGGAAAAAAAACCAAAATACCTCCTCTTGAATCAATAGATGACCAAAATATTAGGCAAATAGAAGGATATGTAGTACACTCGTCTATGCTTAGGGATGCCATTTACAGACGCAAGCATTCTGAGTGCTTGTCCCTGCTGCTTTATCTTCTTACACATTTGTCTCTCGTAGTTTGCACAAATGAAACGTGAACAATCCTAGGATCAGCCAGTAAAGCTTTATTCCCCTTTTCATGTGAATACTTCGTAAATCAGTCAACAAAATACTATGGATTCTTGTGATTCCTATCTCTGAATGATTCTTGTGTTTTTCTCGGTAAAGTTTCAGCTGGAGCAATACTGATTGCTTCTAATATTAAACATTCCAGAAAACTCTGTACCCTACTGACTAGCTGACCCAACAGGAAATAGGAGGAATTTGAATTTCCTCAGGCAAAATAGGAACTTAGATCTCCCACATTCTCCATGCATGCTCTGACCATTACACTAGACTATAAAAAGATCAAGTAACTGAAACAAAGGGCTATCCTGCTAATGAGGTTTCTTTGCAGCAACCATAAGAAGAACAAGAAGGCCATCCAGGGCTTAAAAAATGCAACCAGTAATGCCTTTCTGTATATTAGAAAGAAAACAGCTATTCAGTTCAAAAGCATTTTTAGATACTCAGCAATTTCTCTGGTAACATTTAGAAACTCAAGACAAAAACTTGGGGCAATTGCCAAGTCATCAAATGACTTGCAGCATTTTAGCTTTCTCTTCAAAGAAATGTCTGAAACCCTCAGCCCTGCTGCACAGTCCAAAGGAGGCAGACACAACAAATAACCATGAAAGACTACTGAATTGTGCAAATTCACAGTATCTACAGTGGTTTGCTTGCTGTATATAAGGGGCAAACAATCAAAAATGGATTTCCCAGTCAAGAAGAAATAAATATTTTACTATAAACTAATTGAACTAAATACCACAACATTTTTAAAATGCCTCCTTGCTGTTATCTACCACAGCTCTGCTCAGAAAAACTAGCTAAAGAGCAGTGCAACCAATCTGCCATTCACTGTTTACTTCAGGATGAACTGAATAACTTTTTGACCACAATGATTTGTATGAACTCTGAAAAAACTTGAGACTTAGCTCAAGACTCAGTGGCTGAGTTGGGAAGAGATTGTTTCTGTGTACAAAAGAGATAAAAAAATGCAATGGCCTTGAGAAGGGGAATATTCAAAATTTCTAACCTAGGCATAAAAAGATAAATGTAGCCAAAGGTCTTATGAAGGCTGGATTTACTATTGAGTGGTTTTTATTATGAAATACTAATTACTATAATAATTGAAATTATTCCTTTAAACTGAAATGTGTAAATAATACTAGCATAATAAATATATTATCCCTGGCATACCAGTGTCAGAAGCCCCATTACAAAACCTTTGGGTTAAAATAGACTTTGTATCTGTATCAAAAAATACAGATAACATTTTTACTCATATCTTTAAATGGGCCTCTCTTCCAGTGTTCTTTACATCTGCTTTATCTGATTCATAGTAATTTTGATAGTAAGTACTCCAAGAGAAGTGTCAAAGTAATTTTAAAATTTAGAATATTGCACGAAGTTTCACCAATGCATCTAAATTTTCTCTTTTATGGATTCCATTACATAGATCTACCACAAAACTTAACAAAACTTCATTCTTACGATCAAAAGGAAGACATATGACAGTAAGCGCACGGTGGTAAATTTTACAGTACCGGAGCATCAACAAAATATAGAAATATAGCATCCTTCCAGTACCTAAAAGGGGTCTTCAAGATAGCTGAAGAGGGAAGAAGGGCCCTTTTCAGAAGGGCATGTAGTAATAGAACAAGGGGGGAAACGGCTTTAAACTGAAAGAAGGAAGGTTTAGACTAGATATTAGTAAGAAATTTTTCACTGTGAGGGTGGTGAGGCACTGGAACAGAGAAGCTGTGATGCCCTGTCCCTGGAAGTGCTCAAGGCCAGGCTTGGTGGGGCTTTGAGAAACCTGGCCTAGTGGAAGGTGTCCCTGTCCATGGCAGAGGTGTTGGAACTAGATGATCTTTAAGGCCCCTTCCAACTTAAACCATTCTATGATTCCATGAAATATATCACAAATGTTGCCTGAGTTGACCAGCCTCATATTGAACACTTAGTGGCAAGATACCATTCATGTCATGTGCAATCTGAATATGGTAGAATTTTAGATACAGTTTGCCCTCTTGAGTTTGTGAATAAACTAGGATTCACCCATACCATATTTCAGGTAAACAAGTGACATATTATATTTGGGATTGCTGCAGGCACAATTCTGTGTCATCACTATGTTGTAGGATACAGAAATGGTGGCCCACCTGCACTATTCTCTGATCTCTATGAGCATGTAATTTGTTCATGGTATTCCTCTGAGAAAGTGAGTCTATTCACACGTGGTTTTTAATTGCTCTATCTAGTGGCTTTCAGTATCAGATTTCATTAAATTGTAAAGTTGGAAGAACATTTTGTTTTCTTCTCTTGGTTTTTCAGTCTCTTAAACTGTTGATACAACTGTAGCATACAAATGCTGAAATAGAAAATATTTTTAATCAATATTTAAAAGCCAAAGTTGATTTGACTATCCAAGGCTTTTGTGTATGATTTTTCACTTTAATCCCTCTGTTCACATATATTTTGTCAATCTTCTTCTCCTTGATTGGAAGTCTGCAGGATATTCTCACATTTTTCTTCTTTATGATAATCTCCACAATACCTTGTCATGCAGATATTTTATTAGCTAGGGTTTAGTCTGGCTTGATGCAACCATAGTCCTCATTTCTGGACACAAAAACTCCAATGCTAACCTTTTTCACATAATACAAACCATTTCGAAGTAAATTGGCTTTCACAGTGATCAATAAGAAATGCCACTGATATTTTGGCTGCCCCACACAATCCTTCAATTTCAACATAATTATTTTAGCATTACTCTATGAAAAACAATTTCTCCATGTAATCTGTCCTTGTCCAAATTTTTGTGTACCTAAGTCATGTATAGCCTCCTACATGTATAACTGGCCACATAATGTCTATATTGGAAAAAAAGATGCAACTACAGTTATACCAAACTGTTTTATTTTTTCCCACCATCACACAATTTTCTAAATGATTTCTTATGAATTTTTGTTTTTAAATCTTCTATTACTGTTATGATTTTGACTGGCTCAGAACTGAAAGGACAAAAAAATGGGGAGAAATAATTTAACCAGTGAAATATCTTGGATAACAACAATTTTCAAGTCCCACCAAATGATTATAAGATTAATGTTTGCACAATTAAAACAAAAAAAAAAATCATAAAAATGGAATTACAAATAATGAACTATAAATTTTGTTTAACAATATCAGTGATTTGGCAAATATAAATAACAGAACTTTGGTTTCTGCTCCCATATAAAAAAATTGTTTAAGTTGTATTGATCTCACTGTGAATGTGTTTAAAGTAAAATACTTTTTTTAAAAGTAAAGACACCATTACCGATGTGCCAAAAATTTACAACACAGTCTTAATAGCTATATTAATTACCAATAAAAATTGAACCATGGATAGACATTTAAGCCCATTGTATCTGCCTGGTGTATGCTTGTTTGTCTGTTATCCTTTTGTTTTCATAATATACATCTGTACATTATTGATTAATTGTACTAATTTTAAATGCAAATTGAGGGAGTAGATCATAACTGCCTGTAGTGGTTTGGATCTTGTTTTCCCCCAGAGGCTAAGGAAAGTGGTAGACCCCAAGGGGTGGAAACCCCTGGAAGTTTTGAAGTTCTGCCCAATGGGCGCTCCTGCAAAAATGTCAACATTCCACAATCTCACCAGAAGAGATGAGTTGTAGTTTTGGTTGTTGTAGGAGTGGTGGCCATGTTGTAGAGCCACGAGGAAGGGGCTCTGAGCCCCTTGGGCCCTCTGGGGCCTCCCAGCCCCTGGCTGGGGGGGCTGCAGGGACCTGGAACAGCATAAAGCTGGGCTAGGTGCCTGTAGTTATGCCGGGAGATGTTTTCTCCATGGGCGCAGAGCAGCAGCCGGCACTGACCAGAGAAACAGTGGCAGAGAGCCAGAGATAAGAACCTGAACTGGAGGAGCAGCAGAAGCAACATGCAGCACCAGAGAAAGGACTCCTGGAAGGAGAGCCGGGAAAAAGAGAGCCAGCAGCCTGAGAGACAGAGTTCTGGGGGTAAGACTGTACCAGCCCCCCAAAACTCCTTTGAGACCTCCTGGAAGGAGGAAGATGATGGACTCTTACTTGAAAGAGCCTTGAAGTGCGACATGCACTGCAGAAAGGAGCTAGAGAGCTCCGAGAGGAATGCAGAGGGGGTGACCTTGGCTCCCCCCTCGCACTGCTGCCACGGTGGCAGCCTGAGAGACAGGGCACAGAGGCCCTGCAAGGAGCTTGAGTCTCCTGGAGATACCAGACTGTCACGAAGACCCCCCTGTGTCTTCGTGATATGACGTGGTGATACGACCTTGTCTGGGGTTACGAAGCCCACGGAAGACCCCTCAGTTGTGAAGCGATGGGGCCGAGAGAGGTTTGGATACCTCCCTCGTGGATGCTGGCAGAAAGCCAGCTATCAGCTGCTGCATGTGGAGAAGACAGACAGACTGCTGCCTCAGAAGATGCTGCTGCTGCTTAAGGACTGGAAGGGATCTGTCCTTTCCCTCCTGGACTTTTATTTGGAGGGGAGAAGGGACCTGACCATTGTAAATACATATGTCATGGTAGAGATAGTTGTGATCATGTGTATAATGTGATATGGTATTTTTTTGTACAGTCATTGTAATATATTCCCTTTCCCCCACTTTGAGTCTGGTGTGTTTTGTCTGGAAAAACCCATCTCACATTAGGTTGAGATGTGGGAGGGGGGATGGAGCTAGGGAATTGGATTTTGGGGCTATCTCAAACCATGACACTGCCTCAAGTATACCCTGCTAAACAACATGCAAGTTAACCTGGTCTTTTTAAAAAGCTGAGTGTAATAATAATATGTCATTGAAGTAGAATTGGTGTAAATGGAGTTGCTATGGAGAAATAATATGGTATGGTAGTATATAAAAATGTCTACAATATCAAAATTTCCTGCAACAATTCCTTGTAGAACTTCTATACACTCAGATTTTTCACTATTGATCAGTTTATAATGGGTGATGAATAGCAGGTCACACAGTCTCACTGATTACCATGTGACATGTATAAATCAACACTTACCTAATAAAGGACCAGTGAAAGTCCTAATATTTCATTTTCTGGAGGACTCTGTTTTATCATAGTGTCAAATCTATAGGGCATATGGAAGTAGATGTAAAGAACTGGAGATTACAGAAATACTTTTATTACGCATTGCCATGTGCGGATGTTCCAAATGCCTCAAAATTACCTCTGTCCATCCCTTCTCTTAATACAACAGGGTATGGATGCAAAAAACAGTTTCTCTCATCAGGCTTTATGGAAGTACTTTTCCATTATATGTGCCAAGTAAATCATACATTTTTCAACACCACCAATATAAAAATCCCCTGTAGCAAGCATATAAACTTTCAGTGAGTGAAGCTATAGGTAATATGAATTCAGAAAGTAGAACAGAACTGAACCAGAAGTGAAGGGAACAAGACAAGAGAAAAAGAAAGTGAGTTAATCACCTGAGGTACGTTCAGATCCGGAATTGTCTCTTAGACAACTGCTCCTTGGAGAGAAACAAGCAATGGTTTACACCTGTCACAGGACATGCCTTCCCAGAATTTAGCACGGGGGGGCAGCTTAAACTCCCAAGTTACTTCTTTGCAGCTTAACAGGAAATATTTTTCAGCTGTTTTAATTCGGTAGACACATGTGCAAGTCAATCCAGGATAACATCACAGACTGCTTTGCTTGGATTTGCTACTTCCATGCAGATAATACAACCTGAATTACTCTAAGACACTGGAAAAAGCAAAGTGGTAACATAATGATTTAGTCCCAGGGAGTCCATAACTATGTTTTGTCCATATAGTTGTTCTAGATACCTCTAAAATAACAGCATGTGTAGAGAATTAATTAGCCTTCAGTGGCTCATGGCCATTCAGAGCTTTTCAGATTTTGGTTTCAGCTGCACTTATTTCCAGAAACTTTCTGAGGAATTTTCATGTGTCAGTACCCTAAAAAGTCCCCCCAAAAAAGCTTCAGCCAAGCTTCAGAAAACAAATTTTGCAAAATTTTCTGTCTGCTGTAGTGACAAAATGAAAAGACAATTGAACTTGCTCAAATTACAGGAAGTACCAGTGTAGTACAGGTAATGAGATCATCAGACACTCCACCATGCAGTCATTCACTGGGAACTTCAGGAGAAGATTGGTTTTCAGGATCACAGTTCAGCAGTAGGAAGGCGGTCTAGCAAGTTATTGTCTGAGAGTAGAATTCCTTCTCCATATCTATTCTATGGGGCTATTCACACATTCTGTTTTTGCTATCTAAATGTATATAGTAGACTTCTGAGTTACAGTCCATGGAGAGAATAAAACACTTCTAAAGTATACTTTATTTAATTCTAAAGAAATATTAGAACAGACTCTATAATACATTATCTACAAAAGTCCATTGTTTTCTCCATTGTCTTTGAAGGAGCTCCAGATTGATTAGTTCAGATTTGGATGTCCAGACTCCACATGGCTATTAAAATTAATTTTTTATTGCATTTCTAAAGCTTTCCAATTCTCTTTCACAAAGTCTCACTTCACAAAGTGTTCGAACAAAATCATGTTGAATTCCTGAACATATTTCACTTGTCCTTTTTTTCGTTTCTGAGTCTGTATACCACATGTGTACCAGACTACTACATTGCTAAATGTATAGGTTCCAGAAGATCATCCTCGATCCCCCAGAGCGCATGTTCTCTCTCCTTAGGCATAATTCCCTCTGGTGAAGCCTAGTGAGCGCCACGCGAACAGCATTTGGTCCCAGGTCATCTCATGAACACCTGGTGCTTTTAAAGGCTATTACCCTTATGTGTTTCTTTTCTCCTTTTGATTTAGTGGTGAAGGTGTCAATAGTAGTAATAGAGACATTTGTGTGTACATACAGAAATACAAGATATTTACCTTGGGACTACGTTAATTTAGAATAAGTCCTGACTCGTTTAGATGACGTGCACTGTCCTTTAGAGAACACATCATTCAGTTCCTATCTGTGGAAGTAACATCCACAAGGACTCTCTTATCACCTTTACCTATTAATATCCATTGCTCTTTATACTCTCATTTCAAGCTGATAATTGAAAGGAATAAATATCTTTTTAATGATACAATCCTTTTTCTATTCAAAAAATGTTCTTGATTACATCTAGGAAAAGTTATTCCTATGTGATTTTTAAGGTCTATTTCAACCCCTTAACATTCTATGATTCTGTATGATATGCTTTGATCCTTCAGAGTCCAGGATGCACATAGTCCCATGGTAGGTCATATGCCTGACAGTGTAAGGTCTCAGACTGCATCTCTGCAGTGTGAATATTTTTCAGTTGTACTCTAAATGAGGTCTTATGCAACACTCTGCTCTCCTTAGCTCATTTGGAGACATTCATGCAAAATTCTAAACACTTGATGTTTAGCAATGAATCATAGCTCCAAATGTTCTCATCAACTCAGAAGTTTCAAAACACTTGTTCTAGACACAGAGTTAGTCAGGATTTTGATATTAAATGTCTCTGCATCATCCTAGAAGAGCATGACAATAATTTCTTTATTTTCTCTGTGTCAATGCATGCCTATTACAAGAAGATCCGATTTTCTTCACTAGGTGAAGCAAATAGCTGAGTGTCTGAATCACAGTCCTAGTATCCAAGAATTTAAACCCAGCATCTGATAGAACATACTCTAAAAATTATTGCTGCATAATTATTATTAAAGTTTCACTCACCCACTAAAAAGACTGTGCATAATGAAACAGTATTTTCATCTAACACCATATTTTCTATGATCAGTCTAGCACCTGCATCTTTAAAGGTATTCTTTCTTATACTACTTGTCATGTAAAAAACCCCACCATTATTGTAAATTTTGTCTTCTCCCTATCTCAAGTACTCTAAAAAGGAGTTTTGTCTACCAAATTCAGGTGGCCTATTCCTACTCATCTGATTAATAACTGGACACATTCTGCTTCATAAGTAGTTTGCACATCTGAAATTGATAAACTTAGAAATGTAATGTAATTGCAGATGTTTCATTTAAATTATTGCCTTTTTTCTTTTTTTTTTTTTCAAACAATGCATTTTGTAGCAGAGTACAAAAGTATAAATGGAAAACCCAGTACTCATACATCTTGATTTTTCATTTCTATTTCTGACATACTAATCTTTGTAGTTTAAAAAGAAGTAAAATAGCACATCTAGAATATATTCTGGCTTCACCTTGAGTCCTTTGACTGTCAGTTTTCTGTTTTATAAGGCATGTAATACTCTTGCTCAGAAGGATGCTCATATCAGCCTAGGCTGACCTCTTTTTTTCATTGGTCAATAACTTGTCAATGGCTTACTGTACACCTGCTAAATGAGTTTCCTTTCAGAGAATTTTGAAGAGGAGTAAAGATGCCAGATGGCCATTTAACTTAAAAGCTGTCTCTGACTGAGGCCAAAAACAACTGGCAAAACAAAGGGAGGAATTGTCCACCCTGAATATGCAAGCAGATGCAGGACAAGCACAACAAGAGTTCATTCCAAAGGAAAAACACACAGGTCAGATATGAGAAAACCAGAACAATTAGTGTGATATAATAATGGGACAGCTTCTACCTCCTGTTCTGCCTGACTATTGTATTATCTGCACTTTTTGCCTAAATTATAATTTACTCAAGATAAAGACTTCATGCACATTTTTCTTCACCAGTTAGTTGTTGACTAGTGAAATTAGAACAAACATGACTATAAACTTGGGTTGTTGGACATCTTGAACTGTACCAATGTGTGTAGTACTAAGATAAGCATCAGGGCAACATTCTACAATTTGATCTCAATATTACCTAGATCAGTTAGCATTCCTGTCCAATTGAGTAAGACCCATACAGAGGTGTTCATAGTACCCTCATTGCTATAGTTCTTTTGTGTCCAGAAGCTGGACAAGATGAGAATACTTGAGGTACTTTATAAGACTGTATTTTAGTTGAGAATAGAAGCATTTTAAAACATAAAGTTCCAGTCTATTCAAGGGTCTTACAAGCATTGAGGAACCTAATCTCCAAACTAATACAGTGCTATTATTTTTTGTTTCAGACGTGTGTGTTCTCTCCCTCCATTTTCTGATTTTTCATGAGGCCTACAATCTTAAATTCTCACTAAGATGAGATTTTTAGTTCAGCTTCCAGGATCATATTGCCTTCCTTGGCTGTTGGTAGCTGTTGTGAAGTTATATATTTTTCAAGATTCCACAGCATGCTACAATATTTCCATATAAATAACCTCTCAGTTATAAGTAAAAACAATTATCAACAGCAGTGCAAGCTATATGCTTACTTGATAGTATAAAGCAATGTTTAATAGGTTGCTCCGGTAGCTATCCTTCCTCAAAAGCCATTGGTTTGCTTCTTGTTTTACAAAAACCTCTTCAGGTCTCATTTTATACATACCGTAAAAGATGGAGCTATATTCACGAAAGCTTTATATCTTCCATAGATGGCAGCTTATTTAACTTTGCAATAATATAACCAGAGGCTTTTTCCCTCCCCAGAGTAGTACATTACTGGAAGGAACAAAATTATCAGAGCCATGGATACTCTTGGTTTTAGTATGGGAGGGGAGAAATTCATTTAGGTTATTTTCATTGACACAGAAAAATGATTGCAAGATAAGAAAAATTAAGACGTATTTTTTTCCAATTTGTTTTCTTTTAATTTCTGTCAAAATTTTTCAGTACAAACAGAAATCTTTTTAAGGGAGAAAATAAGATAATTTATTTCCAAGTAAGTAGCAGGTATGTTTATTTCTTTTTTATTTATATAAAAGAGTTTAAATTATTAATCACACTGTGGCGTGCCAGTAGTCATTTACAATTTTATATCTTATGTAAAACTGTCACAAACTAGACAATAAATACTGAAAATATAATCAGTTATACAAGTTAAAATAAAACTAATCTGTTTTTCAAAATTTCTCAGAAGATATTTCTTAATATTACAAATTTCTTCAAGGAATTAATGCAAGATTATCTTTCGAAATGGGAATTGCTACATTTTTCTCTCACAATTCTGAGTTTTGACCAGCTTTGAATTTAATTCTCCAAGTTGAAACAAGAAGCACAGCAACAAACCATAAAAGCTGTTGGAAAGTGAAGCAACTCAACGTGCAGAGCAACTCATCACATTGTGTCATCTCTTCCGCTTTAGTTGCATCAGTCTTGTACCATAAGGAAGCAAAGAGTGAGATAGCAGTGGAGAGGAATGGAGAATTAACAGGATGAGTTATCTAGCTGTTAAAAACACAGTCCTCATAACTTTCCTAAAGTCTTTCCTAAAGACTTTCCTTAAAAAGCCCTTTGATCTTATTTACTTTCCTCAAACACTTAGAGAAGGGGAAAAACTCAAATAAGAATAGTCATAGAAATCATGGCTAGGCTTCGTGAACGAAGATTAAGGAAAGTCATAGAAACATAAGCTTTTAATTGGTACTTGGTGCTGAAAATCTACAAAGTGGCCTACAAATACAGACTAATCATCAGAAGATAATTTCTAAAGGAGAGATGAATGCTTCTGTGCTAATAAAAAAGTTTTAAAAATACTCCCAAATGTCAAATGTCTTGACTCAAGGTTAAAGAAAAATAGTCAGAGAATTTGAAGATTAAAGATTCATAGGTCTTCATCCACATCCCATGTTAAATTTAGGTTCAGAGTTGAAAGCACCCTGTAATTAACAAAAAAAAAGAGAAAGCTAACTACTTTGTTAATAAATTGTATTATCACAGAAACTTACAATTATACAATATGAAAATTTCCATAAAATAAATTTATAAGAATTTTTTAATTATTATTATTTATTTAAATTAAGGAAATGTAAGGCTGTAATTACCCTTTCCTCACAGGAGAGATGTTCCAACCCTCTAATCACTTTAGTGGCCCTCCCTTAGACTCGCTCCAGCAGGTCAATATCCTTCCTGTGTTGGGGACCCCAGAGTTGGATGCAATACTCCAGGTGGGGGTTTATGAGGGCAGAGTAGAAGGGCAGAATTACCTGCCTTGACCTGCTGGCCATGCTGCTTTTGATGCAGCCCAGGATACCACTGGCTTTCTGGGCTGCAAGCACACTTTGCTGGGTCATGTCCAACCTCTCATTCACCAGTACCCCCAAGTCCCTGTTGGCAGGGCTGCTATTTATCCGTTCATCCCCCAGCCTGTATTGATACAGGGGGTGGCCTGGTTATCTACACCCATTACTTGTATTGGTTATCAAAAGAATTTGAATTTGATGTCAGGCTGTGCTTTGGTTACAGAAATTGTTTCACTCTGACAGGACATGTCCTGAACACTGAGATACTCTCTAACCCATGTGGGATGACTGATTGCTACAGGAATTAAAGAGGGACAAAGTAGATTTTGCACACTAAAGAAAGGACCTTCAACAGACCTTTTTAGAAGCTGTGTTGGTTCACATGAGATTCCATGTAGGTAATCTCTTACCTTTCCCTACCACAGAGACATCTGTTCCTGCTGATCTGCACTTTAAAGGCTATAGGAGAAAAGAGGAGGGGGAAAAAAAAGATTTGAAAGAATTAGGATGCGTCTACATGGAAGGGAAATCTTAGACTTTCTCTTTGTTTGTCAGCTGCACAACTGAAGACTCAGAGAGGTGACAACTGCGTATTTTATATCTACAGGATATCTCATCTGTGAAGGGTGATTATTACTACTTTTCATGAGCTTTTGAGCTACTAAAGTCTTTCTCTGATGTGAAAGAGAAATAATCATCACCTTCACTGAAGAGATTTTATTTGTTCTGCAAGAAGCTGTGTCTTCATAAAAGCCCACATTTTAAGACTGAATTAGTAAACATATCACTTTCAGACAGTTTTTATTTTTGCTTGCTAGCTTTAGGGAGGAATGCTAGCCCTCACCTCTCCCATGGAAGGAGACCACGCTCTCTGACAGAAGGACAAGTCCTATGGAACATCAGGAATGTACATGTCACAGGGAACAGCAACTCACAAGCTCTGTGGAGCTCAAACTTTTCCATTAGCTGAAAGCATGTCATACATTGAATGCTTCTTCAGGTTAAAAATAGTAACCCATGTCTTGAAGACACAAGTTTCCATTTAAAATATGCATACTAAAGTTAAATGATTCCTGTGATGCTTTTGACAACTGTTTTTTTTATAAAACACATATAATTTTCAAGACTATGTGTTCTGCTTGCTAGCTGACCTGGGAAAAACTAGTGCACAGCTGTAACATAACTTCTTGATAGTCCCTCAAGCACACACAAATTTTCTATGCTACATTTCTAAGGAGTGTTATGTGCATTGTTAAAGAAGCCTGCATTGCATCAGCATATGAAGTACTGCATGGTATTGTTTTGTAATTCAGAAGTACTACTGGCACTGAGTGTTGTATTAATACATTAACACACTCAGTATCGTGTTGTCCCTGACTCAAGAGAGACTGCACTTATATGTTTCTAATTTGAAAATGGATGTAAGCTGTAAAATTCAGAGTAGACTTTCAAGACTCTAATCCCTCAAAGAGGAATGGTAACACTATGCCTCACAGAGTGCAAGTAGTATTTGCTTTGAGTTTTTTACTCTTTATACATGAAATAGAATTGTATTAACTTCACTGAATTTAGAGTCTATTTTCCCAAACACTTAATTCTAGTGTCTTCACTCTGCAAGTATTATCTGGATGATTTCACATTTCTATTCTCATTTTAGTCAGCAATTTGCTGTTTAAAACATTTAGAAGCTCTAAATGCACTTAGGAGTATAGAGTTATGTTCTCAGGATTTTAAGCTTTTGCCATGCTGCCCACTGAAGATGTAGTCACTGACATGAGCTTCATAATCTAGTTATATTTACAGATTTGTCCTGAAATCTGCATATTGCAAAACCCCATTTAATTGCAAAATTTCCATTTGTAATCATTAGCTATACTTGCGGTAAAACCTCCCCTGCTTTGGCACTAAGAAAGCAGTGAAAAGTATTGTATGTATTCACAGGCAACTTCACTACTACAGAGCTGCTTCTGAAAACCAACCATTTGAAGAAACCCAGGTTGGATTGCCTTAACACTGCAAATAATTAAAAATTCCTATTGATTAATGAGGAATGACACCTGATATATTAATGATTCACCTTTTACCATTTGGCTAGCTCCATTAGCTGGTAAAATGTACTTTAAGCAAACAAACTAAACTTATTTGGCATCTAAAGGAAATCACTACTTAGCAGATTTGCTAATTTTTAAATATTGGTCAACAGGTGAACAACACCAATGGCACACTGTGCAATTTTCATTCCTAACCACAGTGAATACAAATGTGTCTATATTCAAAAATAAAACAAATTTCTGTAAATAGTAGAATACTCAATTCTATTCAAATGAAGTGCACTGAAGAGTTGAAACACCTTAGCACATGCAATGTAAGATTTACATACAGAGAGGAAATTCCCATGGCCCAAGTTCTGGTTTTGAAAAAAAATATCAAGTCAGAACAATAGAGAAAATTCAGAGCTCTGTTAGACCTTTTCACTAAGGTGGTGCCACTATAAAGGAGAAAAATGCTTTCTTAAAACCATTACCTTTTTTTTTGAGTAATTTTTAGTAGCTGCTGCATAACAGTTTTGACTTTTTAGAAAACAAGTTAAAAATTGTCAAAGGTTTACAGTACTTACCACATTGTGTTCTAAAGGATAGAAGAAGGAAACATTGCAGAAAATAAGTACAGCATATGAACACAAATGGTCTAGTTGAGAATTAAATATACAAATTTCCATTTTAAGTCCTTTTTAACAGAATAAGACAAATAATCAGCCAGGGATGAGTCAGGAGAAAAGATAATTTATTTCTTGGTATGTTAAGGAAAAAACTTTATAAATCTAAGGTACAGCAGAACACGAAATACAAAGGCTTTGAAATCACTGTCTTTGGAGTTGGTTGTGGCAAGACAAGACACACCATCACAGAAATCAATTCCCCAGCTATTCAGGATCCATTAAAAACCAACCAACTATAAATGCTTTTTACCTGAATATTCAGTGACTGCAGAAAAATCTCAGAAGTTAAAATTGTATATTGAAAAGTAGAAGCTATGCACACAGTTGGACAAATCTGGCTTTCTAATTTTCTCAGTCTCTAAGTAAGTTCTGATTAAGGAAAGCTAAAGTTAATGGCAAACTCTCTTGATTTATTTCTCTCAGGCCTGCACAGATTCCTGCTCAGACAAAACATGCAAAAAGATATTTTCCCCTCAAGATCTGGAAATAAATTGAACTTTAATGAAGATGAAATTAAAACTTAATGGAATCTTTTACAAGCTTCATCCTTATTTCCCATTTTACTTACATGAGACAAAAAGAAAAAAATAGCTCTAAAATGTGTTTGGCTTTACTAGTATTTTGGCTTAACTCAGTAATAAAAGTCTGACAGCTGTGAAAGAGGTGTGAATATTCTGAATAAATATATTAGCTTGTTTCATAACTGCATTACTTTTCTCTGTGCAGGTAAAAAATTCTACTGACTTCAGCACAGCTACAGTAGTGCAGACATGAGCTAAAACAATTGGTCCATTGACTTTGACTACTTATGCATCCAGAAGACTTTACAGCTTTCCATTCACCAGTTACAGATATGTTAAAGATCAAAATCTATAGATATGAATAGTATTATTAACTCAAGTTTCTATTTCTGACTAAAGTAGAAGAATATTGTGTCAGGACTAATGTTTTCAACACCTAGTTTCTTTCAACCAGTCCTTGAATACAAGGAAAACCACTTTGACCAATGTGGATTACAAAGAATTAATTAGGAAGGAGCTAGAAGAAACAGGGAGACGTCTCAAAACAGACCTTGCTGTTCCTCCTCAAAATGTCTGATTCACACTGACTAGACAAAGCAATATGGTAGTTGTGCAGTTTTGGCTTCCACATTCATTCTCCTATTCTACAGCTGAAGGTTGACAAGAGGCACCATTTATTCCTAGGTTGTGATCCCCCATCGTGTTATAGAGCTATGACCTGAAGATACTGGAAGTGTGACTAACCGTCTATTTCGGTTAAGATTTTTTTCATACTAGGGTGAAAGTGGTAAAACCTTAATAGTTTGTTCACCTTTTTTTACCTCCGTTTTAGCAATATTTAGTCATTTAGAACTAGATAGGCTTGCTGGTTCTTTACAACATGCACCTTATGCCCACTGCAGACAAAGGAACCAGGTCATACAAATACAAGAGCCCTGAGGTATTAGTGAACAACAGAAATTATATGGCTAGAGTCTGACAACCCCTCATAATACACTTAAATGCCTTGTATGTTAAGGGGAGAAGGAAAAGCAGATTATTCTCTTCTTCCTTGAGTGCCATACAACAACTTTATTAATTAACTCTCTTTATATTAATTTCCATATACATCTTGATGTTTGCCTTTTAATTTCTCATTCTTGGAAATAAGATATTGACTTCAGCATAAAATGAATAAATAGAACATGAGGAACAAACTGTAGAAGCAAAAGTCACTTGTGTGAATGTACCACACTGCCATGCCCTTTTTACCGCAACATGACATGTTCTTAAAGTACCTCCAGGCCATTCCAGTCTTATTTCAGACTACAGAGCATATTACTGCAGATTGCACTTGCAAGTGCACACTCTCCTCAGCTCTTCTACTTGTCTGCTTTATGTACTAGTGCCCTCACCTTGTTGTAGTTAAAAATAACTCATAGCAGAGGCAACGCTTAATGCATTTTGTCCTGGTTTCAGCCAAGGTGGAGTTAGTTTCCTTCCTGGTAGCTGGTACAGTGCTGTATTCTGGCTTTAGTATGAGAATAATGCTGATAACACACTAATGTTCTGGTTGTTGTTGAACAGTGTTTATCCTAAGTCAAGAACTTTCCAGTTTCCCAAGCTCTGCCAGCGAGCAGGTGCACAAGAATCTAGGAGGGAGCATGGCCAAGACAGGTGATCCAAACTGGTCAAAAGGATGTTCTAATGCCTCATAATATTGTGCCCAGTATACAAATTGGGAGAAGTTGGCTGGGAGGGGCTGATCCCTGCTCAGGGTTGGAATGGGCATCTATTAGTGAGTGTTGAGCAACTGTATTGTGAACCACTTGCCTTTCTTGGGTTTTATTTACATCTGTCTCTCCTTTTAATTTTTATTATTGTTATTACTAATAGCATTATCAGCATTATTCCACAACAGGCAGTACTTACGAGTATTGAGGCCATGTTGCTGAGAACACAGCTGCATTGGGCAGGGCACGTCTCAAGGATGAAGGACCACCGCCTCCCTAAGATCTTGCTTTATGGTGAACTTGCCACCGGCTGCCGCAAGAGAGGAGCCCCGAAGAGGAGATATAAGGACTCCCCGAAACAACATCTCAGCCTTGGCCATATTGATCAACATAACTGGTCTACTCTGGCCTCCAGTTGGGAGGTCTGGAGATACACTATCTATAATGCTGCTGTTTCTTTTGAGAACGCACGCAGGATCACTCTTGAGGAGAAAAGACAACGCAGAAAGAATCGTGTCTTGTCGATACCACCTAAGGAGTCTTTCTACAGTGCCTTTTGCAACCGGTCCTGTCTATCTTGCACTGGCCTTTTTAACCATAAACGTGCTTGTAACAAAAGTGGGTAGAGCCCTTCCCAAATTTTCATTTGCGAAGTCTAGCCATGATTAGCATTATTGTATTTTACTTATAAACTTTAAATTTACTTATAAAATTTACTCATAAGCTTATGCTTTACTTAAATTGTTCTTACCTCAACCCACAGGTTTTACCTTTTTTTCAATTCTCCTCCCCATCCCATGGGTAGTGAGGAAGGGAAGGAGGGAGGGAGGGAGGGAGTGGCTGCACAGTACTTAGCTGCCAGATGGGGTTAAACCATGACAGTCCTTTTTGACACTGAATGTGGGGCACAAAGCATTGAGATAATGACAAATCTGATCCAAGTGTGTTAAAAGTAAGCTGTTACAAGAATTCATTTTATTGGTTTAATAGTTGGTATTCACAATGTTCATTTATTTACTCTCAGAATAGTTGCACTTGTTCTCAGGATTGTGCAGCATGTGATCCCTGTGCTGATCTTTATCCTCCATGCAGCCTGGGCTAAGATCACAATTTTGTTGTACTTCATAGTATTGGCCTGGCCTATGATAAGATAGAATCACTGGCCATGAAACTAATCTTGTGTGTGTTCTCAGCATTGCCATCACATCTGGACTTTGGGAGCTACCTACTGGGATTATTAATTACAGCTTTTGCCTATTTTGCTTGGACAGCCAGCCTATGGGGGTGACATGTTCCTACAACTTCCTTCCTTCCTTCCTTCCTTCCTTCCTTCCTTCCTTCCTTCCTTCCTTCTTTCCTTCCTTCTTTCTTTCCTTCCTTCCCTCCCTCCCTCCTTCCTCTCTCCCTCCCTCCTTCCCTTCCTTCCAACTGACTACATTTTGATGTTTGAGAATTTTAAAGTTTTTGAATATACTTTGAATACCCTTGAAACCAACTTGGTTCTTTTTGCCAAAACCCATCATGTTGCTTTATATGGTTCAGGTCTTGTTTAAAGTTAAACGTTTAAGAATATCATGCAGAGATTTGCCCCAAGCCTGGACTGTTATGAGTGGCAGAGTGTGTGTGATACTGTGGGCAAGCATGGACCATAGGCACTTACAATGTTTTGGAACTTCACCCCTGAAAAAGCACAGAATCGAGAAAAACTATCGAAATACTTGAAAAAACTATATTGTCACCCTGGAAATTCCAGAGAGATACAAATCACTGCAACATACCTGGAATTGCACCAAAAAAGTATGGATGTCGTGTTTAGGGACATGATTTAGTGGTGAATCTGGTAGTGCTGGGTTAACGGTTGGACTTGATGGTCTTAAAGGTATTTTCCAACATAAATTACTTAATAATTCTATTCCATGCTGGGGCCTGTTGCAAATGAGTGTTTTAGGTCTTTCAAAGAATCATGCCTTTCGAGTCATGTTCAACACTAGTCAGTACCCTCAGGGGGAAAAGAATGTCTCTGGCTCTGTCATTTTTATGCTAAATTTTTATGCTAGTAATTTTAGGTGAAGGATGATGAATTAGTACACATTGTTTAAAATATAATAACAACACTCATGGAATAGACATTCCTGCTTACTTGAAGCAGCAAGGTTAATTCACATAGAAAATATTCTGATTACAAATGTGCTCTCATTCCATCTCCACTCACTGTGACCATGCACACCTAGTGTAGTAAACACATGCACATTTAATATAAGTTGCTCCAAAACAGGGTGCTTCTGACACATAATAATGTGAAACAGACCTGCCTTTTTTAAGGGATCTTAATTCCCAGTTGTCACAACGACAGTGACAAATGTCATGGCTTTATGGAACATATTCAAAAAATTCCTTTTTTCAAATTTAATTAACAGCACAAAGTATAGTAATTTTTTCATTATTTAGGGGTTTTATTTTTCACTATATTTTTATGATTTTGAAAACCTGAGACTGCAAATAATCGAATAGCTTAAAATTATTGCTCAGTTAACTAATTCTACTGTACTGCAAATATAACATAATGTATCATACACGTTCATATGTGTGTAATCCATCATCAATAAGAAATAGTTTAAACTATTATTAATATATTGTCAAATATAGTCCTAATTTAACTAACAGCTGCAAGGTAGTACCTTTTAATTCTTGTCCCCATTTCTCGCAAACTGAAACATTAAATTTGTTTAATGTATTTATTTCAGAATACATTTCAGAAATTTATTTTTATGGGGTTCTTCTTTTTTTTCAGCTAAACATTAAAAATATGTTCTTGTCTTTCAAAACAAGACTAAGGCTCACAAAACTCTTTCCTGACTTTCACCCTGACAACTTGATCAGGAAATTTAAGCTTCTCAGGTCTTTGGTTCTGAACGTTCATATAATGCAAATTATATGTTCCATTTTATAGACTTGCTTTGAGCTTGTAATTGGGGTTCCTAAGAGACTAATAGATTAATTTTTTTTTTGTCAGAAAAATGAGGAAATTTTTAATGTCAGTAAAATAACAAACTAAAGTAAAAAAACCCAAAGTTCATAATTTTATTAAAACTGAAAAATCACAGAAAAAAGCATAAATTTTCACCATAACTTATTACTTGACTCAAATGCACTTGTAGTACATATTTATAAAGTGAATAAATAAGAAGTTCAAATATCTAAATCAGAAATCATTTTTCTCCTTCATGTAAATTTCCCATTCTCCTACTTCATCTTTGTAGTGAGTATTTTAAATTAAGTTACTCTCTGATCTTTCGTATATTAAGGGTCTCAAGCTAATGCTCTGTTTATAGCATGTTTTCCAACACCTCTTTGCCTTCTCATTCTTTTTCATTTCCAGAGGTGGCTCCAATTCTGTGCTTTTGTAAATATTTGAACTGAACTTTTCTACGTGAATGTGTATAACTACCAAATATGTCATTTACCAAGTGACAGAATTGTATGTGTTGAATGAGGTATATGAACTAAACACAAGGCAGGTGAATACAACTGTGAAAGGACATTTAGCTGCTGCTTTTAGCACAGCAATAACCATATTTCTCTCAATAAGATAGAAGTTTTATAGTAAAACCTATTTGAATGGTTTTTAGCATCACATCTCCAAAATGAGTTTGCTGTTAAATACAAAGGATTTTTGAGGTTTTGCAGTGAAGAATTTTTAATTATTAGTGCAGGTTTTTTGGTAATGTGAAGCAAATTTGTTTTCAGATTTATGATAAAAGAACATAATGCTAATACCTTAAAAAACATATTAGTATTTCTCTGCTATTTGAGTTATTGCTTCAGCTGAGATTCTTTGCAGAGCCCTCTTAATATGCAATTATCATGCTTGAGAATACTGAAGGACAGCTCACAGAAGCTTTAAGCCTATATTTACTATAGGTATTAATACTTGTTAATAAACTATCCAAGATATTATTGTCATCATTGAAATACTAAATTCACTGCTGTACAGAAAATAGTTCTGATTCATTCCATAAAAAGTCTTTCTCCTAGTTGTAGACTATAGTTTCCATCACACAGTCGACCTATTTCAGGTTACCACTGAAATTGGTACCACTAGTCACATTGTCTAGATATTGGGTCCTTTCAGCCAACCAAGTTGAAATTTCTGTTAATTAACTGACTGGAATGACTCTGGATCTCAGTTTTTACCTGCTTTAAAAATTAAGCTTACTGTCTTCTCCCTCTAAGGACAAACATGGAAATGTCACAATGCAATTTATTCCACCTTATCTTAAAAAAACAGTATAAGTTCAGCTAAGACGAACACAATTCTCTGTGTTTATCTTTAAATTGCAGAAATCGAGATACAATTAATTTCTGTAGTACCTGCCACATAATCTATCTCTACTTGGTCTTCAAGTTCCAAAAATTTGCATCTAGGCAGAGCATAAATTAATTTTGCTTAAAAGGGAACTAAGGGAATGCCCTAAGTTGTAAAACACAAAGTAACTTTTACAGAAGTTAAGAACTTTGTTAAAGTGAGTAGGATTTTATTCCAGATGTTCACACAGGCATTTATTTCCCTGTAATGATGGTGAAGATAAATGAGCATTTCCTTTAAGGCATTTCCTTCTGTTGAGATACAGAATTTGGGTTCAGATATCTGCATAATAAAGTTGTCCCATTAGTAAAACATGAACTACATTAGACAGAGAGGAATCACATTCTTAAATCTTGGAGGTTTTAGTCCTAGTGCCTGTATTGAAACTAAGTAACTAAAATCAATAATTTTTGTTAGTTGCATATTTGCTTGCCCAAAACAGAATGCTTTTTCTGGTATTTTGTATAGGTATAGACAACAAACCATCAACTGCATAAATACATGCATGGCCAAGTGGTCTACATCTTTTCAAGGGATTTTGAAGAACTGTTCTTTTAAAGTCAGCATACATACCTCAAAGGAATGGATATTTTTAAAATTTCACTAATAATACAGATGGAAACAAAAGTTTCTTTGTCTCATGAAGAGCTCAAAAGCTTTACAGTGATGTTCAGCAAAGTTTATAAAACCTTCAAAAGACTAGCACAGATGCAACTCCTCAGAAAACTCCAAAGAGACAGCGACGCTCAAAATCTCCTGACTGAGAAACTGCTCTTTACGAAGTCTGAAATTTTTATTGCTGGAGACCACAGGGATCAAGAGCTCCAGAAAATCTAACCATAGTTTAAGGAACTTAAATCTCCAAAGACAGTCTGGGCAGAGCAAGTAAACTTTGTAGGCTAAATACCCATGATTTAAGGGACTTTAAAGTTTTAGCCACACTCAATTAAAAACCTCCATAAGACGCACCATTTAAATAGCCTGACGTTTTTATGTGAAAATCCAGAGACCTAACACTTTTTTTTCAAGGAGCTACGGGTGACGAATAGGAACCACAGTTTCTCCATTTGAAGTATTCAGTGGCAACACTTTTGTCACAGTGCCTACCAGTCAGCTCCTCACTCCCACACTGTTGAGTGACACCTCCCAGTTGTGCCAAAGCAACTACTTCTGAGTTCAGACTGGAAGACAGACAGAGGCTGAAACATTTTTAAAAGAGATTTTCCACTTACACCTCTATTTCAAGGACTTTTTTCATAGATCAGTTTTTCATCCCACAAATACTGGTGTAAGAATGACTGAGAAGTGTTAATCTGTTACTGGCAACAAGAAGCCAAGGGTTGACAGGAGGGTGAGAGCTCCTTGCACTGGAGCTGTCACAGACATCACTTGTTGAAGACTCATGGTCTGAGACTGACAGTCCAAGTCCAGTACTCAACTGTTAGGTAAAAAAAAAATTAAAAACTACAGTGAAGGACTACTTAGTTTGCAAGTTATTGTATTATTGCCTTCCCAGGGCTCCAACCACCCTATTCATGTTAACTACTCGTGTTAGCCACATTTGTTTGCAGTGCTAACTAGAGAAACTGATCAGGAACTCAGGTTAGAAAAAAGACCCTAACAAACTAACAAAAAACAAAATCAAAAACATGGAGAACAGAAAAAAAATGGTAGTGTAAAATGAATTTGGAGAATGGGAATTATAGATTCTGCTTTAATGTTATGAAACGTCCAGGGAGCAACTGCCTTACCTGCTTTATATGTTTTTATAGATGATTAGTTAGAACAAAGTTGAAGATGAAGTACTTTTGTGCTGACTGGATATACTCAGCTACTTACACATAAGGTAGTGTATGTGTATATTGCTTTATTGATTTTACTCTTTCAAGAAAATAGTAAACACAGTATTAACCAAACAACAGTCTTTTTTACTAAAAAACATCAGATGCATGCTAGGCTCATACAGTAGACTTACAATAGGGTTTTTCTCTTTGGTTGTTATTTTAACAAGATATGTTTTCAAGGTCAAAACACAGGGTAGCTTTTTTGTTGCTTTTCTATTCTAAATATAGATGTAAATTAAACTAGGCAAGAAAGCAATCTCATATTATAGAATCAGTTTTTCTTAAGCTTTCATACCTGTTAGGTCAACCAATATCTGAGTAATTAGAGTTTCCAAGAAAAGTTATGGCCTTTGAGAATGATTCTCTTATCTTTGAGAATATTTTTTATTCATGTCTGTTAACTGAAAACTTGTAGGAATAGACTCACTTGAATAAATTGGTTTTCCTCTAATAGACAAAAGCAGCTTAAATTCTTACTGTTGTTATAACAAGTATCTTCCCTCCATAACCAACTATTATTATAAACACAGTTTTTAAAAAAATAAATGTTATCACTTATTATATAGGTAAAATGCAAACTGATTTCAGAGCACTTAAAATAGAGAGACACCAGGAAATCCATTGGAGAAGGAAAAATCTCAACGCGTACTTTTGTAAGATCCCAATTCCCGAGCTATGAGCTCACCAGAGGAGTTTTACTTTAAAATATACAAGGCTCCAAAAATTCACCCCCCAAACAATGAGAAGAGCCCTCGGGATTCTTTTAACACCTTAAGAGAGAGAGCATAGAAGAAAAGCTGCACACGTTTTCTTAGGGGGTACTTTTACTGGTAAACTTTAGGAAATAAGAGGTATTGGCAAAAGTTTAAAGGGTAGCATTAAACCAAAATAAAGCATTCCACAAAGCATTGACTTAGCACACCCTAACCCATACAACTTAGCAAAATCCAATCCACTTGCTCCCATGTTACCCAAAATATTAAGAAAGAAGATTAAGAGAAGAAGTAAAGAAAAAGAGAGAAATAAAGCTACCATCCATAGGTCCAGCTAGAGGAGTCTAGAAGATGGAGGGTTCAAATGACGTGGAGGTCATATGTTGCTGCTTTTATTGTTTTGGCCCCTTGTGGCTGCCCCTCCCAGGTGGGATTCCCGGCCGATTGGCCACACTGGTGCTCCAGGGCAAGGTGAGGGGCTGTGCCCTCACTGTCTCAGCCAAGCAGAGGCTGGGTGAGGGGTTCCAGGGGTTGTGGTGTGGGCATGTCTTGACCTGCTTTGAGTGACAGATGCCCTGGGGTCACCCCAGTAGGTGCTGAGGGCATCACCTCACCTCCATGAAATTTGACCTGTCCCTTCCCTCACCTCTCCCCAACCTGAATTTGTCCGAGACAATAATTAATATTGTTGTAACACTACTTTTAAGACAAAATAAGAGGCAAATGGGAATCTAAACATCTCAAAAATTTGTTCTGGCTGTGGTTAGGTAACACACTACCTGTAATGATATACGTTATTCTTTGTCATTATATACTAAGAAGTATGTCATTACTGGTGGTGACATTGTAGAATTTCAGGATGGTCCACTACATTGTCCAGATCCTTGAATACTGGGGAAGCACTATAATAGCAATGAATAGTAAAAAAAGATCTGACTTCAAAAGTATTGAAATTAATTTATGCCCTGCAACTACCTCCAACAGTCCTGGCAGTTGGACTAGATGTGCATTGTTAAGTCCCCTCCAGCTGAAATTATTTCTGTTCTATTCTTTTCTAACCCCAATTTGTCCTTTCCTAAAAGGAGTACTTGTCAGAAAAGCAAATTAGTCTTTGTGACCAAGGCACTGACTTTAAGATAGTTTGCATACCCTGCTCATTGTCTCTATCTGTCCCTCACTCTTTGCATTTACATGCCCTCTAGATGACTTTCCTCAACCTATCAGACTGTACAGAGGCTTCTAGACTATATAGAAGAGTATGAGAAAAGATGACTTCCTAAACACTGAAAACCAAACACAGAGACTTAGACCTGCTCACAGAGGATGCTGTTTTCAGGAGGGCAACAAACAATCAGAAGCCAGCCTCAGGAACATCTTGGCACGCCCTCTTTGCACAGGTGTCTGTGCAGGAGAGACAAGATCAAATCCAGGCTAGGGGTAAAACAATCATCTTGTAGAGCCACATAATGAACTCACAGCCTGTTTCTAATCTCCAGATATAAAAGAAAAAAATAAAAAAAGTGGTGGCTTGGTAGTGAAGGGTAACATCCTGACAGCTCCAGGCAGAGATGCCAGAGCCAGGCTGTCCTCAAGCAGCTGACAGGTTGAGAATTACAGAAACCTCTGAATGAATAAAGTATATTAACAAATCCATGAAATAAAACAACTAATGGCAGCCATCAGTTCAGGAAGATGGGTAGGATCGATTGTAGAGGTAGTCAACACAAATTAGGTCCAAGGAGAACTTGTCAGTACAGCAGCATTTCAGGAAAACATATGAATCTCATTTCTACCCTTACTAAGCTCAGACTTTCAAGGCAAATATAATTCCATGGAACATTCAGCTTAGAAAAAGGATCAATAGCCAACCAATACAGATTCACTTCCCGGTGAGGATGTTATTAGTAGCAATTTGTTGGAAGAAATAAGGAAATATCTTAGAAAGAGTGATTTGGCTAGAAATAGTCAACAATAATTCATAAGAAAATACAATGGCTGGATTTCCTTTTTTTAGCATGTAATATTTATCAAAGAAATTACACTTACAATCAACATTGAAGGTAAAATGTATGGCTGATTGTTTTTATTATTATTTTAAACAGCGCTTCAGCTGCCTGTGTGGAGATGTATGCTGGATCTGGCTGGAATGGACTTAATTTTCTTCACAGCAGATCACGTGGGCCTGCGTTCTAGATTGGTGACCAAAACCAATGTGGATAAAACATTTATGTTTAACTGTTGCTGAGCAGTCCTTGCACACTGTCAAGGCTTCTCACTCTGTGTCCCCCCAATGAATAGAGGGAAGTGGTGAGGTGTGTATGCACAAGAGTTTGGAAGGGTGTATGACCAGGCAGATGACTCAAACTTGCCAGAGGCATTCCCTGCCATATAACATCATGCTCATCAGTAAAAAGGGAAAAGAGAGGGTTTAAGGTGGTTAGTCTTCTGTTGCTCAGGAACCGGATGGACATGCATGAGAGGTGAAAGTGATTGCCTTTGCATCACTGGTTTGTTTTTCTTTCTTCTTCCACTGCTCCTTCACTTTTTAAACAATTTTTATCTTGACTCACAAAGTTTTGGCTTTTAGTCTTCTTCTCCTCTTCTTCCATTGCACTGGGGGTGGAGGGGAGTGAACAAGCGTGGAGCTTGGCGAACCAGATTAATTCACAACAAAGGGCAAGAGGGTACATATTGCTGTATAGATAAAGAACTAGAAAATAAAGCTGTTGTGATATGCAGAGAGTCACAGGAATCAATACTCCTTAGGCTGGAAAAATGTATGACTGAGTCCCAGGGAAGCATTTATGGCTGTAACATCCATTCCTTTAGATCTATTTAATTTCCTATATGGATTTAAAGAAAAACCCAAACAAAACTAAAAAAATAAATTATTAATGTGATTCCAATATAGTCAGTAAAATTATGCCTTCGACACTTATATGTATCTCCAAAATTATAAGTTTGTATAGAGATCGTGGCCATGATTTTTTTTCTTTGCACTGTAGTGACAGAACATATTAGGTATTTGAAGAAAAAAAACATATGAGAAGTATATAAATCATCAGTAGCATGAAGCATTTAGCTCTAGATTGCGCTAATTACAAAGCATAACTACACATTCTGCCTGCTTAACATATCTTCATTTTCAATCTGATCCACTTCAGGGGAAAAAATAGAATATCTCAACATTTCTGATTAAGCTTTAAAGAGAAGAACCAACTAGTGTTTTCAGAGTCTGGTGTTATTTCTTTTTAGAGATGAATATATTTAGTAGCACACTAAAGAACAATGCCCTAGCTACTAAAAAAGGTTAAGTACTTGCATAATGTTTCCATCCCTTCATTTTCTGAAAGAAGTATAATAATAATAATTATACATGATAATAGAATTTAGTGGCTGCCTAACTGTATTTTGATTTCTAAGGATTAGCAGTTGGTGCTGTAATTGTTATTCCTTCTGATTGCAAGAGGCACAGCACTTAACCAGTCAGTTCTTATTTAGCATTTCACAGACTGCATCCTTTTTGAGACTGATTTACAGGTAATGAAGTAACCTATATTTAGATATTTTTCAGGGGATGATTCTTTTGATATTTTTAGTTGGGTGCACATTTCAGGTACTAAATTAATAATGCTGCTAATATGCATCAAGTTATTGGATTTTTTTAAGCTACAATTTAAAATCTTGGTTAATTTTAATTGTGTTAGAACAGAGAACAGAAAGTAGACTTGAAAATCTGCATTTTATTTAGTTGGAATATTCACCATTCTGACACACAGCATGCAAGACCAGATCAAGTATAAGTTTCATAAAATAGAATATTTGAATCATGATTAGGTGTTGAATCAATACTTATGTCAAACAAATCTGCTAACTTGTTTTATTTATTGTGTTGTGTAGTGTCTGTATTTTGACATTTATCAAAGTATGACCTAGAAAGAAAAGATGGCCATTATTAAGATTTCCAGTTTTCCTCTAAGTTTGTCTTTTCCATAATGTAAGTTAAAGCATTATCCTGTACTTCCTTACTAACAAAATAACATTGCCTCTCAGGCCCACAACAGTCAGAGACAAACTCCCCCTGATCTTCTATGCGGCTAGGATTTCACCAGTAAGATTCAACACAAAATATACACCACCAAATTTTATTTCAGCTTATCCAACATTAATATATACTGTTTTAAACATCACAGGATTATGGAAAGTTTGGCTGGAAGAGATGTCTGGACATCACCATCCCAATGCTCTAACTGAAGCAGGAGTAAACTGGCTCACTCAGCATCACTTGGTCTTAATCTAATCTTAATGGTTTACAAGGATGCAGCTTTCACAGCTGGTGTGAACAAGACATTCCGCACAGTGATTTTTCTCTCCTGAAAAGTCTGGAGCCATTTCTCCTTCTATTAGTGACCTTTGCACTAACCATAGAGGTTTAGCTCTATGACTTTGCCACTGCCCTTCAGATAGAAGGCGGTCTGTGCTAGACCAGAGTTAAGCATCCTCTTTGTCAAACTAAACAAGCCAAGCTTCCTTGGCCTCCCCTTCTAGGTGATGCCAGCTGGTCTATAAACGCCCAAATAACTTCCTCTGGGCAATCTCTGATTTATCTACATCTTTCTTAAACAGAACTCAAAACTGAACATGCTCTACTGGTGTAACCTCACCAGTGTCCAGTAGAGGAAGAAACAATTTCTCTTGATCTAGTGACTATGATCTTTTTATAGCAAAGTATGTGGTTTGCAATTATGTCAGCCAAAACTCAGATATCTACAATGTAGGCATCCACATCTGAGCCCATGCTATGTTCTTTTTTTCTATAATCCATGGTAAAACAAGTTGCTTAAGATTCTATCCATTATCTCTACTGTATTGTTATCTCTTACAATGAGGAATGTCTATTTCTATGCTTTGATAATGAAGGATATCACCGTGGGCTGATACCTAATCCCTTGTTAGATAACCTGAGGTTTCTCAATCATCTTCACAGGCTGGCACAGGACATGTCAGATGCCTCTATATCTTAGAATCAGTGCTAAAATAGTGATCTTGGAAGAGATACTATGCAAGGGATACTGGATCTGCTGGAGACACATATCCTATACACAGGCTGTAGGAGGTCAATATGCAGTGATCTTTTCTGGTAGATAGGTATGGTAAAGTTCTAGTTGTGTTTAGGTTAGAGTAATATATTCTACATATATAAATTTTCTGTATTATTCTTATATTTGTTTCCATCCTACTGGATTGGAGTAAAATAAATTTGATCTACTACACTCTATTTACACTTCAGTGCTTGTCTTGTTGCATTTTATCTCCCTTATGGCACTTCAAATAGTGTAAGACAGAGAGAGCAACAAAGGAAAAGCTTTTTGTTCTTGGGGATAAAAGTCAAAGGACTCCAATATTAGTAATAATAAACATGAACAGGGTTAGATGGAGCCTTCACACTCTTTGCTTTTCTATTATATCTCCATGAATAAGGAGTTATGGCTTTGAAGTACTCAAATCATTATATGCACCAATCTTTTGATTCTTTTTTAGATGTGGACTAGTACTAATGTCTGTTGAAACTGGTAGTTACAAAGGTCCACCTAGAGAGAATAAAATGTAGGATGTGAGAATTTCATTTGCTGTTATTTCTGTGTATTTTAGGACATGACATTTTCTAGGAGTATGGGAGGACCTAGAACTACATGCACTGAGATAAACAGTTTCACAGTAACCTGTAATGAATCAAAACTAGGAAAACTCTTCTGCTACAACTTTACAAACAGGTCACTCCTGTGTAATAATATCAGAAAGAATATCTTCTAATACTAGAGGGCGTTTAATGGGCATCTTTATTTTTTGTTGATGGTAAATTCATCCTTTTCAAAGGGCAGGTACAAGGTCTATGGATATTTAGGTCCCATTTGAGTGCTCAGAGTAGAACCAAATGGGATGTAAATGGTCTTGTTATGGACTCAAGGTAAATTCTACGCTGATTAAATAGACTACAGTGTCTCAGTGAGAGACAATGGTTAACAGCATTAAGGGCAGGAAAAAGCTGTTCAAGTGATAATGTCTTTATAAAGTGCTCTCTTTGCCACTTCAGAAATGTAAAATTAAGCCTGATGAATTTAGGACCTTGATTATAGCTTCCACTATGAAAAACTTGCAGAAATGCAAACTGCTATCAGGTAAACTGGTGTTAAGTGCTATCACCTAATTTCACAGAGTACACATATTTACCATAATTCTTTTCAAACCTCTCTGTCGGTCTGTGTTTGTATAGCTGTTGCTTTCCTGTCATCTATTAATCCACTTGAAAGACTACTTTCTGTGTTGCCTCCCACGAAGCCTAAGTGTCACACTTCTGAGAATTAACACTAAAGCTCTAATTCTTAGTGTTCTAATTGTAATTTTGAAAAAAACATAAAAATTTTGTTTTAATAACATATAAAATAAAGTAACCTTCTACATAAACAGAAGTGTTCTCATTTCTTGGTTCTTTTATATTAAAAAAAATTTCAGAGTTAGAGTAATTCTGTTACAAAATAACTGAAAGATCTGTAGATATGTATCACAAATGTACAACACAAGGTCACAGCACATTCATAATTTATCACATAAATTTTCTAGAGTGCATTGATCACCTTTTCAACTATCCAAAAGAGAGTTATCTGTGGATAATCAAAATTCTTTATTTAAAAAACCCATCTAATAAATATAATTTGTATTTCTTTGATTATAAATTGATTATCCATGTTGCATAGCTGAATGTCATGATGTTCATAGATAGTCTTTTTGATATTGAAGTAATGAGATTGTTCTCAAGAAAATGGACAAAAACAAATTATAAGGACACATCTCTATGGTATTCATAAATCATAAGACCTCTGTGTACTCAGCTTTCTCATTTCTTTTTGGCATCCTTTGTTTAAAGTAATATGGACCAAATTTTTATTTTCATAATAAGTTATCACAGTTTTTTGCTCAAGAATTGATATTATTCTGGGTTTTTATTTAGTTTACCCACTGGGAAAATTAAATGCTTCAGTGTGTACACAGAGAAGTAGTGAATGAAAATGGATTCCCAGGGAGATTTCCTAGCAAAAAGTTTACATTTATGTTGTGTGAACTTGGTGGCTAGCTTTTAATTCTTGCAGTATTTAATTTATAGTCATATTTTTTTACTGCAGGTTTTCTTAAAACTGATAGCAATGATACTCTAATGTTCAGAAAACGGTTGACAGAATTATCAGTAAGTGTAGTTAGTCCATCTTTCTATGTATCTGTACTCAGTACCTGCTTATATTGCTACAGTAATTATGAAATGTGAACAGACATTGATAAAGCTATCAGTGTAAACATGAATAGCTTATCCAGTTTGAACACTACTCTCTGGTATGTAAGCTACTATCCTAGAAAATAGTGTCTGTGTTTAGCAACATTTTAGAGTAAGCCATCATTCATGGACCACTATTCTTATCTCTTTTCTACCTGTTTCTATGATCTCTGTTCCATCAAATAATTGAAATTTTCATAGTGGTTTTTCCATATTACCTCACACCCCTGTTCTCTACTATCATTTTCTTGATCCTCTCTGTTGATACTATCGACTAAACCCTGCTTCTAAAATCAAATGACACCCTATATTACTTTCTTTAGTATTATTCATTCCCATTTGGTAACAGTTTTCCACTTTCATACTTATGTTTTGCTATATTATTATATCCTCTCTGTGGGTCAGCAGTGGGAAGCTTTTATGGTAAGCTTAGTTGTTATGGTACCTTCAGTTACTAACTTTCTAAACATCTCCAAGAGGGGTCACTCATCCTCATGTCTTTTCTCTCTTTTCAGTTTATAACACCTACCTGACCCTATACCCCCTTTTCTGTTCTCAAACTAACTATGTCTAAGAAAAATTTCTATCATCATCTCACTTTTGCACCTTAAACTTTCTGTATCACCTACATTGAACCTCTCATATCTATGTCTATGTCGTGTCTATGCTCTGGAGAACATCATATGTTCTCCACAGAACATCATATGTTCATCACATAGAACATCATGTTCCCCAGAATGTTCTGTATTATATATTCACCCACAAACTTCTGCAAGAGTCTACCATTCTTGTATGCCCCAAGGACACTCCCTTCATTTTTTAATTTGAGATTTTCTGACATAACTGGATGATCCAAAAACACACTACATGGGGAAGGTATCCTCCATGCCTGGATGCAGGGTGACATTTCTTCCTTCTGTTTCTTGTGGTCAGACACATCTGGCACCTCAGTAAGTTAGGTCAGACTGTCAGAATCACAGGATGGCTGAGGCTGGTGATGGAGACTCCATATGAAGCACTGGTGGTCTCTCCTTAATATCTAACACCCAAGTCGCTGTAAGCAACCAAACTGCCTGACAGCTCAGCATACATGAACATCCCTCCTTCACAGGAGGCAGTTGCCATCTGCTACCACTCACCGCTTTCTCTTGGTGCTGCTGTGAGACTCAGTCTCAGCTCACTTGGTTTCTTCATTGGACACAGCTCCCAGATCGTCACTGCTACCAGGGCACTGAACCTATTCAAGAGCTGCAGATCTGCAGGTGGAAATGGAGCTGTCTTCACAGTGCCAGAATTTATGAGAAAAACTAAGGTCACTCTGTTTTTTGTCATTTCTTACAAGCTGCCTCTTGACCTCCAGCTGCCATTCCTTTCCTTAGAGACACAGAGGCTTCCCCAGTATACACTTTCTGTGGACAAGTAAAGCCTTTGACTCAGCAAGAGGCATCAAACACCCAATTGCCTGGAGGTGCAGGGCTGTCTCCTCCCTCAGGACCTCACTCTGCCATGTTAGGAGTAGTTGCTGTTCCCTGTGGTGTCACCACCACTGGAGATCCTGTGTGTGCTGCCCTCACCTCAGCTGCTGGTCTCATTCCTGTGTGCCCTTCTTCTTTGGCTACTGCCATCATTGGTCGTGCTCTCGGCTGGACACCCCTAGGCACAAACTGAAATGTTGTCTGACTCTCCCAACCATTTGGAACAAAGTTATTTGACCAGGAATAGCTGTCAAGGTTTAAACTCATATTGTCTGTCTCACCAAACATGCCTCTCAGGAGGGTAAAGGAGGAAGAAAGGAGCTGCAGGCTTTGACTCAGCTCTGGAAAGGATGAATGCTCTTAGCATTAACACTATGTGCAAAAGGAGGAAAAATTATTGCTTCCTCCAGGCAAACTTGAAGATGTACTCTCCTACTCATGCACATTTTTTCATTTCCAACAGA
This sequence comes from Manacus vitellinus, assembly GCF_001715985.3. Classification (NCBI taxonomy): domain Eukaryota; kingdom Metazoa; phylum Chordata; class Aves; order Passeriformes; family Pipridae; genus Manacus; species Manacus vitellinus. The sequence continues at coordinate 18,461,136 of NW_021940813.1, forward strand.
AGTGACTCATAACTTCAGAGGAAGTTTCAAGGACACAAACTTCAAGTCCATGTAAATGTGTCACTGAAACTCTGGGCAAGATGCTGGAGCCTGAGAGCTAACTGGTGCCTGATTTTCAATTCAGAGATACTTGTTTTCCCTGAAAATATCCCACTGGGTCTTTCAGAAGCATCAAACCAGCATAATATAACTAAGCCCACAGACAGTACTGTATCCCACTCATAGAGATGCTTCACTAGCTAGGAGTGTGACAATTTGCAAAGATTTTGACTAATGTGAATAAGACACATCAGCTAATACCAGTTGGCTCATTGCTTTTCAGAAAGATATTTCTCACAGGCTAACTAGATTATTAAATGAATAAGGGTTGTTTTTTTTCCTTAAGCTTATAATTCAGTTAATATTATTATTTAATAAATAGCAGAAATGTTAAAAAGTTACATTTGTGTTGCTTAGAGATATTTTTTCTTTAAAGAAAAAAAATACCCAAAAAAGCCTTGCTTGTTAGTAGGTCCAGGAATTGATTGAATTTGTGCTTCATTATACAAATTCCTTATTTAACAGTAAAACAAAAATAGAAAAGTCAGTAGAACCTAGAATTTATATAAGGAAAAGTTAGATAAACAATTATGGTTACCAGACCAACATTAACACTGCCATATTGAGTTACAGATTATTTTGTCTCCCAGATTTTACAATAAAATTTATAATTTTCTTTGTATTTAGTTCACTAAAGGTATTAATGAATGCCAACAATACTCCTCTATTACACAGCTTGGAAAGATGGAGTGACTATATGCTTTTGCCAAAGGTAATGTCTATTTAAAATTAATAGGGCCAAGATGAGAACTCATTTATTATTTAGTATTTTGTGGTGCTCATATGCTCATTTAGACACTACATAGGGTTTCTGTTTGTTCATCGGCAGAAAGCTGTAGGAATATTTTTTTAAGGATATCCTAGTCCTTATTTTGTCATTATAAAATGTGAGTATAAATGCATCTGGACAATTGCAGAATTATATTGGTTTGATAACATCTTAATCAGGGAGCTTTCTCAGATCCAAGATAGACAAGAGAGGCAGAATTACACTGGACTGGGATATCTCCTGGTGGTTATAACCTTCACTTGAGAAATTAGAGACACAGGCTTGGAGTCCAGTTTTGGTTAGTGAATGCAGCCTAGGGTTGTAAGGACAGATACAGCCTCTTTTCCACTAGCCTTCTACCTCAAGAAATAAGTTAGAAAGAGCCAAATCTCTGGTCAGAGAGACAAGAGACTACATCTCATGACAATTCTCTCCAGCTGCTGGATTATGACTATTTTGGGTGAGGTCTATTCTCCTTGGACTTTCTTGGTCTTTTTTTTTTTCCAAATGAAAGATGAAAAGAAATCACAATCTCATCTCAGTAAATTATTTAACTCAGGTCAGTAGAGAATATTTCACAACTGTTCTTATGTCTGCAAAAGGCAATTAAATTAACTTAACTGAAAAGTCTGAGTTTAATGTGAGAACTGGCACACCAAGATTTCAGCTTCCTGACTTTTGGGTGAATAATTCGTAACAATTAATTTTCTTTTTTTATTAGGATAAGATTGGTTAACAGGAGAGGTCCTGCTTTGTTGGAGGGCATGGCAGACCATGGCAGGGGGTCCAGCAGCAAAGTCTGGAGAGGTTCTTGCCCTGCCATTTAATGCTGAGTAGAAGAGCTCTCTGGCTGAGTACACTGCAGGGCATAGGCTGAAATGGATAAAGAACAGAAGTAAAGCATAAAGTCACTCCCTGGAGAGTCAGGAAAAAAATGCACTAATTATCACTGTGGAGACACCTGCTAGGGAGTCAGTTGGATAGTCCACCAAGAAAGGGGGGATGAGATAACGTGAGCCTGGTTGGGGAAGAACAATCTAGGGACACGGATTACAAAACTGCAACTCATTTTAAACAGGCAACCATGAACCTATAACAAAGATGTGGGGAGCACTGTGAAAGGTAAAGGTATTGAAGTGTCCTGGAAGGTGAATATAGGAATACCATTTTTGATGTTCATGTTATATGTTTTATCCTCCAATTCCTCAAAATATGTCTGAAGCACCTCTTAACAGAATTTCTGTAAAGGGATTTAAAGGGGTTTATTTCACTTTTCTAAATTCTTAGTGTCTTTCTTGTGACTTTCAGACTTTACAGGAGTGAAGCATTTGTTATTTCTCCATGGTCTGTGGTAATACTGTTTACTTGACAAGTCAGCACTGTTAATACTAAAGGATTTTTTTTAAAATTTACATTTCAAACTTGTTCTTGACTGAACTATCTGATGATGATGTAAGGCATATGCTCTCTCCAGACTCCTTTTAATCTCCTTCAGAAAACCCATATAGGTAGAAGAAATTGTTACAAATATTCTGGCAGGTATGCTATACTATTGTTGATTGCAGAAATTAATTAAATTTAATGTTTTAAAGAGGAAATACTACAGAGAAGACACTTATAGACTAAGGTTTGAGAACTGTTGCTTAAGGCAAAAAGAGCTACAGCAGGTGGAAAAGCTGGGCAATAGCTTTAGGGAGTTTGGAGTTGATTCTAGGATTGTCCCATGAGTAAGCCAGGAAAATCAGTCATTAAAAAAAAAAAGTTGTTTTTTTCCCCCCCCCAAAGATCATGTTTTCTAATTTTTATCCAGTAAAACCTGAAATTAAAAATAAGATCTGTTATTTATTACTAAAGATTGGAAATGAAGACATGATTGAAGCTACATGTCTTTGATATAAAAACATTTTTCAAAGGATATAGTGTTAGAAAATTGGTGACTAACAGAAAACGTGATGGTTTTCTGAGTGAAGGTAACTCAGGTGTTTGCTATCAGGGCACAACTAGCAGTAGTCCAGCCTCTGTTTAATTCCTGTGTGCTCTTAATCTGGCATCCAGCATCAAATCAGAGCTCCTCCAAATGCTTTCTACAAAATGCCTGTCTGCCTTATGATGTAAGCATGCACATTAACTGATTACAAGCAAAATGGAAATATTGTTTCCTCTCTGTTACTTTTTACTCACATTGGAAGGAGTTTTATTAATATTGAGTTTTATAACAGTGGGGGTGAGTTTGAATCCTCAATAATGTTCTCAAAAATCAAAGCCCTTCGTTAGTTTTTTAGATAAAAACTAAATAGCACTTTTTTGTCTTCCCTTGACTGCTCCTTAAAACTAGTTGAGAGTGAAACAGGCTGTAAAGGGAAGATTGGTGGAAAAATGTTCAGGATTTCCAGTCAGAATAATCCTGTAAACTGTCTAAAACAAAATAATTTGAAAACATATTTTCTTATTACTCATGGTATTTGTCTTTTATTTTATTTATGTTTCCAGTTATGTTTTAATTGTTGTTTTGTTCCACTATGCTTATGCTCTTTAATCTGTTGCATATGAAAATTAGTAAAAATATTTTGGATTATTTCACACCAGCATCTGGAAAGCCACTGAAAACTTTTCATGCATTCTTAGAGAAAAACTTAGCAGTTAGAAAATTACCCTTTTTTTGGGTTATCAAAATATGAGTGCCATGTTACTAGGCAAGAATAAGACATTACTGGAATACTAATTACAGACCTGGTAATTCATTTTGATAAAAGTGATTAAACATGCTTAGACTCAGAAGAGGTTGCTGGAATATATAGAGGCTGTTACAAGAGTACATAAAAGATTTTGCTTCTTTGGTTTGGTACAAGAAAGCTTGAGGAAGAACACAATTTATTCCCACAAATGTTATTAGGTAGTTTACACATATCCTAAAGCTGGCTCTGAAAAGGGACTGTGTTGTACTTACAAATAGATTTCATTATGCAGGTCTATGAAAGCTGTAAAAGGGTCTAAGCTTTTTGTCTAACTCCTACTTTGTGACAATTTAATTTACCTCTCTAGCAACTATGCATTTACTTTTTCCGTTCTGTTCTGCAACTTAATCTTCCTTTCTTACAGGGAGGAACTATTCTTTTTATAGCCTTCTCATACTTTGTGTACTCACTTTCCTACAACTTGGAACTAGCAAGTATTCCTAAAATTTACTTTATTTACTTAACTTCCTTCAACAATGTTTCCTTTTCACTGTTCCATGGAATCTGAATAAAAGCCTTCCAGGATTCTAATATTGTGCATTTTCCCAAGTATAATCTATAAGTATTTGAGTGATTGTAAGCATATAATGGGTGTTCAGTAAATAAATCCCATGAATCAGTTTTCATAGTAATAAAATCCTGCTATCTTGCTGACTTTAGGAATGCATGGTATTATTCTTATTCTCTTTTCTATTTAGAGATCATCAGTTCTATGGTCCTTGAAAATGTAAGATGATGAGGATCTGTTTTTCTCCTCTTCAAGTTTGTTCATTAGCATGTGAACATCTGCTGCTCTGTAATTATTGAATGTAAGGAAGGTAGAATATGTGTAATGTATGTCTAATTCCATTTTACCTTTATGAGTAATGTTTTTTTTAAGTTGCCTATGTGATTGTTAGATTCAGGATTTTTATTACAAACATTACAAACAGATGTTCATTACTTTTACAAACTGCAGTTTAAAGGCACCCAGGTTTGTTGCATATGCTTACTGTATTTGAAATTTTTCTAGTTATTTTTGTTTGATGATTTAGGAAAAAAGGTACAGTTGAATCACCCTTCAACTTTATGATAGGAACAAATTGAACTGTACTCAGAGAGGAATGTAATGCTTCGATCTTTTCTAAAGTGTTGATACAGAACTTTGGGGAGAAATCAGAACCTATAATCTCAGGTTAATACTGTGGTGTCGAGACTGTATTTTTTATGACATAGAAGTCCCACTCAATATAAAATGAATCTTCATGAATGCAGTGAAAAGAGAGAGATTCTGGTTCCTACTGTATTATTAGTATAAGTCAGAAAATTTGTGAATAACACAACACAGGTTTAGCCACTCTTCTAATTTAATATTAACTTCATACTTTGAAATTTCTATATTTTTGGGGGGAGGGAAATAGCACTGTATTTTTCTAGTTCTGTTCAAGACAATTGCTCTGGCTTGCTGGTGTTGAGATTTTAATTTGGACCTCCACAGTGGTGATAAAAAGCGAACAGAAACCCAAGGGAATTGTTGACTCTGGCAAAGTAAATTCCTCTTACAGTCTTGATGTACTTTTCCAGTAACTTCAGAGAAATCAAGATAAGAGCTAATAAAAATGTAAGGTTACAATAACTATGACTTTTTTTTTTGTGTCAGTGTTAAGAAATTAAAAAGGTCCTAGTGAGGACCAAATTATTTGTGGTGCATCTGCTGCCAGTGAACATTTCCTTTTTGAAGGTGCAAGAATGGCTTAAATGCCAAAATGACACACTGTAACCTTTGTATGGGTATTCAGTTTTGCACATGGTAAAACTATCTTTCCTGGATCAGAAAAAGAACTCTAGAAAAATATACAGGTCTCTTTTTTTTTTTTTTATTTTAGCTTTCCTAATAACAAATGACTGATAGGAGAGGAATGTCAACAACAAGCAGTTATCCCTGTTTATAGAAAGAAATTCACTTGGGGACAAAAAAAGTAGATAAAGATTGTTAAATTAATTCTTAGAAGTGAATATATTCACCTGTCTGACAGAGCACTGAATGCCTTCTTGAAGCTTGCATATGAGTAATCTGTGAGGAACAAGACCAGTTCTGTTTTTCTTATACAGAAAGGAATAGAAGAAGGAAGACACTTGGAAAACAACCAGAAAGGAAACTTAAGGTCAAAGAGGAAGTTCACACTTAAAATATCATGCCACAAAAACTACCATGGAGGCAAATTTCTTTTTGCCATCCAGGACCACCAAATATTTTGATTCTGTTACATACCTCTAGTATTTTCTATGTTTTTCTGTCATTAGGGATCATGTCATCCATTAGGGATACCAGAAATCAGATTATGAAATCAGAAAATTGCTGGGAACTGCTGCAAAAAAAAAGTGGACGGGGATTGGTGGGGTTGGAGAATTTGTACACTCATGGTATGCTCCAGAATGAACAGCATCCTGATTCATGATAATTTTATATAATGGCCTGCAAAGTTGATTTTTCAGTGTCTGTTCTGAACTCTGCATCCCAAACTATTTACTGGCATTTCTTTTCCTTCCTATTTAAACATACACATTCTCTATCCTGTTTGCACCCTCACAGAATGACCTTTCCTTATGCATAGGTAATTTTTTCTTCCTCTTTTCTCTGTGGTTGTTGCCTTTACCTGTTATTGCCATGCGGTTATAAAGACAAGACTTCTAAATCATAGTTTTCTTCTCAAAATAGTTGGGTTTTCTTATCACTTTTATTACTCTCTCTTTCTCTCTCAGCACAGAGCAAGCCTGCTACACTGGATTCTACAAAGGCATAACTGGAATTCTTATCAGATGAATTGGGTGGAAAAGATATATTTGTATACATGTACACATAAAGACTTTAGTATTTTTTGTAATAAAATCTACTGATTCCTGCATGGCTCCTGAGCCACAGATTAGCAGTCTCCAAAAGACATTGATTTAGATTATTTACTAATATCACAAGGTTTACACCTCTCTGGAGCTCAGTGCCAAAACTCTCATTGATGTCAATAAGACTCAAAGGTAGGCATGATTTTTTAGAAACAGTATCTCTTATTTACAAGTTGTTTTGTTTCTGCTACTGCATTTCCTCAAGGGCTGTAGTTTATGTACAGTTTTTATTATTCTCACTTAAGGACACTGACATGGTTGTTAGTCTTTTACTTCCTCTCTGGCCCAAATTGATGGACAACAGTTACTGTTCATGAATGATTCTAGCATTGTTTTTATGGGAAAAGAGAAGTGGCATTGTTGGTGTGAAATTATGTTTGAGTTTGAAACAAAAGACCCTATTTCATCAAATATCAGCTAGAAACTTGCTTAGATTAGTTCCAAATGAAAATGGCAAATACATCTAGACTGGTAGCTTCAAACTTAATCTTTTTGTCTGATTCCATAATGCAACCCAGCTGGAAGGAAGACTGAGGGGAGACCTCATTGCAGTCTACGACTTCCTTGTGAAGGAAAGAGGCGGGGCATGACCTCTTCTCTGTGTTGACCAGTGGCAGGACACAAGGGAATCGCCTGAAGTTATGTCAGGGAGGGTTTAGGTTGGATATTAGGAAAAGGTTCTTCACCCAGAGGGTGGTTGGGCACTGGAACAGGCTCCCCAGGGAAGTGATCACAGCACCAAGCCTGCCAGAGTTCAAGAAGCATTTGGACGATACTCTCAGGCACATGGTGTGACTGCTGAGTATGGTCTTGTGCAGGGCCAGGAGTTGGACCCTATGATCCTTGTGGATCCCCTCCAACTTGGCATTTTCTTTGATTCTGTGAAGGAAACAAGTGGCACTTTCTATCCTAAAACTGGAAAGGAAAGCAAATGCAGATGAGTGCTCTATCTACTTGTCTAATTTTTTTCTTCCTTTTTCTTATTTCTTTTTTTTTCTTTCTGAAGTACCCATGACTTTGCTGAACATATATAAAGTTTTCTATTTGTATCCATTGTGTAATAAGGTACTGTTGTGGGATATTTAGAGACACAGACAGAATGTGAGCTAGTAAGACAGTGAGGTTCATCTGCTATTTCACTCTAGATCCTAATTTTTGTCTTTTGATAATAAAGAAGAATCTATACAAATAGATTTGATGTGTAAGCCCATAGTATAGGGCTGAATTTAGTTTTTTCTAAATTCTTGGAGAGTTTAGGGTAGAACTCAGTGCCTGAGTAGGCAGTAGGAAATTCAGCTACATGGGGGTGGCATTTGGCTTAGAAGCTGATACTCAAGGCAAGTAAGTTGCTGATTCAAGCATCTCCAGCCTGAGGGTGTTGTTGAAGGGATCTTGCTAGATGCCTTTCCCAAACCTAGAAATTAGTTTTTACCTAAATCTCATTTTCATTGTAAAAGTATATAGTATTGTACTTGTTGAAATTCTTATCCTACTTCATTTTAATATCATAATAAATTACCTGTATACTGGAAATCATACCTATGGCCTTGTCATCGCTGCTGTAAATTGGAGATTAAATTTTACTGATATGGGTAGAACTATTTTCACTTTTACCTCCTATAAGTCAGTGTAGCTGTACATAAATTGACCAAATCTTTGCTAATTTCCATCAGAGAAAGATCTATCATGCTGAATTTATTTAAAGTTTAACGAGTTCTGTTGAATTGGTAACCGTAACATGGTAATTGCTCTGATTTGTGTGATATGTAGAAACTTCCACTATACTTAACACCAATTAAAATGCAATACAATCCTAGATTTTTTTTTTGTAAATGCACAAGAGATGCTAAATTTGTTTGTTTTGTTAAGAAAACAAAATATTTATCAGTGGTTCTGTAATGTGAGCTAGTTGTTATTGTTCTACATCTGCTGAAGAAAATCGAGGTTTCATTTCATACATTAAGCTGGGTGAATCAGATTGCATATGACACCTCTTCTGTGTGACAAATGGGTTTGTAAAGTATTACTTGCACAGCATAATGGTAATTTGTCTACTTGGTGGCTGTAACAAACGCATTACATTTTTGTTTAACGGTTATAATTCATCATTTCAATACACAGAATACTTTATTTCTCAACGGGGATAAATAAGATGTCAACATTAAAGTTATATTTGTTTCCCAAAAGCAGCACTACTAATTCTTTCTTATGTCTCCCCATAAGTAGTAGCCAGGCTGTGTCTATGGGATTGCATTTTTAAGAACAGTCGAAAAATTATACTGGAGATAGAGTCGTGCTGCATGACTTCTCCATGCTCATTTAAGCAAGTATAGCACTATGTGGAGATGTCATAGGACACATTTATTTTTAAGTCTATTTGAGAAAGGAATCGTGACTGCTTTATCTGCATTCGTTGATACATGCTTAGATAATATCTCTATACCTAAGTAAATGATTAGATCTCTTTTTCTCTCCACAACTCCTTGGAAAGTTTTGCTTGTCTAGGCCAGCTTAGAAAAAGAAAAATATCCTTGGCTTCAGAAGACCTTTAAAAAAACAATAGTGCAACCAGAGAGAAAAATATTTTTATATTGCATTAAATATCTACAATAGAAGGTAGATATTTAAGGTAAATAAAGGTAGACCCACCCATTGTGGTTTTTCTGTACTGGACATGTAAGAAATGTAATATATGGTAATCATTATTAATCTCATTTAATGTTACTCTGAGATAACCTTAGCTGTATTCTAAGATCTCAACAGGTTTAGTTGGAAGGAACCTATCATGGTCATCCAGTCCCACTGCCTGGTCAATTCAGGGCTGACCAAGAGTTACAAAATGCTAATAAGGGCATTGTCCAAATGCCTCCTAAGCACTGACAGACTTGGGGCATTGACTAGGTCTCTATGAAGCCTGTTCCAGTATTTGACCACCCTCTCTTCAAAGAAATCTTTCCTGATGTCCAGTCTAAACCTTCCCTGGTATAACTTTAAGCCACTTTGAAATCCAAGGTAGCAATTCTGCTGGTCTTTTTCCTCACTACAACAAAAATTTTAAGATCACTGATCACTACTTTATGATCACCATAGCCAAGACAGTCACCTACAGTCACATAACCCATAAGTCTTTCTCTACTCAAAAATAAGAAGTCCAGGAGGACATCTTTCCTAGCTGACTTACTGCATTCTTGTGACAAGAAATTATCTTCAACAGACTTCAAGAATTTCCTAGATTTGATCATGACAGCAATATGATATTCTCTGTTATGTCTGGGAAGTTAAAATCTCCCATAAGGGCAAGAGCTTCTGATTCAGAAATTTTTCCTAATTGCCTATAGAATAACTAATCATGCCTGGGTGATCAGTCATAGGCAAACACTATGACATCTCCTTTGTTTTCCATCCCCCTAATCTTCACCCAGGGTCTCTCAACCACATCAACCCTAATTGTAAGAGCTATACAGTCAAATATCTCCCTTACATACAGTGTAAGTCCTCCACCTCACCTGCCCTTCCTATTCTGTAACGTTAACTGACTGTATAAAAAGTGCTCTGCTTCATAAAAAATGAACAAAACAACATTTTTTTCTTTTCACAATGAGAGCATTTTTCATAAATCTAAAATTATTATTTCTCCACTGGTGGCTTTTAATATTAGTAAGACTTGTTTTACGTGTAAAGAAAATGAAGTTTTTTTAAAGAAGATTTCTAGTCTATTTCTCCCATACCTTGATGCTGCGCCCTCATAATTTTTACTCCTTGTTCCCACAAAGTAAACAAAAGAACCTTATTAGATGTTTAGTGGCTGTTTAATAACATTATTTATAGATGTTCATAAAAAATATGTAAAAAAATTTAATTCTGAAAATAAATATGAGCTTAACTTCATGAACAGGAAGGTCATGATTCAGTCTTACAGTAAATCTTTTTTAGAGCTTTCAGTACTATATCAAAAGTGTCATAACAGCATGATACAAAGTGCTGATCTGATATAAATGCACGCTGCTAGTTCAAATCCCTTCAGAAATTTATGGTGGGTTATCATTGTACTGTCAGGTTTTTTGCAAGATCAAATGTTGTTTGTTCATGATTTTTTAACTTTATGTTAAATCAGGTATAGGCTGTCCTCTTGCAGTTGACATAAAGAGAACAAAATTTTTAGTATTGTATAAACTCTGGCTATTTCAACAGAAGTACTATGGATTAAATGCATGCTGTTTGCTGGAGTGTTTCAACAGTTGTAGGATTAAAAATCATGAAACAAATCTGAGACTACCCCTGCTCTGTGAAATCAGTAAATCTATCTCCAACCTATTATGTTATATTAGCATATGTTTCTGCAGAATTAAAGTTTAATATGCCTCAATCAGTGTCAAGGGCAATATAATTTCACACAGCAATAGATCTGAGGATGGCAATGGCCTTTCATAAAACTGCTAAATATATCAAACAAGAAACTGTGTAACAGTTACATGTATATTTCTTCATTCATGTTTGTTGGGGAACAATAAAAAAATCTATTGCATATGATCAAGGAACATGGGAAAAGGTCTTTAAGGAAAAAAAAAACCAACAATTTTGTCTTAATAGTGTCCATCACCCCAGGTAAGGCAGAGAGACTTTCCAAAGAGATTTTCTTTGCTTTTATAACTGTGTGACTCAATTTAAAAATTAGAAACATTGGGTTTATGATTAAAAAATAAGAAACTATTTGATTAAATTGAAATGAAACTGAGTGATAGAGAAAAATTATCATTTATAGCATTAAAAGTGACCAATTTGTCAGAGATCTTAGCAGTTGGAAACCCCGCTGGTTTTTATACCTAGAAAGTAGGCTAAGGAATTTAATATTAAATCTGAAATTCTACTTTTTTATGATGGAAATAACATGAAAATTACCAGGAAAAAAGGCATTGCAATGGACAGTAAATGAGCATATGTAGATCCCTATGTGGCCAAAACTAGAGAGAACTGAGATACTGCTAACTGTAAATGTGAGCTTTTTTAATTTTTAATTTTGTTAAAAAGTATTGAAAAATTTCAAATTAAAAGAAGGGTATGGTGGCAAGGGGTGTGTGAATCAGTGGAATGTAAAGTGTAAAGCAAAATAGACATTGGTCGCTGGTTAACAGAATTAGTTGCCAGACTTTACAGAAAACTATTGATATTCAAAATTTCATTCTGATCAGCTATGTATCTTTAATTAAAGGTGATATTAAAAATAATATTTAATATATGACCTTCAATCAGATAATTTACCATGTCTTTGTGGACAACAGTGTAGAAACCTCTGATTTATACTGATGAACTTCGGGGAATTGAATAGAGAAATACATTCCCATGCTATACATATTAAGGATAGATCTCTCAGGCTAGCAAAAATTGGGATTTTATGTAGCACTTCTTCTGATGCTTCTTTTGGAGGAGAAGTGGGATATGGATTTGGGAAATAAAAATATTTTTCTTTATTCTTGTCTAGGTGTCTGAATTCTCTTAGCTCCTTAATTCAGAAAGGCTGCAAATACATTTTCTCTCCGATGGCTGCACAGAATTATGTAGGGAGGTAGCCCCAGTAGGCAAGGTCTTGTCTGCATCCATGCTGCAGCTCCTCTAGGGCATCACAGTGCATAATGCAAAATGAAAAACAGGATGTTAGAAAGGGAGAGCAGTTTTTAGGGCTAAGTGTATCTTACAGTTTTCCATGGTAAAAATTAATTTTCATGTCCCAAAATTAGAAGATGCATTTATGTTTTTAAATTACCAATATAACAAGATTTTGTCACTGATATTTGTATTTGATTATACAGAGGGAATGAGAAGATATGCATGCAAAGAGTTCATATGTAACTTTTCTTCTTTTTACATAGGCAATAGCATACTATATTTATTCCTCAGGCATGAAAAAAAAATTCTTCTATGACATATATAGGTCAATACACATGAATGGCAAGATTTTTACATCATAACTATACCATGGTTCACTTTTGCATGGGACTGCTGCCAATTAGTCCTCTTGCATGTCCAATATAACCTTCAAAAATACTTAAGGGCTATTTTATGTGTGCAGAGTCTGGAAATTTAGTTATAACAAGCACAAATATAGAATGTTCAAAAAAGTTATAAAAAGATGAAAAATATTTAAAAATTCTGTAAATTATCTTTTAAAGTAAAGGAAAATCTGATATCTTAGAATTAACTCTCAGAGAGTTAAAGTGCTTCTCTGCAATCGCATGATTTAGATTGGAAGGGTCATGGGATCATATGCCTTAAAAGCACACCACATTTCTAAATACAGAAAAGTTGTTTGTGACAGAACTGTACATCAGTGACCTGAAGCAGCATAGTGGTAGGTTTAGGGTAAAAAAGCTTTATTTAGAGGAGGAGAAGAGGTGTCTAGCAGAGTCAAAAGAACAGCAAAGCCTATTTGGAGCCCTTTCGGGTCCTAGATCAACTAATGAAAAATAAACAGGAATTTGATAGATGTTTATGAGTAGCTCTGTTATCCCTATCCATGAAATGCAAATTATGTTTACAGAGCTTGTTGAATACCTATACACACAAGTGAAGTCATTAGGAGGAAGTCTTTCTCCAGCACCTTCTTCTTGTCCTGAATTTGTCAGCCTATGTGGAAAGGAGGGTAGTACTTTTACTAGTTGCCTTTTCTGGTCAGTGCCAATGAAGAAGGGCCGTTGAATGTCATCCAAAACATCCAGCAAACTGGAAAGTGGTTGGCTGGAAGTAGCCAGTGGGATAACTACCTCGTACAGGCATGTTTTGTAATTGCAACCTCTTCATTTTCTCTATATTTGGCTGGCATTTATGTGAATTTGCTTTTGTTTACTTGAAATACACAACCTGTGAACCCTCTTCTTATGTAGACTTCACTGACAGTATTTTTCAAAAGAAAGGATATTTATACTGTGATAGGCAGAGAGGTGTTCATGCTGCTGTCCCAGTCAGAGAAATGGGAAACCCCAGGTGAAGTTCCTTTTCAGGCTTGCTAGACTGAAAGTCAGTATCTTGGATCCTATGGTAACTTGGATAAAGGAACTGGGAATTACTTCTTCCTTTTGCAATTGTGCCACTATGTAAATAAATTATGTATGTCTACATGTAGTCTATATAAAATATGTTTAACAGGGACAAAGAGAAAGCATATAAGGGAAAATACATTGTTCATGAATGGGTCGGACTTCTGCCAAATATTTGATATCACATTTATATTTAATAACTGAACACTTAGAGATATGCCATGGAGATAAAGACCTTCCTTTGAATAATTCTGATGATGGAAATAGAAAGCAATGAAATATTACTTGGAGAATCTAAGGAACCTTAATGAACAAATGTAGAGAAATAAAATACTTGATAGTTTGAAAGGTGAAAATTGTTCAGGGAGATGAATTCTGAAAGCAAAGTGAGAGTTTTTTGGATTGTTTCTTCCTTGCTCTAGACAATAGTGATATTACAGAACTATTTTTCTACTAGTGCAGAAAAATATCTTCTTTGTATCTGGGTTGGATCCAGTTTAAATAGCTACATCTCCAAGTGGATGCAGGAACAAATTTATGCTGGATAGGCTTTTTCACAATGGATATGTGCTTATGATTAGTGTTCTAATAGAACAAATGGAAACTCTTTCAGTGATAAAACATTAATTAGGAGCTCTGTGTAAGAGCCATGCCAACATAGAAGCACAGAATGAAGGGGATATGAATGCAATTTCTACAAGAAATTCTAACTAAATATAACAACCAAGCTTGAAATGCATAGATAATTGTCTTTCTAAGTGCTCTTTCCAGTCTATCTGGAAATATTTTATTTCAGCATGTCTAATATAGGGACTTCTATTTGAGAAACACCTGCCCAGCACAAGTTGATGGATGAACATGATATTTTTACATCTGATATATTTATTCTTTGAGCTGAATAAGAATGAGAACATGTCATACCTGACAGATAATTTCATTTGCATTTAGGGAGAAATATATTACATTCCTTAACACCTTTTATCCGATTTTCAAAAGAAGAGGTGGGGTATAAAGAGAGGATTTATTTTGCTTTTTCTATTTCAACTATAATAAAGAAACTTAGTATTCTTTCTTTGGATGTAATATAATATAATATATATTATATATATTTTATATACACACATATATATATATGGACCCTATTATGCCAAACTCATAAAAGTACCCCACAGTTTATGCAAATAGTTTTGAAATAACTTCTGTAAAATACAAGTAAAGAAAGGGCAAATCAGAATGAGTATAACAAGGATATGCTGAAAAGTGAGGTATTTTTGAGAAAACCTATCCCTTATGTAAATGTTATATATAGGATATTGATAAAGAATTAGAATACTGCTTGTTTAATTTTAAAACCACTTGGAGGGAATATTTTTGTGAGGACAATTTTCTTTATTATGCATTTTTTTTATCCATGCACATTATATTTGTGTACCACCAGTTCTAGTTTAGATGAGAAAGGTATAAATATGTCAGGCAGAGAAGATTCTTCAGTCCTCTCATGTACTACATGAATACACTAAGCAATGACAAGACTAGTGTTAGAGGAACCAAATAACCAAAGTTTTGGCTGACAAAAGACCAAAACTGTCTAACATTCCCAAATGAGCTCTTTCTGTTATCAAAGAATAGTTTGTATGTATTTCGTATGAAAGTCTATATCCTAATTATTATCAGCAATCTGTAAATTGGAAAATATAAGTGAGAGCCCTTTGGCAAAACAGAAGAAAATACAAGTATATAATAACGTATTTCTTCCCCCTCCACCATATCAGAATATAGAGGGTATTCTAGTTAGTTGTGTTTAAGCCATTAATAATTTAACATTTCTTTTTTTAACAACTAGATAAATCCAAATACCTTTTGGGGATCTTATTCTAAAGTTTTGCTGAAGGGATTTTAATGTCCCTGAATTAATAAAAATCAGAGCTAATTTTAACAGCTTGACAAGATAAACTAGATTTGACTAATAGATAAAGAAGCCTTATACTGAACTGATTTTCAGTTGATATTTGTGAGACCTATAAATTATGTATAGCTGTTTTGAAAGTCTGTATAAAAATTAAAGTGAGAGATCATTTCTTTGTGGGCAGAAGATAGCTCTAAGCTATTTTGCAATGGGATAAAGAAAAAGAGGATAGAGAAGGAAAGACATAAAGGGACTTCAGTTTTATTTTACATAAAACCTAATGTGGTAAACATTCACAAGTTTTCTTATTTTGTTAGATATGAGAAATTCTTACTTTCGATAAATCTGATTTTTTTCCCCTATTTCATTTCTTTATCAAATTTAAGATCTGGAGGTAAATGAATACAAACCAGGATTTCAAAGATGTTGGAAGTCCAACATCAAAGCCAAAATGAAGTGCTCTGACTGCTGTTGTCATGTCAGGTATGGGGGTGTCATTTCTCTATTTCCTTCCTTATCTGTTGTGAAAACCAGTTATGTTAAGTGACAAGAGCCTACCAGCCACCATTGAAGTGAGAGGGTAAGAGGTTTGATTTTCAGCGCTCCTGGGGTTGTTCTCTTAGAATGAATGTATTGACTTGGCCAATGAAAAACAAGATTCCTAGAAGCACGTATCAGGATTATTTCCATTAGTAAATGATAGTTAAAATATATTTGTGAATCAGTAACAGAATTAAAGAACCTAGTAGTTACCTAAACTATAAATACGTTTTGAGAAAATATTCAAATTGAGTTATATTAGAGCAAAGAATCCAGGGAATCTGCCTGAGAGAATTTATGTCTGCAAGTAGTTTTATAATTTCAGATTTCTACTTAAGGATCATAGGTGTTCTAATGTAAGACCTCCACCTGAAAAATTCAATAAACCTTTGGCAAATACCAAGCATTAAATGATAAATCCATTTTTTACCTCAAATTTTTGTTTTCATGAATACAGATAAAATTAAGTTCTACTCGACAGTATTTGCTATAATTCAGTTTACTCTTAATATTGTAATCCTATACTCTTAACTATGTCATAGTTAGTTCCAAATCCAGTAACTAAATATATTGCTCTTTGTTCACAATGACACACTTAACATGAACTGATAAAATCTCTAGTCTCCGATGGATCAAAGAGCAGCACCATATTTCTAGTTCTGTTCAGGCAAATTTGAATTTTAAGGCTTTTTTTAATGCTTGTTTTCAACTCCTTTGATATTTCTGTAATCATGAATTACAGAATTTGGTTTAAAAGTTACTAATAATACTTCAAAAAATAAAAAATCCTTTAACTGGACTTATATTTATGCTCAAAATCCATACCTGACTTTACAACCTGTTATACTACGATCGAAGTACAGATTCTTCCCACATAAAAATTGGCAGTCCTGCAGTTACAGTCATTTTAAAAGAGACTGACTCATGAGAAGTCAGCTGAGGAACAAGTATCATTACAGTATTCAAAGCCATTCTTGAATAGCCAAGAATAGAATGTTTCCTTACAGAGTCTTAGGTTATTGCAGTTTATTTCCTATTTATGAGGAAATATTTTCATACCTGGACATGAAGAATCATTATATATGCTATGAAAAGAGTATGTTACTTTTGAAAGCATCCTTCATCAGTTTTAAATGAACTTGGTTCTGTTTGGCCTGCATTTGCTGTATACTTTTCAAAATAAAAAGCAAGAAGACTCAACACTTTGTATCCAAGCTCTGATAACACATATAAACTGTCACTAAGCAAACTTTCATGTAGCAGAATTACTTTCCTTTCTGGAGAAAAGTCATGGAGAGGCTTTCTAGAAACCCTTAGTCATTCATTACAGTCCTTCCTGAATATTGGATCATTTTTATAGTATTGACTTGCCTTTGCACATGTTCACAACATTACTTCTCTTTCATGTCGTTGGTACTACATTGCCTTTATTGGTTTAATGATGTGTGTACCTATTTGATTCAATATCCTCGTGAGATGGTTATCCTAATTTTACTGTAGTTTACCTAAGAACTGTGTTCTTCATACAGTAAGTATAGGTAAAATGAATACTTTGTGATATTTTACTGTTCAGCTTTCTGTTTCTGATTTGGTATTTATGTTCCAAGTTTTCACAAGAAATAACCTAAGTTTGAAGGATTTTATCTCCCTCCTGGATATTGTTAAGAAACTTAAGGAAAGCTGCCAAGGAAAATAATTTTCCTCTTGCTTAATAAGTTTGCTGAAGCCACCAAAAAATGAAAGAATGTACAGACATGAAGCTAATCATAATTGTTTCTTGTAGTGTGAATGGCACAATATCACAATCATGACTCATTAGGAGATCTTCAGTGGAGCTGTTGGAGCGTGTTGATCGCCGCCTTCTATTGTAAATTCTGTTGCTTCAATCTAGCAAGAGGGTAAAAGTATTTATTGTCAGTCCACAGTACTTCAACAAGAGAAATTTTGCAGCTTTTAATAGGTTTCATGACCTCTATCCCTCAGCCTTGTTCAGGTACATGTGATAGGCTCCCACACGGAGCCTTTGTACCACTGGCACAGTCTATTTGCTGTGTGTTTATGCTTGGTTTTTTAGACTCATTTGCAGGAAGCTACACTGAATATTATAGACAGAATTAACATGCTATAAAATGTAAACCTCAGTTCTTGAAAGACAGATCAAGTAGAACCTACTTTTACTGCAGCATTGTATATGATTTCACCTTCTGACAAATGTGACTGCATAATGGTTATATAAGGAGTATGTTACAAACAGGTCATGGTGATATGCTGACCAGCTGAAATGTATCAAGTGCGTGGGGGTTTCTATTTTTCTCCAAACTATAAAGCTGAAAACACAGTGTACTGCCCCATTTCTACTAGTTTTACGCTGCACAGTGCTTCTTCAGGCACAGTCAGTTACATGAAGTCACTCAAGGAAAATGTTTTTCTAGAATGACTTATAATGAGAACTTCAATTTAAGTAGTGATATCTTTTACAGCCTTTGTATTTTTCAAACCTTTAAGAGATAATAAACTAGTTGGTAAAGACAGTGCTGAAATGCTTCACACTGTGACTTGTTCCATTTACCACTAGCTTCCTTCCTGCTACCCCTAGGATATTCAGGGATATAAGCCCTGTAGGATTATTACAAACAAATTTAAAGTCTTCACAGCTTTCCCCTTCTTCTGGGAATGGTTTCACTGAGACATACTGAAGGTCTGCCTAGACAATAATTCTTTCACTGCCATCAGAAACTGGTGATATTGAAGTAGTGTATAGAGGAAAGGGCTGATACACAGTGATAAATCCATCCGTAAATTCTTCCAGCACCTCAAAATCCAATGTGTGTGGATTTTATGGGTAGAGACAGCATGATTATGCTTATTAAGCACTGATAGTTTTCTCTTTCATGAATCTTGCTTGTCTGATAGTATGTTTGCTCTCAGATAACATGATAATTTTTGTCATGGTCCCTGTAAGCTACAAGAGTTTCTATACACACTCAAAACTTCAAGAAGAGTGGGGCTTGGTACCAATCCGGGGGGTTTGGATTGGCCAGTGAAATGCTAACTTTGCAACTGATGCTTTTCTACAGTGTTAGAAATCTCTGTTTTGGAGACACTGTCTTCCAAATGAGGCTAGATGAGCATGGTCCTGAGGCAGGTGGGGTAGAAAGTCTTTGTTTGTCCAAGGTCTCTAGAAAATCTCCCGCAACGACTAATTAAAAATTATTCAGCTAACGTTCAGCATACAGCTAGACCCTTTAAAAAGAGCTGATCTCAGGTATCATAAGTCAGCAGGGGGATTACACGTTTGCAATGTGCCAAACAAGTGAATGGTACTCTGCCAGGTAGAAGATTGAGAGGTAGATGATACTTACTGGCATTTTCCGTACTTTCTGTCATCAGTATGACTAGTGAGCAATATGGAAGTCCTTTCTGGTTTATAAATAATACATAAAAGTACTGCAAATAATAGAGCAGTTTTCAGCTCTAGACCATTTGACTTTCAGGATAATATTTTAAACATTTTACGGTATTTTAAAACTTTTATAGTCACTATAATAATGCCTTTATACAGTTGTGTTTGTTCTCTTTTCTGTGTAGGTGTTCTGGTTTCAGCTGAGATAGAATTAATTTTCTTCTTAGTAAGTGTAGAAAAAAACCCAAGTTAAGTAAATATAAAATAGTAGATAGACTCAGGAACTGATGAGATATTCAAAACTATTTTTTTTTTTAAGATGGGTAAATTGAGACATATATCTAATAACAGATTTTCATGCTGAGAGTCTTGTATAAATTGTTATTCTGTGGCAGAGAGATTTTGTGAAGTGGATTGGGACTATTTCAAAAAAAGATGAAGGACGTATATTCATGAGCAAAATACCAAGGTAGTTTTAACCACTAAAACTATTTAATTAAAGAAAAGCTAAACAAAGAAACCTTGGTTGAGGTTGTTTGTTTGTTTGTTCATTTTATTTTCCAGTTGTTCATATCCATCCTGATTTTCATATCTAAAATAAAAATCAATACTGTGAGTTCATACCTCAGACTTTTCTTGCAGAAATATCATAATACTCCAGGTCTCACTTTTAGCACTAGCATCCTGGTAATGAAATGCTGAACAAAGAACAAAATATATATAGAATGTAAAATCTAAGTAGCAAATGCTTGCCACATATGGGGACTAGTATATTTTATTCCAACTGCACTTTGACTGCATGTTCAGTAAAATGTGAATGTAAAGAATACGAAATATTTTATCAAGTATAGACTTTCTAGCATGATTTCAAAACTTTGAGAAAGGCTGAAATGTGATGGAAATTTCTTTAAATGCAAGAAAATCCATGACTGGAGAAGCCTATGTGATTACAAGAAAAGTTCTTCAGAACTATGCAGTAAAAATGAACAGGGAAACTGGGTTCCTTTAAGATTAAGACAGTTTAGGAAAGTTAAAGATTCACCCAACCTAAAAGGGAAACAAACCATCATTCTTTTTCAGACAGTATGTGTTGCTCAGCATCTGGATAGAGTGAGACAAGAACAAATGAGGGAAATATTACGGGTACTTCTTCCTCCCATGATTTTCTGAATTACTAATTCTGAACCTGTGTTTTATGAAAAGATATTTCATTTTCCAGAATCAACTTTTTAGAGGCAAATTCCTGTATGTATGATCACAAAAGTCTGTAGGTCACTTTTGTGTAATGAATATAAAGAACTTAATGAATCTTTGAATTTACTAAATCCATATAGAAGTTGGCTCATCTTTGGACTACTAGAAAATAAATGTGAAATATATTTTTGAGAACACTGATAGATTATTAAAAAGTCTGCAGGTAAGAACTACTTTCTATTTCTAAACCTTATTTTCTGAGCATAATGTTTTATCTCATATAGTTATGACAGAGAATATATATGGTATTGAATAAGATATAAAATTTGCCTAAGAAAACTCAGCTTTGTGAAGAGAAATTTTAGGATGTATTTTCTATTTGTTCCAGATCTGTAGTCATCTATGCCCAAAGCCATTAAAACATCAAAATATTTCTATAGTTTCTCATTATGTAATAACTGAAAGATAAACTATCTATTGACTTTTCAAGGCAATGAAATTTCATTATTATTATTATTTGGAAAAGTATTAACGTTTATGACAGTGTAGTAAACCCAAATATTTTGAACTTTGACACTGTGTCCTTGTTTGTAGTTACCAGAGCTAATATTAAATGCAGGAAACATCATTCTGTCTTTACAATACCCATAGTAAAATGAAATTGATTATTCTATTTTTGGTAATTGCCTAGATAATTTATCACATGACAAAACAAAACAGACTATCTATAATTCATTACTTGGTCTGCATAATAAAAGTTGTACAAAATTTTTCTATATCTTTCAAAAAGGGACTTGCAATCAAAGAACACTTCTGAATGTTTGGAAAAGTTGAAGTATTGTCACACTAACATTTTTGCCTTGATATGCTCATGTGAGAACTTTAAGGTGCTCTCGGTATTACAAGGTGTTGTCTTTAATGCTGGGTGTCTCTTACTAGCATATGTAAGTTTATCAGAAAAGATGAAGAAGAGATATTTTTGGTGACCATTATTCTCATCGTACACTGTACTAAAAGATTGATCTGTACCGAGAATGCTAGCTTTATTACCCAATGTATTCCCTTTTATGACAAATCATTGGAAGTAATTTGTCATTTATAATTTGACCAAAAATGTAGTTCTATATAAAAACACATATGGCAAAACAAAAGCCTTTCAGAAAGGATTCATTGCAGGACCTGGGCAGTGATTGTCCCTCGTTCTTGGCACTGGTGAGGCTGCACCTCAAGTCCTGTGTCCCATTCTGGGCCCCTCACTACAAGACACTGAGGTGCTGGAGCATGTGTAGAGAAGGGCAATGGAGCTGGTGAAGTGTCTAGAGAAAAAATCCTATGACGAGCAGCTGAGGGAGCTGGAGTTGTTTAGCCTGAAGGAAAGGAGGTTCACGGGTGACTTTATCTCTCTGTCATGGGTTTAACCTGTAACTGGGTTTTATTAGCGGAGGGGGCTATAGGGTGGCTTCTGTTAGAAGCTACCAGAAGCTTTCACTGTCCTACGAAGAGCCAATGGTAGCCAACTGCAGAAGGGATTTCCTGCTGCTGGCCACCGGCTGAGCCAATGCGATGCGCTTCTGTCATAACATATTTAAGAAAAAAAAAGTTGTTGCGCAGAAGAAATGGGAGCCAGGAGGGTGGCAGGGGGAAGCTGCCGGGCCCGGGTGCGCGCAGCGGGCGCTGTGGCCGGGCTGGGGGGCAGTTCCCCGCCACCTCCTCGCCACCGCGGCAGTCCCTCCGTGGCAGCTGGCTGGGGCAGCTGGCTGGGGGCAGGCACGGCGCTGGAGCCGGGCCAGCGGGCACTGCCCCACGATTCCTCCCGGCCGAGGCGGGACGGGCCGGGGGGGCGGCCCCGCTGTTCTGTAGCTGAGCCCAGGATGGAACAAGCAGATGCATGAAAATGAAGGAGGACTGCTACCCTGCCGTGGGAGGCCCAAGAGGGAGTGAAGTCCTTTCGGAGACTCTGTGGCCCGTGGAGAGAGAAGCCCACGCTGAATCAGTTCTTTCCGGGCCACTCTGTGGCCCCTGTGGGGAACCCATGCTGGGACAGGACCTTCCGTCAAAGACTGCATTCTATGGAAAACCATCAGGGTATAGAGAGCCCCTGCACGTCAGGACCTGCGGTCCGGGGGAGGGGTGGACCCATGTTAGAAGGGTCCACCGAGGACTGTTTTCCATGGGAGGGACCCACGGGACAGGGGAAGGACTCGGAGCTTCGGCCCCCTGTAACCTGTGGTGAGGGATCATGGTGGAACAGACTGTCCTCTGTAGTCCATAGAAGAGCGACTCACAAGTGCAACAGATGTGGAAGACCTGTTGCTTTATAGGTGAACTTCTCTTCCTGCACCGATGCAGGGGGAAGAGGGAGAAAGGAAAGAGGGGTGGTTGAAAAAAGTTTTTTAAGACTGTTTTATTTTTTACTCTTTAGCTCTTCTGTTAGTAATAAATTTAAGTTTTATCCTCACTCTGAGTTTGTTTTGCCTGTTATACTGCCTTCTCTCAATCCTTATCTCATGAAATTCCTTTGCTGGTTTTTTTTTTTCCTTTCCTCTCTCCAGCTGCAGAAGGGAGGAGGGAAGGTAGTGGAGTGGTTTTAATAGGCCCCTGGCATCTGGCCAGGATCAAACCACTACAGCTCTCTACAACTACTTGAAAGGAGGCTGTAATGAGGTGGGGGTTGTCCTCTTGTCCTAGACAGCTAGTAACAGGGCAAGAAGACTGCATCCAAAACTGCACCAGGAAGAATTTCTTCACTGAAAGGTTTGGCAAGTATTGGAATGGACTGTCGAGGAAGATGGAGTCACCATCTCTGGAGCTGTTCAAGAAAAGACTGGATGTGGCACTTAGTACTATGGTCTAGTTGACAAGGTGATAGTCAGTCAAAGTTTGGACTTGATGGTCTTGGAGGTCTTTTCCAACCTAAATGATTCCATGTTTACATTTTAAAGAGCACAGTCAGCAAAATTATTTTAACCAATAAAATGTATCTCAATATTAATTACCTGCTTTATTTGTAAACAAATACTCTTTGGAAAATCATGCTATTTATTAAAAGAAAAAAACCTGAGAAAAGCTTATGAAATAAATCATTTGGTACAGGGGTTTTTTGCATGCATCAGAAATCCTGTCAAAGAAAATGACAAAATGTTCTATCTTCAGATTCTGTGTTTCACCATTTAATAAAGCTCAAGAAATTAGTCATATCTTAGATTTAATAACAGAAATATATTTTTTTTCTACTTGAACAGGAAATTTGCTTTCTAGGTATCGACTCTTTAGTGTTTGAGCTTCAAACTGAACATATTTATTTATTAAGTCATTATTTATTGAAATCTATTTTGAAAAGAATATTATATTCTCCCTTGATTTAGCCAGCACTGGCTTATTCTAGTTTATACTGTTAAATAACTAATGATAAGATAGCCATTGGTTATGGAAAAGTTGCCCAGTTGTGAAATCAATTATCACACTTCATATCAGAGATGTTAATGGCGGGCAAGCGGAACAGTTCTTTTTAGTTCCATCCATCCACTGAATTTGTACTTAATTTGCTTTCCAAAATGTCTGGACATATCCTTTGCTAGTCACCCAATGACTGTGGTCTGTTCTGCTTTACAAAACAAATCAACACAAAAAAGTCACCACGGGTAAGGTGCCTCTCTAAATCAGAGTTAATGTTCACTTTTCAGTTGTCCTCCACTAGCACCTTGAATTACTGTCACATCTAAGTGTTTGTCACAGAAACAACATTTTGAACACTTTGCAGAGGAGTTGCTTTTTATCTGTTGCTCTGAAGGGTAGCTGAGGAATTAGGCTTCTTTGTTCTTTTCTCTTTCATGTTTACCAGAACCTATGTAATTTCAAGCTAGACTGCCTTAATGCCAAGCCATGCTGGGGCTACAGTTCGTATTGCATGCCATGGCATTTGCAGCTTTACCATCTTCTATCTGCTGCCATGTGCAACCAACACTTTGGCTTGATGTACCAAAAGGAATTCCAAACTTTCTAGTCATGTACATCACCAAGGATACTCCAAGAGCATTCAAAAGTTTTTATCAGTCCACTGATCATACTTTGCAATCTGAAAATTTGGCAGTAAATGTCAGAGCATTTTTTCTAAAGCATGTTTGAGTCTCAGATTTGATTTGCTTTGAGAATATAAAGCTGAGTAATAAAAAACTGTGCCAGCCCCAACTGATTTTTTGTTAGTATTTTGGTGTTTGCTTTTGTTTTTTTTTGTTTTACTCTGTGAAGTCTACTACTTATACTATTGTGGAGGACATTTCTTCAGTTCTATTTCTTCTGTGTACCTTTGAAGCAGAACAGAAATGAAGTTAGTGATGTGAGTGTATGGGAAGATTGAAAGGCATTTCCAGTAGTGACTCCAGAGAACCAATAATGATAATAAAACTAATAAAGAGCCTCTATCCTCCACTAGAATCAAAACCTGAAACAAAAGCAGTTGTATGTTTGCCTTTCTAAGCAGTTAGTGTTCTGAATCAAGACCTGAAGAAAGAAATATGTAGGGGCATTTATTTCCATAGAAAATATCTAGAAAGAACTTCATCTGAGAAAAACTAGGCAGAGCCTTTTTTTAGGTGGTTTCCTGTGTTCATTTTGTCTGAAAGACACTTAGGGGAGTTTCAACTGGTCTTTACTCAGCTTTACAAGCAGTTCCTGAGGTCAGGTTGCAAAAAACTTCTGGGAGAGATGAATATTTTAAGGCTGTGATTCAATAAAAATGTGTTTGTTAGAAAGTTGGAGTTCTCATTTTATAGTGAAATCCACTTCAAGAATATCTTCAGATATTCAACAGATCAGTCTGGAAAGGCAGCTGTCATTCACTCCCTTGAAGAAAGTGCAAAAAGTGTCTAATACGCAATTATAATGGTTATCAAGTTTCCAATTTTTGAAAAATTACATAAATATTTGAGGAAGGTCATTGTGGTTAAAATTAAGTATTGCCATTGTCACTAACAGTATCTTCTGGAATTAAATAAACATAATTATTTTTGCATAAACTGTAGAATTTTGAGGTATTTCCAGATGCATTCAACTGCTTTGAAACACAGAACCATTGACAATGGCCAAACAGTAACAGTCAAATAGACAAAAGCTTCCTGTTGAGCCCATAGGCATACCACTGGTACTTGATACATGCTGTGCCAGGAGGATTTGCTCAGAAGTTTGTCAAATTGCTTAGTTTCCGTAAAATATATTATTGTGGTTAATCACTATTTGAAAATCTGACATCCACAACCGAGGCTGACATTACCCAGCTTAAAATCTACTTTTCAGTTAAATGATCTTTATAGTCCTATTGTAAATTCTATAGGGATGCCTCCAACTTTCCAGCTTCCTCCTATATCTTCTGAGGTTTCCTTGGATTTTTTTCCTTTTTTTTCTTTTTTTTTCCCTTTGCTTAACCTAGCACAAAGCCCTCAAAACAATGTAAATTATGCTTTAATGTTACACAGAAGACTTTTTATTAATTTTTCAATTACAATATTGCAGTGTCATAGGAGAATGTGATCACAAATGAACACAGAATAGACATCACCACCGCAGGTTGTCAGTAAGCTTTTCCTTTAACTGGTATCTGATTAGCACTTAAAATGTTTCACACCATTAGCTGCCTAGGATTTTAGGGATCATTAGTGAGTCTGAAAATGAACAAGATAAAAAGAAGCTTTGTTTTCAATTCATGGGATGGTTTACTTTTTCCATGCAGGGTCATTTGCCACTAAAAAGGTGTGTGGTGTTGATTAATGTTCAGTTTTATGCATCATTGTTTTCTGTTATGAATATTAATGGTATTTTCAAGTTAAGTAGGGTATTCTTTATTTTCTCCTCTAAATATTGAGCATTTAGTAGTGTTATGCACCTGCATAAGTTGGATATAGCTTACTTTAACAATACTATTCACATTAATTTCCACCTTAAGCTGCATTTCGGTGCTCTGGGCATATTTATGTCTACGCAGAACATGTATCATTATAAACTTCTACAAAATGGATGGTACAGTATCACACTGACTTGTGTTACTGATACTACTGCCTCTGAGGTATGGTGTGGTGTACCCCTTATGGAATCAATGGAATTGTGAGGTTGGATATTACTGATAAGAGGGCTACAATGAATTGCAATTAATGTATTGTCTTCCCTATCAGTATGAAACCATAGTGATCCTACAAAATGATAATTAATATGCATTTTTAAATGAAGAAATAAGATACAGAGATTAAATTACTTAAGGAAGTTTTGAAAAAATCGGAAATTTGTCTTGAGTCTTGTTCTCTGACAGAGTTCAACGTACAGAAGAAATCCCAAAACTCTTCCTGAGCATTTCCAGAGGAAGTTAACTGCAGGTCTTAGTGGCAGCATTGTGATGTTGGAGTAACAATCTCAAATTGGAACCATGGTGGTGATTAAATATAACCACTCCCTTCTTGAAACAGCTTAAAAGAATTGCCTTTCAACAAATACCTGTAGTGCACATATATAAAATTACCTTCCAATGTGAATAGGAGTGTAATTTTGCCAGCATGCATTCATTTTGTCTTTTCTGGGGTGATCACAGAGCCATTAAAGCTACTTGTTAGTGGCTTTAATTTCAAAGTTTTTAGAGCAGAATATGGTTGTCAACACACTTGTCTCCACAGGCATTTTTTCCATCTGCGATGAAATAGATGCCTGTGTATGAGCTAGAGTCTTAAGATTGTCTTATTATGCACTACAGCACCACTTTTACATTTCATATCAATAAAAACATACTGTTATAATTAATTTTCTAGTTGCATAAAGATTTTATTTTATTTAAGAAGCTGCAAGTCCTGTACTGTAGGTTAGGCACCCCTGTTTAAAGACAAGTTTTGTTTGCCACTGTTGCTTTGATCAGAATCATCATAAAAAAAAGGAGCAAAACCACTATTGTAAAATGCATACTTAATTGTGACATATGCCACAGTATCTCTTTTGCAATTCCCTTTTAATTGCTGAACAAGGTGCAGTAATTAAGTCTTGAACTTGAAGCCCTTCATTTAGGTTGTACTGTTTGTTAAAGGAAAGAGGTTATAACACTACAATGAGCATGAGATTTTCTTCAATCATGAACACTACTTTGACTTCAATAACAATTTTGAAGAATCACTACATTTTTCGTCTTTTTCTCTCAGGTGAAGAGGTGGAGAATTACTTTCATTTATCAGTGAACCTATCTCAAAATAACCTTAATTTCTGCAGGCTAAACAAATACTGGAGGAAAAAGAGAACACGGATAGTAAAACATTTTGAAAGTCAGAAGTAGAGGGCAGGTTTCAATTCCTTCCACCTAACCTTAGTCACTAACTAAACTCAGGAGCTGTATGTGGTAGTCTTGTTCTGTAAGGAGAGAGACAGGCTCATTCAGTGGTGGCTGAGTCTGCTTGAGACCTGAATCATTCTGTAGAAGCCTGCCTCTCTTTAATTCCCACAGGAAGGATAGTAATTTTCCAGCCAGGACCTTTCAGCCTATTGTGATTTGCCACAGAGCCAAGCTGATCCAAAAGCACATAATTGCCCAGTGATTCAATCCCTCTGCCTCTTCTCTCCATTCTCAGATAGTCTTTCCAATTTCTTTCCATCTGCTGACACTGGAAGGGGTTTGATTCTGAAGTGATTTCGGTCATCAAACATTCAAGAAATATTGATTCTTTATTATAATATTAGCTTTTGATGCCTTATATCTTTAAATGGCTTCAGTGCAGAATCACGTGACCCTCAGGGGCCTCTTATGTCCTATCCAGTTGGTCAACAACACCAGCTTTTTCATAAAACCTTATTCTTAGCTAAAAGGTGAAGAGGATGGTACAGGATCAAAATTTTATCTTGCATGAAGGGAATTTTAGGTTTGAAACACATTTGAATCTCATGGCTAGGCTTCGTGAACGACGATTTGGGAAGGGCTCTACCCACGTTTGTTGCAGGTGCGTTGGTGGCTAAAAAGGCCAATACGAGATAGACACGTCCGGTTGCAAAAGGCACAGCAGAAAGACTCCTTAGGTGGTATATCCTGCAAGGCACGATTCTTTCTGCATTGTCTTTTCTCCTCAAGGGTGATCCTGCGTGTGTTCTCAAAGGAAACATCAGCGTTATAGATGGTGTGTCTCCAAACCTCCCAATTGGAGGCCAGAGTAGACCAGTTCTGTTGATCAATATGGCCAAGGCTGAGATGTTGTTTCGGGGAGTCCTTGTATCTTTTCTTCGGGGCTCCTCTCTTGCGGCAGCCAGTGGCAAGTTCACCATAAAGCAGGATCTTAGGGAGGTGGTGGTCCTTCATCCTTGAGACGTGCCCTGCCCAGCGCAGCTGTGTTCTCAGCAACATGGCCTCAATACTTGTGACTGCTGCTTGTTCTAGAACAGATGTATTGGCCAAGCCGAGCCGATTTGAATCTAAGCTAAGACAATATTGCATACTGAAGAATTACTGAATTATTGAATGGGAAGAGAGTATTTTAATAGGGTTTATAAACTAGGGTTTATTATCAGAGCTTTAAACTGACAGACATCATTCTCTGGTTATTCCTGACTGATATTTGTTCAGAATGTCTTTTGCAACTATACAGATGAGAAAATGGCTTCTTACTTTCAGATGAAGATAAAACTGTGAACTTCAACTTGTCATTTTCATAAAGAAATGCCAGTCAATAGACTGACACGGGCAAATTATCGTGCCATGTAATTCAAACGAAAGTTTCACATAGGTCATGTAATTTTCTAAATGTTCTGTCAGTTTACTGAAGTGAACTGGCAATCTATATTCAGCCTTTTTTTCTTTCCTACCATGGGCTTAAATAGCAAAGTCAGGAGTTATACATTTTCAACAAAGTTTACCGTGAAGCCTCTATTCTTGCAAAGAATCAAGAATTGCAGAAGGAGAGTTCGTATAGAAAACTGTCAATTTGATATGCTGTGTTAACATCTCTATCTCATATTTCCTCTGTGATTACACTTTCAAGAACAACTTTCAAACAAATTTTGGATCAAAAGAACATAATTCAAACTTTCAGTTATATTTACAATTAAAGATACTCTTTCCAATATTCAGGAGAATTAGTATAGTATATTCTATAGTATGTTCTAAAAGAACAGAAGCTTCTGACTGAAAGTATCTTAGAAGAAACAGAAAGGCTTTCTTGAGTTTATGAGAAATTTGAAAATACTGCCTGTTTCACAAAAAACTCATTTGTTTACAGTAGTTCCAGGTCAAATTTGTAAAGTCATCATGTTTGAGTGGCTTGCATTGAGAAACTGAAATTGTAGTAGAATTGAATCTCAGCCATTGATATTGATATTGCTCTTCTCCACCACATCCAACTCATTAAAATTTTTATAGATTTCTCAATTGCACTGGTGAACACAAAGCTTTAATGTGAAAGGTAAGAGCTCACTGAACATTATTTTGCTCTGTTATTATTGCTCTTTGTTATTATTTATTATCAGGGTTTGTTATTATGACTTTAAAAAATCATCAAGTAAAAATATTTTGCTGTTAATGTATCCAACTTAGCTAAGTAATACTAATGTTTTTTTTAAAAAATAACATTTCTACTTTAGAAAAGATTCTACTTCTGACAACATACCTGAGAGTTCTTCGGTGTTAATGAAATATTGATGGACTTATTATATTACCTCCCCATGAAAAATCACAATGAAATTCACTTGGTGTCTGGTGTCCAAAGATTATTTTATTTTCTCCTGTTTTTGTAATTAAAAGTCTCAATCTACTAGAATGTTTTTAATACAGATTTATCAGAACAATCATGGGATAGTCTCTGCCACAGTATACTCACCAGAAAGGGTTAAAAGCTGACCTTTTGCTTTTGAATATGGGCACTAAGAAGCTTGGTAAGGAATGTTTAGTCTAAAACACCTAAAATCTCACATGTAAAGAAAAGATACTTCAGTTTAGACAAACTATTCATAATAAACAGAATGTGTGAGGATTATTGTTTTTCACTATTGGAATTATTTTCAAAAGAATACAAGGGAATAGTAAATATTTTATTATCCCAAATATTTTCAGGAAAATTTATCCTAGATGCCTTTTGGCTTGAGAAGAGTTGATCTGGTTTTGAAATTGAGAATATAATGTAATAAAATGTCAATCTCTCTCAATCGACATCTGACATTATTATATGTATATCTTCTAGAATGAGAAACCATAGTAATGATTGTCCTTCCACACCAACTGCCTTTGCTTATCCGATTTACTTCCTATTCCATTTTTGACCTCTCAAAGATTCTTCTGTTTTGTCTCCCATTTTACATCACCTAGATAAAATGGTGACATTTATTTTTTTAAAAAAAAACCACAGACTGCATTGTCATAAATGGAGAATAGTCTAGGAAATCAAAATCAATTTTAATTGATCAGAAATCAATCTTTGCATACAAGAACACCAAAAATGAGCTCCAACCTACAGAACTTAAACCAATTTGTACATATCTTAATTTTTTCTTTCTCCAACCTAGCTTTGAGATGCTGGCTTGGACAAAAATTCTTGATCACAGCAAGAGACAACAAAATCCTTGAGGAGGGTATTGGGTTTGTTTTTTTTGGTTTTTTGGGGGGAATTTTTTCCCCCATATATATACCGATATAATTATTTTGTCTATATCTACATATAGTCTAAATGAGGTGCTTTAGCTGAAGTGATTATAGTAAGAAGAGAAAAATTTCTTGACAGAGTCATTGACCTCTGTTTCATTAACATGGTCCAAGACAAGCGTATATAGCTCACATTTAGGTCAATAGTTTTCACAGATTACTTAATGAAAGGGTGTGAAACAGATGTCACAGATGTCAAAAGGATTGAAAACACTGGAGGCTTTCTTTTTAGTCATGCTTGTAGGTTGATATCTTTCTAAGATTTTCCTGGGAGACTACAGAAGAGGTTGAGTTTGACGAAGAAAGAACAAGTGTGGGAGAACAATCCATATAGCCATGGAGTGCTTATCTTAAATTATACTTTATTAACTAAACAACATAATTTGAGTCACTAGCTTCATACTCTTCTTTCATGTATTATTAGATTAAAAACTATAAGGGTGAATACTATTTTACTACCATGAACTCTTGTTTGTTAGTAATCTCTTGCCAAGGGTTTCCTGTTTTAAACCCATGACATCTGGTGAGTCAAACCCACATTTTTAGAAATGTAACCTACCTCAATTCAGAGTTTGTGTCCAAATAGAGATGTGTGAGATACTGAAGGTAGTTATAATGGTTTATTAGTGTACCATACTTCTTCAGGAATGCTACAATTTCCTAATGGAAATTTCCTACTTCAGTAGCTGTCTCTAGGTTTAGCAAATTGTGAATTGCCTACACACAGAACAAAGCTTTCTACACATCTCTTTTTAGTGACTTATCTTCCTTGTCTCAGAAGTCTGTGTCACTTTGCTATGGCACATGCATTTCAGTAATTTCAAAATCTAATTACAGACTAAATTAGATTGTTTTGTTGTGGTCTCATCCTTCTCATCTCACTTATCAAAATCACCATGTCTTCCCTGCTGATATCTGAAATACTGTTGCACTTGATAGAGAGGAAACCTGTATTTATAGTTTTCAGGTGGATGCCTTGTAATTTAAATACATGTATGAATGTGTCTTAGACAAAAGAAATAACCTGCCTTTTTTAACTACCACTCCAGCAATGCCTGCAAACTTTATATGTTTTGCTAGTGTTCCTCTTTTATTTCAGATTGTTGACAAAGTTTTCATTAGACAGAGTCAAAAGCAGCTTACTGTATATGACTACAGGTGGAAGTTCTGTTTATGGTTATTTCTTTAGATATATCATGTAGCTGGAGTTTAACTAGTTGAAATTCTATTTTGATTTGCTTGCTGGCAATAGCTTTAATAAAAACCCTGGTTTTCCCTTTCACACATTGAATAAGTGTTGTGATATCTGAATAGCAAAGCAGATCTACAAATCCTAATTCTAAGAGGTTGCAAAGCAATGTAAATTCTGAAGAACTCTGAGCAGAAAGTGCTACCAAGAAGAGTCACAGGCAGGAGCAAAGAAAAATCAGTTTTCCTTTGTGGTCTTAATGCAGAAGGTTAATGACTTAATTTTTTAAGTAAGATCATTTTAAAATGGTAAAACTTAAGTGTTTTGTAGTAAAACTGCCTATTATGAACAAAAAAAATTGGATACTATGATCACATAAAATTCTTTAGATCCCACTGCCTTATATAACTTTTTAAATTTTCACAAATCAAAAAATTTTAAGTAATAATTTGCAACATCAATCCATGTGCTTCTAGGGGAAAAAAACCAACAAAACAAAACCAAATTAAAGGGCACTTTTGTATTAGACAAAAAATCTTTCTCCAGATGATTTATACTTGATGTAAGTGGACATTCACACAAACATTGATTCAATTAAGTATCTGTGGACTCCTACTAGAGCAACTATCACAAAGCTATTTAGAGTTTAATTGTCAAGAAAAGAAGACTTGTATTTGAAGGAGATACTTGGCTTTTTTATTTTGTTGGGTTTTTTCTCTGTTATTGGAGAGGAAGCACAGAATTATATTGACAATAAGAGGAAAAAATCTGGACCTGAACTTGTGCCTAGGCATGGTTCCCAATCTAATAAGTTTTTCACATTTCCTGTGAGATATTTTTGCATCCATCACAGTTTATACAGCAAGGGACTGTGATTTTTGTCTGAATTTGCAGACAGGAAGGAATTTATTTTGAAGTTTTAAGAAAAAAGTAATTTCATAACAAAATTTCTAATGCAACCTCCAATTTCATCTGACAAACTGTAGATTCTGTCATCAGATAAAGGCACTCTACATAAAGGATTTTTACTGAACTTTTGTAGGTTCTAGCAGAGAGACTGAGTGAAACCAACTAGTATGATTGCAAACCTACCATAAGGCTCTGATAACTGAATTTGGTTTTGCATGCCTTTTATTGTTGTAATGGTTGTCACTGTTAATAAACCTGGCTCAATCTAGTAGATAGTTGTGTGACTGTACCATAATGCCTTATACATTTTCCAAGATGCACATTAAGCTAATAATGTCATTCTTCATGCTCTTACACAATGCAGAAGGCTACCAAGAATTTTTGCAACGCTCACAGTTATTTAACAGGCTAACTGGATTATCCAGCGTGGGGAGTCTTTTGTTAGCTGAATTGGTTTGGCCATGTAAGTATTTACAATAGGAGATTCCTGCAGCTGCAAGCATGCTGCTGTATGAAAGGAGAGAGGCTTGGGTAGCCAATTAAGAGATGCAGTGTAGTGATTGCTCCAGCCTGGCAAAATGTCAACATCGATTTCAAGTTCCTCACATTAAACCAATCAGCAATAGACTTTGTTTCAGCTTCTGGTCTCTTGCAGGTTTTTGGTTAAATTAAATTTTATAAACAGGCAAATTGAACTAAGCCTTTCACCATTCTGAAGCAGGTTTTCTGCTTGTGCAAGTGAAGATTAATAGAAAATGCAAATATCATATGCATACCAATAATTCTTTTAAAATGTTTCACCTTCTGCACTACCCTTCAAGTCAATTTCCTTCCGTGTAGAAGTGCTTCACATTGAGTTCCCCAGAGTTTAGCAATTTGAAAATATGTAGGCATCATGAATACAAATTGTATTAAGCATTTCTGTTTTTTTAAGTGATACCCAAACAAGATGTGTTGTCCAATTTCATTTAGCTACGGAAATTTGATGGTTTCTGTAATTTAGTCTGATTTCAGAGCAACTTCCCCTCCAACACACAGAAGTAACAGTTTCCAGCTCTTCTATTAAACTCATGGTTGCTATAGAAAAACATCTGAGTACTTTTGCATGCTACAGATGTATCAGAGAAGTTGTCTAAATAAGCATAGGTAGCACCACATTTGTCACACAGTCCTTAAACACTGTCCATACCTCCTGGTGCTGTTGGAGATATCGTAGGAGTGAAGCCTTATTTGATAAGTCTGGGCATAGATTACTTCTGCTTTACACAATTCATCAGATTCTTCCAGAATCAAAACATATAAAGATTTATTTAGATTATTCATTGAGGTATGATCAAAGATGTAACTTGATCACAAGAAGAGAACGTGGAGATTAGACACGTGTTCTTCAGTTCTTAAGGATTGGTCTACATAGGATTATCTGAAATTTATGTCAGCAAAGTTTTCTCAAATGAATGATCACCTGTATGAATGCAGGTAATTTTCTCTGTTTGCTGCTTCTTCTGGTGCTATGGTAGTCCACAGCAGTTTAATAAAAGCTTAATGCTAGATTTGCCATTGTTAATAGTATCATGTTTTATCCTGTTCAGTTGCACCAAATTAACTAAATCCACTAAGATCATGTTTACTTCAGAGAAAATAACCTTTTGAAAATGTTTTGTTTTCTTACTTGCAATATGCAAGTAAATGAAAAAAAATCCAATTAGAATTTTGTTTGTGATCAATTGGATGAGCTACGCTTCTTTTTTTCACAGAAAGTAATACACCTTTTGCACTCTAAGGAGCCCTGCCAGGTAATTATCTGATTATTTTTTTGCAATACTTCGGAATACGCGATCTGTCTCCTCCATATTTATTTTAACATCTCAGTACGAATGCAATGCAAATGTTGCTCTCCTTTGGCTATCTTAACCATTTTTGCTGTCTGAGGATTTTGTATTGCTCCATGTGTATAGGCTCCTGGTTGCAACGACTGAATGTTTTGCTGGTTGCAAGTACCTTATACTTTTCTAACAGCAGGATATATCAAGGCTTAGAGATACTTACTGGAAAAATATTTATCTACTTCTGAATATAATGAAGATGTTCCTTTAGAAACTACAGGCACGTGTACTTCAAGAAGAAAATCTTGCTTCTTATTTTGTTTTTCTTTTCTGAGTTACATTTATAATTTCTTAAGAGGAGAGGAAGAAGAGAAAAAAATAGGAGAGTTTTAAAGAACTTTTCTCATAAGTTCAGCATTATCTTAGCTTCTTTTGTAGGGAAAAGAGCTGCATGTACTCCAACTAGTCTAAGTTATCCAAGTTTAGGACAAATGGAATAAGTAGAAATTCAGGCCAAATTAAGATAATTAAGTGTTCTGTCATTAATGTTTGAGAATATCTTGATTGGTCTACAGTAAGATGACCCTATGTGGTATGATGATTCTAAGTGTAAACAGGATAAGATGCTTATGGTTTAGTTAAGGAAAATGTAATACTTTTATATTAGTTAGCTTCTGGGAATCAGAAGTTCAAAGCATTTTAAGTTGAAGGCTGCATCTAAACTATTATGTTTAAACTTGCTGTCCAGCAATAGACATTGTCCTTCAATATCTGACATGTTTTATTGTCTTAGGTATGCGTCAGTAATGCATTGCACAACATGTTCCTGCTATGTATAAGAAGATAAAGGGCTTCCTTCTTTACTGGCTTGAGATTTTCTTTTCATTCTCTGCATATCCTTGGAATATGTAGACTTCTATGCCTCCTGGGCTCTTCAGGAAGGAGATACGATTTCTTGATATTTAGACTGTCTATTGAATTTTAATAATTCACTTGCACAGAATGCCTCTTCATCCCTGATAATATCTCCTTGCCTTTCTAGTTAAAGAATTTTCTTTCTGAAATGGAGCAGCCAGAGCTGTGCATAATATTCAAGATGTGTGCTTACCAGCTACTGTTAACATCATGAAGTTGTTTTCTGACTTAGTTTCTTTCTCAATGATTTTTCACACTGTGTTGCCTGCTGGGGAGAACTGAGCTGACATTTTGAGAGATAAGTAACTGTGGCTTTGAATTCTCTTTTAGAAGTGATAATATATAATCTAGAGTCCATCACAGTCTATAGGTACAGTGATTACTAAACACGTCTTTAAGGTTGACCCTTTTAAATGAAAAATAAGAATGCCCCACCCCAAATTTCTCTTCACACCATCAAATGATGACTTACTTTGCACATATAGTAAACAAAAACATATAATGTATTTGTTTAGCATTTCTAAATTAAATTAATCTTAAGTATTGTTTATGATTTTTCAAAGGTATAGAACATAAACTGCTGGTCCTTACTGCTTTCAAGTTTAACAATTCCATCTTTCATTCCCTGAATTAAAACATTGCAATAGAAACATTATGTATTCAAACCTATTTTTTTAGTAATTAACAGAGAAGGAATATTAGGTTTTATTTTTGCTATTATCAATCACTACAAAGTTAATTTTCATTTTATGATTTAGTACAGTAGCAGAGTGGTGTCTGAAAAAACTGGCTTCTATGATTTGTCAACAAGTAAGACAACAGACAATTTCAGGAAATGGAAATTAAAATTAACTGTATAGACTCATTGCACAATTAAAAAGGGTATTTATTCAAACTGTGCATACCTAAATATCTAGAAGTATTGATGCATTATCCAATGTTAAGTAGTATATATTTTTTTTAAAAAGGCAACTTACAAGAACCCATGGGAGAAGGAATTTCTGTACTTTTGGAAATAACTTTTAACCAATTATTAATTCAGATCAGGTGAATCTCATAACCCCAGAAGATGCTTTGGCCAAAGATGAAAAGCAGTCTTGACATACAAAATAATATGCATGCAAGCTTTAACTGAGTTTAGACTGTCTTTCTCATTCCCTACTTTTAAATCAAAAGTGAGAGCTTGAATACTCAGGCAGAAAAGGAATATAAATGAAAAGCACAAGTCTGTGATATTGAAGCTGATTAACATACCCAATAGGATTTCAAATAGAAGAACAATTGAAAAGCCAATTGTATTGTGTTTTAAAGAAAATAAACAACTTTAGCTGCCTTGGAAGGAATAGGGAAACATCAACCAGGAGTAGGAGATTTCTGAGCACAGAAAAAAATTTCAGGGTTTTACAGGTAAATGAATATCGCTGATGATACACAGCAGCAATGTGGGCATTGTTCCCATCATACCATTCATAGAGGAATTTAATAATGTGGAGGGAGATAAAAGTGAACAATTTCTCTTGAATGTTCTCACAAATAAAGATAAACAGAAAAAGGAAAGAGCCCTAGGTTAAGCAGTAGAGGGATAAGAGCCTAAAGTTAAGAAACACAGGGCATCCATTACGAAATACTATTTTTCTTGTCTCTAACAGAAATTTCCTATTTGATAGAGTAGTAAAGAAATTGGAAGGCTTAAATCAGTCCTGAAGTTGAAGATTTGGGCCAGGGCAGTCACAGTTCCATGAATTCCGTATGCAAAATCTTTTGTTGCCAAACTTGAAAAGAGCCAAGCAAAACCAGATATACAGATATTTAGCGATTCTACATACCAATATAAAGCAAAAGATGGAGATATGTGTGGGTTCAAAGTGATATGTAATTCAAAGTTATATGTAATTATAATTCTGTATATGCTATTCTACGTGAGTTACTGTGGACATTGTAGAACAGTATTGTGAAATGGTATATTAGGTATGAAATGAATCATTTCTTACAGCAAGTCTTGCATTCAGCAAGGCCATTTTAGAGTGAACTTTTTGGCAGGCATCAAAAAGTTAACTACTTATATAAAATTTGCAATTGCTTGTCCAAATTGATTAGGATCTTGATCCATATGTTTGATGTAAATGATGGTAATGTGTAGATATTTACATATATAGAGACTGACCATTGAATTCTAACTGTTTTAATAGGTTGCTATAAAATATGAATTTTACATATCTTATATCACAAAACAATGAGTTAACTTAGATCAGTTGAGCTTTAGTTAGGCTAAATAAGCTATGAGATCAGCAAATACTGAAGGTATGAGAATAGATATTAACTTGGGCCTCTCAGGGACCCAAAATTTAGGAGGAACAGCTTGAGTGTTAACTGGCAAACAGATTTAACATTTGTTTTGTTTAGATTGAAATAAGATTATCATGTCTCACTATTTTATTAAATTATAAATTATAAATTATAAATTAAGATGTATTACTAGGATTAAAAAAGAAGTTAAAAAACTGATGGAATCCTCTGTATTTAAAATTATACTTACAATCAAGACTTCCATCTGCAGATCTCAAAATTCTCCTTAAAAGACAATAAAATTTATGATCCAGAAAACAATTTTTCTATAAGCCACTTTAAAATTATCTATATTTATTATTTTTGCTTATCCACCATTCCTCTCTTACGCTTTTTCTTTCTTTTCTTGTTTGTGCACATTTTGTATCACTGTACCAAATTACTGCCATATTGTAGCTATATTTCTTTATTCTTTATTTTCTCACTGTGATGAAGTTGTTGAACAATACTCACTTCATCTGTTACTGTGAAAGACTTTCTCTTCTTAATAAAATTACTTGAACTCAAGTGATTTGCAAGATCATGGTCAACAGAAATGGAGTTTTATAGGAATTTAATGTTAAGGACTAGATAAGATTGTAATATGTGCATTTTTAATGTTTGTATATACATATATTTTATATATACAAATATATATACATAGATATTTAAATATACAGCAAATCTCTGTTATGTGTATATATATTCTTTAAGGGACAATTGATGCTGATATACTTGATCAAAATAATTAAAATGAAAAGTTATTTAATGAAAATTGAGTATAAAAATTCATGGATTTGTAAATTATGTGTTTAAAATGCACATAATCACTTGGGGAAACAGTTAAAAAAGTTAAGAATTTTAAATATGTTTTAAGAACAAGTGACATCACGGGTCACATATATTCCTTGTTAGATACTGAAAACATTTCAGAACTCTTTTATAAATGTTTCTGCGCATCATCTGAATCAACACAGGGAAGTATAGATTAAATATAATGCTGTAGCAAAGAAGTAAGAGCCATCATGGCTAAAATTTACAAACTCATTTGTCTGTATAGTGTGTACTGAAGAATCTTAAAAAAAGCATCTGAGAATTGTCTGAACTTCTAACATGAGTTATTAACATCGTGTGGAAATCTCAAGAAATGCTAAAGAATAAGTCACAGGGGCTGATTCTGGAATTATATGCCAGTTGGAATGTCACATTAGTCCCTAAAATATACTAACTGCCATGTGTTTTAAGTAGAGTAACAGATTTTTTACTTTTGCTGAATTTCATTTCAATTAACCATTGGAATACATTGCCTGGAGATCCTGTGGAAACCATCTTTGGAGGCTTTCATGACCTGACTTTCCAAAGATCTAAGCAACTTATCTCAATTCAGCATTGACTATACATTAAGCAGAAGGTTAGGCTCAATGACTAGCTTGATGATTGCTCACTCTCTCTCTATACTTACTTGCTAATTTGTAGACTGTGTTAAGGCAGAGGACATTTATCAAGATGCTTTTCTGCTAAGGAATGTTAGGTTTGGAGAAAACTTATGAAGTTTGAAATTAGACTCATGAAATTAGGAGGAAAGCACTTATTCACAATATTCAAAACCAACAACACAGCTAAAAGTGTGACACTGATAAAGAAACATAAAGTAAATGCTTAATCTGTTTGCATGAATGCTTTGGTTCTGTAGAAAGTGAGTACATAAATGAAACAGGAGACAGGTGCATGCAGTATCTCCCTCTTCCAGTGACAGCATTAATCACTGTGGAACTCTTTAATCTTAAAATCATAAAGCTTTTCTGATCAATCTTTCAAAAGACCTCTTGTAGTCTTTCTTAATGCATATCTGTTTGGGGTCCTGCCCTCTTTTTCTCAATAGACTACACCTCCAATTAGGTTCTACTTGGAAGAGTCAGAAATATCCTTTGAAATCTTCCTATCTCTAGGATTTAAGTTTAAACTTCCATCACAGGTTTAGTTTAACGGTTTCATATCCAAGATGTCTTCTGGTCATGCATCTTTACTTACACGGCTCAAATGTCTCTTTGTGTCATCACCTACTTAATTGTCAAAACCTCTGTCTGTGAGGCATGAAACTCTCTCCTCCTGCCCCTATTGCTTATGGTAGTTTGCACATGTGCTTGTTTTTCAAGGCAAAATCTTTCTTTCAGAAGATTGTCTCTGAGTCACCATGGTCTTTAGCAGTCATACTTAATGCCATTAGCTTGATAGAATAAATGTACTTATATAGATGAGGCATATTGTTTCATTTTTACACCTTCATGTAAACAGTTGGTTTATTTGACTGAATTTCAGCATCTCTTTCTGAGTTACTGTACAACAGGAAAACAGCTTTGGTAGTTTCCTTGTGTGCATCAGGTTTTAAGTGTAAGAAAATTACTTCTTGCAGATGCTGTTTTGTGTGCCTGTTCACAAGTATAATTCACATTTGGGGAAGTGTCTTCAGAGGTCCATAACCATAATTTGTTTTGCTATTTGGATTACTCACACAATGCAGTCTCTGATTTGCATGCAAGTCATATGGCAATATCCCTTTATATAGCAATATCCCTTGTTATCATTACTGGGCTGCTTTGGTTTGGAGCATGACAAATACAATGAGTTTGCTCAGACTTGAGCCAATGGTTTGGTAAAAGGCATTGTCTAAATCCCCATTAATAAGAATAATTGAACACCATAAGGAAGTGTAAGTGTTCAAGACAGTGAGATAAATCTTCCACTTTTCCTCAGTAATTAATACACACTGGGAATTCATGTGGATGGCATAGTTTTCTCTTTTCAGAGTTAAAATATTTTCTTTAATTTCAATAGCACTTACTGTGTCAAATAATATATTTTTAAGATATGTGTATCTGTAAATCTTACATATTATATATTATTTATGCAACTCTTATCATAAAAACTAGTTTGGTATGAATACATATCCACTTAAAGTATCTTTAATTTCATCCCAAAACAGAGATATGTAATTTTAATTGCATTCATGTTGTCTTTGGTAAGATCAATAGCAGTCTTAATTTACTAACAAAAAACTTTAAAAGACTTCCCATGAATATTAAGTAACACAAATCAATAGGAATTTGTAATTAATGACTTGTTCTAGACAACCGTAACCATAGTTTTAATTTCTTGAAGTGTCTTTCAAGTTCATGAAGGAAAAAATGTTCTGTTCTGTTTATGTTGTGTTTATACAAAATACCACTTGTAGGGGGAGGGCTACCAAAACCCATCGCCTAACAGAAATCTTGTATTTTTATGTGCTTAAGGATATGAGGAAGAATTAGTTAAACAGAACTGTAGCCCTCCTTTTCCTCTATCAATGGGAGATAATTCACATAAGTAATAGAAAATAACAGAGGGATTTAATATAGTTCAAGAATTTTGTTTGTAAGAAATAATCTTCTGCAGGAAACTATTGTATGGTTGGTCTATATACAGGAGGAGATAAAGGTAGTGTTTATCATATTTGCTTAGTTTCCATCTCAATAGAATAGTATTGAATCTTGCCTCAAACTAAGATCTTTTCAGGAAAGGAACCATTACACAGATTCTAATCAGTCATTCCATTGTAAATCTGGATTGCCTCTATTGAACTCACCAGCGTAACTGTGGAATTACTGCAGTGTAATTTGGCACATGCAGTATAACAAGATAAAAACCCCAGTGGCACGATACAAAAATATATATATGCACATAAAAATCATAATTCTTTCTGAAATGCATTTAACAAGTTGGTGTAAAGTTCTTTGTAAAGAAGTGTCCCAGAGAAGCAGGTTAAATGATATGCACAATGTTCCAAGCTACAACTGCAGGAGCTGATTTTTCTGCAGCTGGTCTTGATATCGGCTCACTGCAGAGTAGACAGAAGTATAGACAGCCTGAGAGTGACTTCAGGGACTGCAGGGTATAATGGAAAAAGTCCTTGTGTGCAAAAATTCTGTAAATAATTTAAAATGGTTTAATCAGGTAAAATATCCCCAAAGCTGCTATTTAATTTTCTTCATAAATCTATTTCTGAACGTGAAATATTTGTTTTTACCATCCCTGAAGCTGAAAAATACTGTGATAAACTCCAAAGATTTCATAGATTGCATTTCTCTTTCAAGAAATGAACATTTCCTCATTGATTCCTGTGTCTTTAAGTCAATATATGTATAGTTGTGTGATAGGATATAAATATTATTCACATGAAACAGGATGACTACAATTCACAGGAGAGGCAAAATTGCAGGTGATTTATACAGCTTGGACTGTGCTTCTATAAAGTTTTCACATCACATCTTATCTGGTTTTATATTAGTATATGAACATCATGACTCAACATTGTATTTTTATGAGAGTTTCTCTAAGTAAAAAGGTCTGTTAACACACATGCTCTAGTTCCTGTTAATCATGTTTGTAAACAAAATAAAGCTATATGGAAAGCAACCTTAATTCAGAGCTCGAGATAGACCTTACATATTTAAAAATTACACCGAAGAAATAGATTAGTTTTTGTAAATGCAATTTATTTTAGAAAATTGTTTTTATGTTTGAGAGAGATCACTGACAAGTCAGACGAAGAGATTCCATTTCCTATGCTATTTGCCAAGACAGTATTTCCTGCTAGCTTTGGGAATCCTACCTTGAAATCAAGGGAGAAAAGATACCATAAATGTATCTATGTGAACATTCTGGGAAAAAAATGCACAACTCCTAAGAAGTTAACTCTAACTACAGTGATATAAAGCTTTTTACTAATTCTCTAACTATAAAAACAGATGAACCTCACTAGACAAACTAAAGTCACTCTACCAAAAATAAACAAATTCTAGAACACTTACAAACCATTAAATATTAAAATCCATTCTCATAGTCTTGAAATCTGCTGTTCGTTACCTCCTGCCCCTGTGCCAAATGCAAATATGCACAGTGTTCACTGGCCAGTATCCAGTATCCCAAACAACTATCCACTTGTTAAATTATATGTGGCATTTTGAAACTGACAATCTTGTCTCTCCA
This sequence comes from Manacus vitellinus, assembly GCF_001715985.3. Taxonomy (NCBI): domain Eukaryota; kingdom Metazoa; phylum Chordata; class Aves; order Passeriformes; family Pipridae; genus Manacus; species Manacus vitellinus. The sequence continues at coordinate 18,504,521 of NW_021940813.1, forward strand.
GTCTGCTTCTAGGAATCTGTCCAATAAAATATGTATTCAGTAAGAAAATATTGTATATTGTGCTCTAAACACAGTTCTCTTCAGAACAGGGGAGGGAGTACAAATGAAAGAAATGAAAAATATGGTACTGTGTTGTACATGAAGATGGTGGTACATTCCAATTGAGGGAGAAATAAGCAATATCTTATTTCGTGATCTTTGTTTAATAGGAAGGGTATCTATTCACTCAATTTACAGTGCATTTTTCCATTCTCATTTGCACACATACCACTCTGCTATTTTCATCAAATACTTTATGTAAATATTTAAGAATAAAATCTATTTTTATTACAGGGCTATATGTGCTCGCCTATAGCTAACATTTGCTTCAGTATGTTTGACAGAAACCAATGGAACCAGATCATGCAGTTTAAAGTGGTTTGCCTCTTTTAGGAAAATAAATAAAATCTATATACTCAGATTTTATGATACCTCAACTGATTTTTCAGTTTCCTCCTATTTGAATTTATTGGAATTTTGACAGCAAGACACAGACTTTATAACTTTAAAACAGTTGTGTTTTTTTTTTTGTTTGGTGTCCCCCAGGAATAATGAAGATTTTTGGGAGCTGCTTAGCAGATAAACCATTATGAATAAATTACTTCTCAAATTTTCATCACCCTCTAAACCAAAATATGATGTTTTCAATAAATGTGATTGGTTTGCTCAAGTGCTTGGCTTTGATCATCATGATGGCCTAGAAAAAAAACAAGCTAATGTAAGACAAAAGCCTTCACTCTAATCACCGACAAATGTTTGAAAAGATTGCATCTGAACTTTGTGAATCATGCTGCTTTTTCCTTAAAAAGCCTAAGCTTTGTTAGACTATCTGTAGTAAAATAGATGGATCTTTAAATGCATTGCATGCATACTGAGGCTGTGGAAAAACTTTGCATCTCCCAAAGTTAAATGCAATGCAACCGATGTATCATTAGAGATAGAAGGTGGAAGTTAAATTAGTTATTGAACTATTTGCAGACTGATACTGCAGATACTGTTGCCCTTGGAAGCACTGGTAAGACAAAAGGGCTGGGTTTGTTGGGGCTGGCTTTGATTCTTTGTTTTGTGTGATTACATTCTTGATATATTTTCTTTTTCCTTTTTTCCTTTTTTTTTCAATGGCATGCTACACAGACAAGGTACAGGATAACTTGGAACCAGTCTAAAACTTGTTCCAATCTGCTCTTTTTATCCTAAGACAAAAGTGATGTGGCTTATCTGTGTTCCACTCATAACACTGAGAAGAAGACCTTTCGTATGGGTAACAACACAGTGAATAGTTAACTTACTGCAAACCCACTCCCTACCTTGTCACTTCATACTTGCTCGAGTTAGTAAAATTAGGATGATATTGAAACTGGTAAGAGAGTATGGTTTAATAATACATTCTGGATTAGTTGTTGGCCATGTTTCCTATGACAGATTCAATGGCTTGGTTGCAAACACTTTTAATAATGCATTACAACACAGTTATCAGCCATGTTCTCTGTCACACACATAATGGCTTAATTACAGTCACTTTTTAAAACAACATTTTTTCTACATATTGCAGTTTGTGTACAGTGAAAAGAGGGTAGTGTCCTACAGCGCATCTCCAGATAAAGAAAGCCCACTGACTGCATAAGTTCATGAATAATACAGAACTTATTACTGTGCCTTTCTCAAGACTTTTCATTTTCTTACTGCTTTATATCATTAGCTTAGAGATTTTCTTATACATCTTTAAAAGATACTGATAAACGTAAGCTTGCTTAATATACAGAAACAAACATCTTTCTGAAAATGCTGTGTCATGTGCTCTTTCCTTCTGAAAACAGTCTTTAATAATAATAAATGATACTTGGGAGATGGCTTTATTACCATGTGCAAGTTGATATATTTCAAATAGATTCCTTTCTGACAGAACAAACATATTTCAAAATCTTTCACCAAATAAAAGACTATGTCTGAAAATTAACTCATATAGATTTCTGAGAAATCCTGGTACTGCCACAAGTTACTACCATGACCACTGGGATAAAGTGAAGTGAGTCTCTGGCTTCAAATAAAATTATAATTTTTTTCATGTAACTTTTCTTGGAAATGGCTAACTCTGAAAAAAAAAACATAGGCTTTGATGAGTCTGATTGTTTAATACTGTTTTAATCCATATAACTCTCAAGACAAGTGCAAATGGTTCAGACTGGTTGAAAAACTGAGCATGCAAACTAAATATCAAGTATAAAGCATAAAGGTTTTAGTAGTGACCAGTGGAGCATGAGATTGTGAATTTCTGTAAACATCTGTGCTTGTAAAGAAACACAACACAACATCTCTTCATCTTCTTTCTTGAAAGGAGAACCCATGGGAGGGCAGGTAAGAGTATTCCACTTTTCTGTGCCTTTCTGTACTCTGGTAGCTGCAGTCTGCCATAACAGCATAAGTAAGATTCTAGTGAAAGAATATGAACGTAGTTAGCTGCCATTCAGAGAGAAACATATTCATTTTAAGCGACGTTATTATAGAAAGTAGTCCAGCTATATGGCAAACTGAAGCTCAACACTCACATTTTCTTTGTTCTTAGCAGGAGTTGAATGTTTTTACTATCTAAGATAGCATTCAGTTAATTCAAACTTCAAACATCTACATGGAGAAGATTATATTCTGGATATACTATACAGAACAATGAACTTGGACAAATCTACGTATCAGCCAAGTCAAAGGTCAAATAGAGATAAGAGTTTGGAGAGCTGGGAAATTTTCTGACTGGTTATAAGGAATATTAGTGTATAGATCTTATTTTCTTAAAAAACACTGTTCTATAAGATGCTATTTTTTAATTGTTCAGTTTTGCTATCAGTAATTTACTGAACAAGCAAGATTAAGTATAGAGTAGGATTTTTATAGCTTCTTTTGAGGACATAGTTTGTGTTTGACAAATTATGTATAAGTGTATGTAAGCGTGTGGTGAAAGGGACAAACTAAAAATGCTAATATTGCAACTATAATTCATATATTCTTTTTCATCTGCCTCATTAAGTTTATAATTAAAGGTTTTTAAGTTCCAATTCCAGTATGGAGTATATATTTTTAATGATAAATTAATCAAATTATGAAAAATAATGTAAAAGGAGATTTATATTTAAAAAATGATGCTATTTCAGTCATTCCCACCCCCTCCCAAAATATTGTAAAAACTCATGGATGCTCAATGTTATAAATGAAACTGCTGTTTTCTGACATGATTTGTATTAGTAATTTAAACTACAGCATTAAATAATTACATTAGCTTACTTTATTTTCTATATGTGGTGTGAAGTATGATTAATAGAACTTCAAGAGTGACATATCTTGCTTTGGTAGTGGTTTTTTTTCCTTATTAAGAAGATTTTTTCCATTAGCATCTTCTTTTCCCTGATAAAATAATAGCCAGTTTAATGAATGCTTTCTCTCTCAGCTAAAAAATCTGCATTTTTGGGCCTGATCCAGAAAGAAGTGAAATCAATGAAAATCTTTCCATTTGTTTCAGGGGGCTTTGAGTCAAGCTTTTAGCTAAGCAGCTGTTTGGTACTTCTAATCAGTATAAGTCATTCTTTTGGATGATATGCACTTTTCTGTACTATACAGCTACTCTATGTAAATTTTTAATTCAATACCAACATGTCTCTTTACAGGTGACATCCTGTTTCATCATGCGTACCTGATCTGAATATAGCTGGTAATAGGGATAGTTGTTAAATATGATAACTAATTTGACTATACTAAAAAAGAAGGTCGTCAAACCAGAAATGCTAAATAATACCGTTTCCAGGAAGCAACTACCACTGATGACATTGCCATCTATTCCTGTAAAAAGCCATGATGAAAATGAAATATCTCAAATATGGATTCAAAAGATTTATGTCAATTCAGCCTTTAAAATACTGTCAGGATAAATTAAAAATGTAATGTCATTTGCAGCCAACTGCACACAGTTCTACCATTAGAAACACAGTTGCGGTTATAAATAACTATTTTTGCATAAAGCCAATACTATATGTGAAACAACAATTTAAGTTTTGTCCCATCAAAATTGGCCCTTAGTCACAGTACACCAGGCAGAGATTTGAAAATGCAACACTAATACACTTGAAGGGGTAACAATACCTCCATTCTTGAAAATATGTTGTAGCAGAAGAACATGTTATTGTGTTGCTAATAACATTTGTTCTCAAAATGGTGTCCTATCCTGAATGATCCAAAATCAGACAAACTATTGGTCTAATGCTCCATGGGGTTAGAAGTACATTGGCTAGCACAAAGGTTTTGCCACATTACCGTAGTGCTAATCTCCAGAAATAGGGGAATGATTGAGTCCCAAATTTTACATATGGTCTCATTCTGATGTAGGTCTGGAGAGACACTGTATTGCTTCCCTTCTACTCTTGCATGTGGGTTGCTTTTCTCTTCCCATGTCCCATTTCTTTAATATCCTCTCCAGAGTTTTGGCACAAAATTGCATAGATCTTAGAAAATGCAGTGTCTATGTTGCAAGTTTCAGTCCTTTTTCAAATCAAAATACTTCATACACTATAGACTGTGCTGAATTAATCTCTGATACCCACTGAAATAAAATATTGCAGTACTCTTAAACAATGTTTGCAATTAAGATGGCATGAAGAACATTGTTCTGTAAAGTACGTTATGGTCTGGGAAATACTTTTCCTTTAACTGTTTAATAAGGTTCAATAGTAATTTTAAAAAAAAAAATCAATGACCAATGTAATTTTAACTTATAAGAATGCCTCTGAAATTCTGAAAGACCCTGCAGAAACTATGTTTATTTTTTAACCTCTTCAATGGGAAATAAGATCATCTAATTCAGCTTATTTAAGAGTAACTTCTTTGTCATTTGACAAAGTCAACAAATGCTAGTAAAATGACTAAGGCCATCCTGTAGAAGAGGGTTAGAATATCAGTTTGGCTTGCAGCTATGATCAGTGTCCCTTCTCTATCATATATCATATTCTCATCCAACTTTATGCTCAAAGCAGGGTCAGACAGGGCAGGTTCCTCAGGGCTGTGTCCAGTCAAATTTTGACTATCAGGAAGGATGGAGGCTCCAGAACTCTGGGCAGCCTTTTTCCAGTACTAGCTCATATTAGAAATTTTCTCAGAATTTTCTCTATTTCAGTTTGTGTTCCTTGCCTCCTGTCCTGTTACTGAGCACTGATGAGAAGAGCCTGGTTCTGTCTTCCTTGCTCCCCCAACGGGGTATTAATATGCATGGATAATGTTTTCCTGAGCCTTCTCTTCTAGATGCTGAGCAGCCCCAGCTCCCTCAGCCTCTCTGTACATGCCAGATGCTCCAGCCCCTTAGTCATCAGCAGACTACAGGGTTGTTTCTCATGGTGTTTCTACATAGTATCACCATAAATACTGGCATAGAAATTAGAAAGGGTCAGTCAGTGAAGCAATATTTCAGCAATGTCAGAATCAGCCCTGGCAAGACAAAAGTATCACTTTATGTACGTCTGTTGTTCAAAAATAGCATATTTCCAGACCCATATTTATTCCTGTATGACCTACTTTCAGCAGCAGCTCTTATTTCAGTAGCAGAAGATTGGGATCTGTGAGTAGCTCGTACTGCAACTTAGTTAAGTGCCAGCTTCTCATAATCACACAGAACACAAGCAGCAAAATCAAATGTGTTTGGTGTAAATTTTTTTCTGCTTGTCCATTGCTAAGGCTTAGACCTTTCTGAGTTACTAGGAAAACTGAACCTGATAGGCATAATTATTGAAATATCTTCTAACAAAAAAAAGGAAACAGAGGAACAGAAAACTGTGGCCATGAAAACATTGAAAATAATGGAATTTTCAATAACTGCAGCCTGTGTAACACAGATTGGGAAGCACTCACAATAACAAATTTGGTTTTGGTTAGATGAATAGGAATGACTGACTCATTTGATGGCAGCTTTCAAACTCAATTTTGCAAGGGCTTTTTGGTTTTGATTTTGCATTCTGTTCCCTTTTTTTACAACAAGGTAAAAGAACTTAGGGCAGATGGGAACCCACTAGAAACTGGGTAAACGGTTTCTCAGAGTATTCTTCCATCTATTTCTATTTTCTTCGACACATTGACTTAGTTCACTCTCTTTAAAGAGTAGCCAAGCAAGAAGGAATATTTTTTTGGATCTGTTCTTAGAAGGAGACTTTCTTTTTCCCTTTAGTCCAAATCCAAAATCTGTAGATCCTTTCCTCAACAGCTGCAAGAAATGACATAATTTGAGCGTCAGTATTTTTAATTTTTTAAAATAAAAATATTTTATGATTTTTTTTTACTTCTTTCCTAGATTGATAAAATATATATCGAGAAAAATATTGATCATGCTGCTGATAACTATTTTACTTACATATGATACATGGAGGATGTTTGTCCTATGAACTTTTTCCTTGAACTTTTGTTTTCATGCCATGTATATGCATATTACCATTGAATATACTTCTAATATTTATTAAAACTTGTTAAAAAGCTTAAAGAACTTATCATTACATTTTGGTATGGATTATAGCAAAATGCAGCAGTACACTGTATCTTGCATATACAGAGTGTAATTACTCAGCCCTTTTCTAATAGTAGTAAAGACAGTAACTATTTAAATGGCTTAAAAAAATCAATCTTCCTATATGTAATGGAAATTTCCAAAATGAAACTAAAAAAAATTCTATTAAAAGAATCAGAAAAATAGATAACTTTCCAATTCCCTGCTGCTGTGACTTCCTGGTGCATATATGTATATGGTATTGTGTCTCTAGAAATAAAAGGCAGGATAAGTCTCTGAAATTACAACATACTCTCTAAACTGTTAGAAGTGCAAGAGACATTTTTTTCTGTAAAAATACATCATCTGTCAGTGTGTGGTTATGTGGACCATTTTACTCATTCATTATGTAAATATTTAAATGTACAATGTTCTCCAATACAGAGAAATCAGCATCTGTATTTTGTGAGGAGATAGTTATTGAACACTAGAGTTATAATCCTATAACCTAGCTGTAGTTTTGAGGAATGTTTAGCTACATATAGACTTATTGAATTATTCTTTGTTTAGTTAGTGTTAGGTAGGCTAGAAAAAACATAACTGTGGCTATTAAATAGGTATTTATTTTTTTTAATGAACAAATTATTAGAAACTGGTGTATTGGGTTTGAGAGGCAAGGTTTTGGAAGCGGGATGGGGGTATAGCAGGAGGCTTCTGCCAGAAGCTTCTCCCATGTCCAACAGTTGACTCCAAGATGGACCCACAACTGGCCAAGGCCGAGCCAGTGATGGTGGTAGTGCCTCTGGGGTAACAGATTTGAGAAAGGGGAAAAAAAAGTGTTGCACAGCAGCACCTGGAGAGAGAATTGAGAATATGTGAGACAAACAACCCTGCAGACACCAAAGTCAGTAAGGAAGGAAAGGAAGGGAGGTGCTCCAGTTTCCAGAACAGAGATTCCCCTGCAGCCTGTGGTGAAGGTCATGGTGAGCCGGGCTGTCTCCCAGCAGCCCATGGAGGCCCGTGGTGGAGCATATATCCACATGCAGTCCCTGGAAGACCCAGAGCAGGGGAATGCCTGAAGGAATCTGGGACTCTGTGGAATGCCCGTGTTAGAGCAGGCTCCTATCACAACCTGTGGACTCGTAGATAGAGGACCTAATACTGGACCAGGTAGCAGGTGTGCCGGCAGGACTTGTGACCCCACAGGGGACCTATGGGACTGGAGGAGTCTATTCCTGAAGGATTGCACCGCGTGGAAGAGACCTATTCTGGAGCAGTTCATGAAGAACTGCAGCCCATGGGGAGTACCCTAGTTGGAAAAGTTCCTGGAGGTCTGTTTCCAGTGGGAGGGGCACCATGTTGGAGCTGGAGAAGAGTGCAAGGAGTTTTTCCACTGAGGAGAAAGGATCAGCAGAGACAATATGTGATGAATTGACCACAGATTATATTCCCTGTCCCCCTGTGCCACTGAGTGGCGAGGAGGTAAAGATAATGAGGAGCAAAGTTAAGCCAGGGTAGAAGGGAGGGGTGGTAGAAGGTAATTTAAGATTTGGTTTCATTTCTCATTATCATGGAACAATCACCACCTTTAATCAAAATTTCCTTTTGTTGTGCTACATAGAATGAAACATTTAGTCTTTGTGCCTTGGTTGTGACCAGTGAAATAAATTTACATAAAGCATGAGAGTTATACTACCCTCAATGACAATTAACACATTAATTATCATAATAGGAGTTGAATGTGATTTTAGTAGATACTGGAATTGTTGCAGTTCCTGGTCTGCTTATACAATTTTGTCTTCTAAACTCTATGTCTCTCTGCTTTTTTGTCAAAAGGTGCCTTTGGTAATGTAGCCTTTACATTCAGGATGCAGTGAAAATGTATGTGTGATTACAGTGCTGGGTGTTACATTATCAATGGACACATATATATGTCCATTGTCCATACATATATATGTACATATTTAAATAATGCAACATCTATTCTGAACAGCAGTTCACAAATTTGTCACCTGCCCGACATACCATTCCAAGTCTCCTTAGCAACACACCAACTCTTTGCAGTAACAATCCATCTGTCTGTTTTACCAATCCAACTGTTCACAAGAAAACCCAAAATCTTTCCAGGATCAATCAATCTCAGTATCCTGCCAAGCTATTTTTTCCTCCATGTTAAAATGACACAGGTTCTTATGCAATAAACTACTGTGGTTTTTTTAGGGCCAAATCTGTTGTGGTCCACTGCTCTTCAGACAGTCATGTAGTTCCAATTTCAGTTACAAAAATCAGATAACTGAAAAGGACAGAGGAAAAACAATTAAAGTTCAGCATCTGTGCCAGAAAAAAAACAGAATATTTTTTAGAAAATATATGCTCTTACAACGCCTTCAACACTGGGCACATCTCCATATGGGAGCACAATGCATAACTTTGAACTGAATTGAAAGGAAGATAATTTTCTGCAATCACAGAGTATATTTTACACTAGCAAATATGCACTATTTCTTTGGGCAAGCGTTGAGTACTTTCATATATATTTCAAAATTCTAAACGTTATTATCTGTACTCATTTCTTTCTCTCTCTCTGTCTAATGCTATGAAAATAAAAAAAAATAAAAAATTATGCATGCCATTTACCCAGTCTTATTTATTCTGTCTTTAAACTACAGTGACACTGTAGGGTCACAGCATATTTCCAACACATGGCTTTGTTTTCTATGGTCTCAAAGAATAAATGAGGCTGGCAGACACCTCAGGAGCTCTTTGGCCACCCTGCAGTCCAGGGTGGGCCAGATTTGGGGTGAGACCAGATTGCTCAGGGCATAGTCCAGTTGTGACTTTAAATCCTTCAGGGTCAGAGATGGCACAGTTTTCAGAGCATCCTGCCCATCCACCTCACTATCCTCACAAGGTAAAAGTTTCTTCTTATATCCAGTCTGATACCCTCTTGTCTCAATTTACACCTGTTGTTTCTTGCCCTCCCTCCTTGAACTTCTGTGAGGAGTCTGACTCAATCTCCTTGATGACCTTTGGTCGGCTGTGGGGTCTGTTGAGTGCATTGCAGCTGTCCTTTCTCCAGGCTGACCCAGCCCAGCTGCTCCAGTCTCTTCTCAAAGGATCAGTACTCCAGACTCTGCTACCTGGCAGGGCTCTGCTGAGGTCCCTTCAGTTTGTCCACGTCTTTCCTCTCAGAAAAATATCAGAAAAACTAGATGCAGTATCTAGATGTTATCTGAGAAATGCCACATAGCCATTCCCTTGATCTACAGACCATACCACTGTTCATACAGTCCAGGAGATTGCTGGTCACCTTTGCTGCCAGCAAAACTGTGGACTAATGTTAATCGTGCTGTCCACCTCCACCCCAGGGCCTTTCCAACAGACCTGGTTCGTGACCTCTCCGTATCCAAACAGTATTTTGTTGTTGCAAGAGCTGTTTTTTCCCTGTAATAGGAAAAGTTTCTTGGCATTTGGAGAGTTTGAAATTTTTCCCTTCTGTTTCGTAATGCTCCTGGTGTCCCATTTCTTCAGCCTGTTTGGGCGCTGTCCTTGAGTGTATTGACTTGTACCCCTAATTTGACATAATCTGTAAAGCTGATGAGAGTGTGTTCTGCTGCTGCTTATCACTGTTAAAAAAGATGTTAAAAAAGAAAGGTCCTAGTGCACATGCCTCTGATAGTCCACCTATCACAGGTATTCAGGTAAAGTATGACCTGTTAACCACATTCTGAGCCCCATATTTGATCCATTTGCTTGTCTAGACATTCAGGCTGTAACATCCCAGTGTAAATATCATGGATGGCAGTGTCAAAATCTTGCCAGAGTCTGTGAAAAAGCATCAGCTACTATCTCTATATCCACAAATCCAGTTGTTTTTCTATAGAAGACAACCAGGTTGGTTAAGCAGACTTGGTAAATCCATGCTGGTGACTTCCAATCACCCATTAAGTGCACATGCCCAGAAATGTGGTCCAAGAGGACTCAGTCCATGGTTGTTCCAGAAACTGGAATAAGTCTGACCATCCTATAGTTGCTGGGGTTAACCTTTTGGACCTTTTTGAAGGAGACTGTGACATTTGCCTTTCTTCAGTCAACATAGACCTTTTCCTTCTCAAAGACCATGAAAAGAAACTAAACCCAAATTGCTATTTTTAAATATGCATATTTGTCATTGAGTACATATTTTATTTTGTTGAATAACAATAGAAACACCAAAATTACAGTTCTCTTCTTCAGATGGCTTAACATTTGACTTCAGCTGATGTCATATTCATTTTCATGGTATGTAAATTATTCTAGGTATTGTTACCTAAAAGATTTAGGGAGAAAAAAAGCTCCGGGGCAATTTAAGGAGGAGGTGAGATAAGGGAAGGTTTTAATGAAGCCTCTCAGGCTCTGGAATACAAAAAACACACGCTCACCCTCTAACCTAGGTGCTATAATTTTTATAATGATGTCTAGCCAATCCCTGTTTGTCCACCTTCGGTCTTTACCCCGTTCTGCCTCCTGCCTCGCCCTTTGGGAATTGAGTCTGGGGGCATTTTGGGACCCCTTCTTACTCATCTTCTTCTTCCTCGTAGTACATGAAGTCCTTGGAGGCTTTCCAAAGTCCTGGGTGATATCTTCTTGTCCAGGCCAGGGGGCAGATGTTCTTAAACAGAATGAAGGCCTACCTTGAAAATGAGACTAAACATGCTACTGGAATTCAGAGGCAATTGATATAGAATGGGGTAATAGGGTTGAGTAAGTGTAACTACTGTGCTAAAGGGTGAGGGATACAATGAATACAGCTGCTTCTAAAATCTACATTCATTACATAACTACTTCTAAAACCTATAAAAATTAAAAAAGTCAAAACCTCCAAGGCAACAGTATGAATTATTGATATAAAGTTTCTGTCTAAAGAATGTATCTTGGAAATCTTCAAGTGTTATTGTGTTGACTCTTTATCAAATGTACTGTAGCTTGTAAGATGTCAGGAGGAATTAGACATGTATGGACATTAAAATATGAGCAACCAACTTAGCTGAGAAATTTTTTAACGATTCAAAATTAGTCCACTCTTCACTCAAAGGAAAGTCAGGTAATGTTTCAATAAACATTATTTAAATGAATTAACAATAAAGGTCTGAGTACACAATTTTGCTAATTGCAATTAGAAAAGAGTACTATTTAAATATGCTTCCCGTGAGTTTATAAACTCTTTTTAAAAGGTTTCTGTTGCTCTAATTACTGTAATTCATCTAAAGTTTAATTAATTCATGTTCTTTAGGTTACTGATCTTCTAAAAAGTTTGACAATGTATTTATATAAAATAATTAAATCAATGGAAAGTAAGCAAACATGTCATATACTAATAAGTTACTTCTCTTCCTAGTCAGTCCCTTGTACATAATTTGTCTTTTGGATCAGTCCTTAAATAGATATGACTGAATGAGTTTTAAATCCCATTCACCTGCACAAGAAGATGGCTTTGCACTGCTTTTTGTAAGCAGAAAACTTTATTTTTTCCTCTCTTCTGCTTTTACTGTCAGCATAAAGTAGCTAGAGTTTCTGTTTTATGGTCTTCTACTCGAAAACCTCAGTATCAGGGAAACGAGGTAGGAGCAGGTTCATTTCTCATACAGGAGTTTTTGAGGTGCCTGTGGAGAACACTGGCAACACAAGAAAGTTCTAATATAATTCCACTCCTGCTACTGGATAGTTTTATTATGTGAGGTTTGTGCTTCATTTTGCTTTACTGATGTGTGAAAACCGTTTTTATTTACGCTTGTAGCACAAGTAGCATATCTTACCGTTTCTACTGGCTTTTAAAAATAATCTCCTTGTTACACTGGTGAAAATCAGGTCAGCTTTATTTCTGATGTCCAAATCAGCACTGAGATGCTGGGGATAGTATGCTTCTTGCCCTTTATGCAAGTCACTTCATGCATGCATTTGTACTTCTTATTCGTATATCTGTACTTTTTTTCAGTGTCCAACGTGCCTTTAAGAGGAACTAACCTGTTAAAATATGGGTCATACATAATATGTAGGGGGGGGAAATATAATTTGAATGCAAAAAATAGCAATGTTAAAGCTGACTAAACTAATCAAATGATTACTGTAAGTCCCTAGATATTCTTGGCATTTTATTATGTAGAAAGATTTCAGTCCAGAGAGGTAATCTAATAGTCCTGCTCAGTATAATCCAGCTCTCAACAGACATCCTTATACAGACGAGTTGCCCTGTACATCCTGAATAATTAGATTGTACATAGGTGGCTTGAACTTCATTGCTTGGTGCAAAGAGCTGACTAGCATCTCTTCAGGTCATATGAACTTAATTTGGGATCTGTAACATAATGGAGGTTAGGCTTTGTGCACAATTCACAAAGCCAGACTAACAACAGGGGATTCGCAGGGGTGATAGGGTTGAATGGATGAAAGCACTGCTGTATTACAGACTCACACTTTAAACCTAATTTGGATACAGAATTTCACCTTTTCAACTCTTCCCTACATTCAGTCACAAAGCACAATGGCTCAGACTTTATACATGCCATGACTTTGGCCCTGCAACCATAAGCAGAGATGTCATAGTTAGTTGATCTAAAATGTATATCAACACTAGACATCACTTAGGAAAATGTTTAAAAAAAAATAAAACTAAGTGCTGACTATTCAGAAGTTGGATACTATGTTAAATTGATGAGACAAAATGTGTTACAGAGTCTTCTGGGAAGCAAATGTAGGAAACAGCTGTAGATCTAATACTGCAGACTGTTCCCCTACTCAGAGCAGAAAGAAATAAAAATAAAGGACATTTAATTTTCCATCTTTGGTTTACAGATGATTATATTTACTAATATTTTTAATTTTTTACCGTAATCAATGAAAAAAAGTGATGCCGTAGTTACATTCCCCCTTTGTTTCTTCCTTGCTTCTACAACAGAGGATGTTTTTTGTGTTTCTTATGCCCTTCTCAATTATTGAAGGGTAAAGAACCATATGGTTTTAAAAATTAGAACGTGCCAGACACAGAAAGGTGATGTAAGAAGGAAAGTAAAGTTAGACTGAGGGAAAAAAAAGGGAGCCAGTGACCCAGAAATAGAGCCTGATTTCATACATTGAAGATAAAACAGTCAGAACAGATTTCCTATCACAGACAAATTTGAAGCGGGAAAGTAATAAAGTAAAAATAAAGACCAGGCATTATACTAGAGGCATTCCTATATGTGATCAGGCTATTTTCTATCTTTCTGGTGAAATTGCAAATTAATGCTATAATAATAATATTTTCTATTAATGAAAATACATGGTATTTATTTATTTTGTTTTTCATTGGAAAAGGCACTGGATGAAGAAAGGTTTTGTATTTGGGATCCATTTCCCATTTCATCTTTATAATCAAACTGACTATCTTGCGATGTTAGATGGAACGCAAGTAGATACTAGAGGACAGAGGAAGAGGAGCACATTGTGACAAAATTTGACAGGAAAGTCTTGTGAAATTAAGTAAAAAAGTTTGAGTGCTTCATCTGAAAAAAAGCCAAGAAATCTCAATTTGAATCTTGCTTTCTGCTTGTCCTAATTAGATATATCTTGCAAAAAGTTCATCAAAATAAATTTTTGTGTATATTTTTAAAGTTATAAAACCATTCCTTATGATAATAAAAAGGAAGCATTTTGAGCCTGAAAATATGATGCAAATTACTTTACTTAGCCTATAGCAAAACATTCTGCATCAAAGAGCTGTGCTAACTGAAGCAATAGTCAATGTTTAAAAAGAAATATTTAATCTAGAAAATAAAACTTGAATTTTAATTCTCACAACATGTAGAAACTTAGATAGTTTTATCTGTGGAGTTACATTCTTGTCCTTAAATCCAGAACAAACTTTAGACTTTGATTGTGGGAACCCAAACCCAGCTTTCAGCAAAGGAAAACAAGGCTGACAAGAACCTTGTGATCTGAAGGAGCTGGACCCTTCTCACAAGACCTGTTAAAGTTCTACCTTATGGATTAAGCCTGGTTCCAGCAGAAATCAGAAAGGACTCTTGAGATGATTGTATCAAACCATGTCTAAACCCCTTTAACCCCTTTCCCCCTATGTAATCTTGGTTGAGGGAAATATTTAACCCATTGGGCAATGGTAGTAAAAACTTGTGTAATTCCCTAATTAACATCGCTCGTCCCCTTCATTAACATGTCCAACCCCAGATGCCTTTAAAATAGCGTTCTCGTGTTCAATAAACTATTCCAGTTTCCCCATACTGGGATCGTGTCTAGCTTTTATTTTTCAGACCTCCACTCTTTGATAATGATACACAGTCTGCAACTCTGGCAGAATCTGGAAAAATGAACCAGAAGCAATCAGAAATGGATATTTTAATGTGTTCAAATGGATGTAGTAGGCTTACTTTTGAAATCGTACATTTGTATAAAAATTAGAAGATTTTCTTAAAGATTCACAAAATCACAGATTGGTTGAGGTTGGAAGGCACCTCTGGAGGTCATCTGGTCCAATCTCTGTGCACAAGCAGAGCCATCTGATTGTCCACGACCATGTCCAGATGGCTTTTGAAATCTCCACAGAAGGTGACTTCACAAATTCTCAGTGCAACCTGCACCAGTGTTCAGTCACCACCACAGTAAAAAAGCGTTCCCTGACGTCCAGAGGGAACCTCTGGTGGGTGCCCATTGCCTCTGGCTCCATTCTTCTTGCATCCTCCCTTTAAGTGTTTATATACGCTGATGAGATCCCCTCTGAAATTTCTTTAGTCCAGGCTGAACCGTCCCACGTCTCTCAGCCTTTCTTCATAGGAGAGATGCTCCAGTCTCTTAATCATGTCTGGGGCCTTTTTTTGGACTGTCTCCAGAATGTCTATGTTTCTCTTGCACTGTGGAGCCCAACACTGGATAGAGTACTCCAGGTTTCACCTCAGCAGTGCTGAGCAGGGAGACAGGATTACCATTCTGCACCAGTTGTCAATACTTTGCCTAATGCAGCCCAAGATACCATTCTCCCTCTTCCCAGCAGGAGCACAGTGCTGGGTCATGTTCAACTTGTGTCCACCAGGACCCTCAGGCCTTTTCTGCCAAACTGCTTTCCAGGTGGGTGGCCCCCATCACTGGTGCCCAGGTTGTTCTTCCCCAGGTGTAGGACTTTGCACTTGCCCTTGTTGACCTTCATGAGGTTCATATCAGACCATTTCTCTTCCTGAAAGAGAACCCAGTGACTGCTGCAAAAATGTCTGCCTCACCTGGTGGCCTCTATTGCCTGTGTTATTACAGAGATACCTCAGAATAACCTGCTGCAGAGGTAGGATAGTTGAATTGTTGCAGCACCCTCTACAGGCTGATTAGTTCTGATTAGAAATAGGTTCTCACCTTTGTTGCATGTCCTGTCTAATGTGGCCATCCTGCTTTACAGTGCACCGTGTAGGCATACATGATTTCTCAGTGCTGGCTTATATTCCTGCACAGTAGTTCTGTCACTGTGGCATAATATCATATGTAGATTGCTTATAAGATTATCACCTGCCTCCTATGTTCATTCAACTTTCCTTCAGCTTTCTAACAATCACGCAGAATAACTAGCTACTAATTGTAGGGAGTAGTTCAATTTTTCTTTTTCTTTTACAGAAGGAACAAATAACTATTGTATTTAAAAATTATTAAAAAAATACCTATAATGCGTGCAAGGTTATGAAAATAAGCAGCTAATTAGGTTTAAGACTTGAAACAATTGTTTGGAGTAGGGCAACCTTATTCTTAAGGGTATGAGAAAGGTTTCTGAAGGATTTGGTTCCTACTTTGTATATGTAGCTTTATCTAGTAAACATAAGTATCTAATTATAAAAATAAGCATGAGAAAAATTTTAGAGGCCATTCTAAAATGTTTCATTTCATTATTATTTCCACACTAACAAGAAAAATTTTGATTATATACCACCCCACTTAGATTGACCAATATATTTCATAGTTTTGTTTGCATGACTTGGACAGTAGTTCTTTTTCAATCTTCCTTTTTCTAACTTTCTGTAACTGTTGTCTAAACTCAGTTCTTTATTGAGAACAGCAATGATTTCAATGGGACTTATAATTATGGACAGATTTAACACTAAACACAAATCTGTGAAGGCCTGTAACGTCAGTCACTTTTTAAAAAGTCTTTTATTTATTTATTTAAACAAAATAAGGAATTTATGCCATTTGTTTTTAATTCCAAACTTCTGACTTCATTTTAAAAGATTTTTTAAATTGGTGAGGTTTGATAGATGAAATCTTCCATAGAAACAGGCCCCACTAAGAAGCGTGTATTTAAAGTTTATTTTTGTTAAGCTGGGAAAAACAAACAAACAAACAAACAGAGGATTTACTTGTTCAAATCTTCCAAAGTATGCAGGTAGTAAAGATTCTGAATGCCCTTCTAGACACTGTCAAATGGAATAAGTTTTGCTTTGGTATTCCTCTTAAAAGCCTGCAAAGACAACTAGGAAGAAAGTTTCTCTCCTTCACACCATATGAGTTGTTTAGGTGAAAGCATTCAGGTAAAAGTAAATCTTGGATATAGAATAACCCTATTGCAAGCTTGAATAGTTTTTATATTCTTAATGTATTATAACTCACTGTCCTTCTCTTAAAGCCTCTATCATAAGCTGACTTTTTTCCATCCTCTTGCTACTCAAGTAAGAAAGGGATTCTTTAATAAAAGTATAAAGAAAAAAATTTAACAAAATTGTGGAGACAGATATTAATGGTGTCCTAACCCTTTTTTTGTATAAGAACGTTAACATGCTCTTCCCTTACACGATCAAATGCTCCTTCTCAATTAATTTATTCTGTCTTAAAATCTTAACCCTCTTGGATGTGACATGTTTCACCTTTTTTTCATGTAGAAGAGTTAGTGCTTCTAAAAATGTAAGCATTGGCTGTACTGAGAAATAGCTGATAATTTTTCTTTGCTCTTCTTTGTATTAGAACTCTCTAGTTTTGAGTGCTCAACATCAGAAATGACTCCACTTTTTTAAAAGCACTCTTCATTGGAGAAAGGTGTTGAGATAAACCATGTCTTCAGATAGTGTCTACAAAACAGGGAGAGTAGCCATTACCACACACAGAGACGAATCTTATGACTACTGAATTTTAGATGCTTTTTTAAGATAATTTAGATGTCATAGATATGAAATATCAGCACTATGCTGCTGGTAAAAATGTTGTCCAGTAAAGTACACTATTTTTTCTCTTCTAGGAAAACAGAAGATCCATCTTTTTATTCAGGTACCAGCTTTAAAAATGAAATTTTGGAATATGTTAGTTACAAGACATTGTACATCTTCCAAGGTATCAGCCTGAATATAAGATCATTAAATCAGTAGCCTACTTTTATTTATGTATTTCATTCAGTTAACTTTCATCCAGAAAAAAACTAAGTAATTTTTAGTGGCAAAGTTAATCTTCCATTGGACCAAATGAAATAACTGTATCTTCATGAAAGCTATAACTATCCATAACTATCTTTATGAGAATTAAGGTTATGAGAAAAGCTACACAACTGGGTCAAAGAGTCTTTGAAGGAATAATTGATAATACATTCCTGTGATAGATTATATCTTTGTAAAAATGTAGTCCAGGTTTGTCTATAATCTCCAGCTAATGTCTGGAGATGCAAAGTAATCGTAAGCCTACACAGAAAAGAAAAAGTCAGCCTGAACTATATTTTGACACTTTTAGCCATAGCAAATAGTTTCCTGCTCCAAGAGGGGTTTCACTTAATTGAACAGACCTCATACTAGTAATCTATGTCTACTTCTTCTGGTGTGCCTCTTGTGCAAAGTACTTCCTAGTCAGAGTGATAGCAGTTGATATCTGCTTTGTACTGGGGGAAACGACTGCACAAGAGAATCGAGTCCTTAATAGACATGTGAAAGTAAAAATGTCCAACACATATCAGAGGGATTGGTTTTACTGCTGTGGATTTTGGCTCAATTTTAACAAAGAATCAGTAAAACTGAATAAAGTGTATCTAAATATAGTTTGAAGACTATTCCATTTAAGAATTTTCTGTTACAAATTTCAGAAACCAGTCTTGTGTATATCATATAGCTGGGTGACATTTCTATTTGTATTCTCTAAGGAGCATGATGCAGGCTACAGACTTGGAAATGTTCAAAAAACTAGGGAAAGCAGATAAATCAAGCTACCAGAAAACCTTGATTCAAATACAGCACTGCTTGTTAGAAGATTTCTCTCAAGCTTCTTCTGGTAAGAAAACCTTAAAAAATTACTGTAAGCAGAACTTACTTATTTCTGTCTACTTAATGTGTAAGTTTGATATGGCATTAATGTTTTAATAGCTTTTTTCCCTATTTCTTACTTTATATAATTTATTAATAATATACTGCAAGTTTTACAAAACTAAGTGCATCAAAGAGAAGGAACAGAGGAGTCTGGCACAGCATCTCAAGGGAATCTGGAATCAAACTCTGGTGGGTCATTTCAAGACTCCCACATTCCCCTCTAGGAAGAAGATTTCTAAAGCAATAGATTCAAATGCACTATGCTTTTTTTAAAAACATGGTACTACAATATTCATTTTAACAGAATTTCCTGTATTTCCAACCCTAGCAACTCGAACGAATTACACTGTAAACAGCTGTGTTGTGCCAACACTCTTAAAAGGAAATTCTTTTTCTTGTCCAATATGAACAACTTTGTTAACATTATTTTCTCTCTTGTTTAGTTTCTGGAATGCAACATGGCAGTGCAATGGACGCAATTGAAAGTTATGATTAAGACTATCATTCATGATTCCCTCAGAAATGCTTCAGATTATTACAAAACAAAAAAGAATGATACCATGGAAAAGATGAAGGGTATTTTAATTCTTCATTCCACAGTAATGAAATAACTGTGAAGCCCTGTAAGGAAGACAGACACATCTTTTAGCAGTAATGTATAAAAAAACTGTATATTTAAGTCAGTGCTGTTTACTAATGTTGACATTTCAAGGTCAAACTTGTAGGGGCAGATCTTGCAAAACACAAACATATGAATGAAAATAAAAATTTGAATTGAAAGCCTAAGAATAAATTTCTAAATAAGGGTACTGAAAACACACAAATATTTACAATAAATAGTGAGAAATTTTGTGTTGTTTTTTGAGTATTTTATGTATTGACATCACATCTGATTTTATTATTTAATTGTCAAAAATATTATCTTCCTTCTATTTCAAGATTATCTGCATTTTACCATGTTAAAGGATATTTTTATGACTTCCATGAAACTTGTTGAAGCATTGCTAATTCCCTCAAAATGAAACATGAAGGCTAGGAATGCCTAAATGGTGTATCTAGTTCCATCTTTATCAGTTGAGATAAGTACTACCTTTCACATTCATTTCTCTGACATTTTCATCAAACATCATATAAAAATTACTTCTCTGGTCAGTGGAGATGAACAATTGAGGAGTAAATCAAAACATGACGAATCATTTGAGTGGGGCCTCTCTCTCCAGTGCCTATAGAGGGAGCCTGGCTGCCACATTCTTAAAATTCTGTAATTAGGTGAGATGAAGTCCCATCCTTCACATGACAATATCATATCTGACCAGCAATTCATTCCAGTTAAGCAAGTAACTTCAAATCTCTGCATCCCATATTGTATGTGATATGCAACATAAAAATAAGGAACATTTTCTAAGAAACACTGTGTATCATTAGGAAAAAAAACAACAAAAAATGTATATAAGATTGTTGTAAGGTAATGTTAAATGGTCCCTGAGTTGAGCATGCATTTTACATATGCTTAACTTTGTCATTAGCTGTTGATTAATGTAACACAATAAGGCAATGAGAAAACTCTAGAGTAACAAGGTTTGGGGACACCTCCCATTACACTAGAAAGTTCAGATAAGACTTTTTTCCAGACAATTGGAAAAATTATTTTTGGTATATAGCAATAACAAGGAGATAAGTAATATCAACAGTGTTTGTCAAGAACAAATTATGCCAAGTTGATTTAATTTGCTTTCATGATAAGGCAACAATTTTTTAGAGAAGAAACAGTTGCCACATATTTTGAATTTCAGACCTATTCTGTGTTAAAGCTTGTAAGCAAGTGAGAGAAACAGAGAAGAGTTGCTAATTACTTGTATAAAATGGAAAGGATGTATTGACTGATGCTACTCAGGGTTCTGTCTTGGATCTCATTTTGCCAGCTTTATCTCTGACTTGCTTTCTGTTGTACTAAATTTCTAGGTAAAGGTAGATTAGGAAAGATAGTAACAATGCTGGAGGACAGGACTGAAAGAGATCATGACAGATGTCAGAAAAACATTAGAAACAAAGATTAATAAGCAATTCAGTCAAAATATATGCAAAATTCCACCCGTTTGTTCACTGTAAATGCAGGTGGACATCAGCTATAGAACATTTCTACAGCTGAGGAAAAGGTGATGTCACTGATATTAGGTAGCCTAAAGAAGAAAAGCTTGAAGGTTGAAGCTGGTGAAGGGTCTAGAAAACGTCTTATGAGGAATGGTTGAGGGAACTGGGGTTGTTTAACCTGAAGAAGAGGAGGCTTAGGGGAAACCTCGCTGCTCTCTACAAGTACCTGGTGGTAGTAGGCCAAGGTGGGGGGGACGGGTGGGCAATTTCTTCTGCCATGTCTCAAGTGAAAGGATGAGAGGAAATGGCTTTGAGTTGCACCAGGAGAGGTTCAGATGGGTGGGGAGGTAGAGGAAAAGGGAGAAACAAGATCTTCTCTTAATTTTTTTCCAAGCTTGTGAGATACCATTACTCTTTACTTTGGAAGTCAAACTTTGTGAGTCATATTTCTTACTTGTTGATTATTTTCAAAATGGAGTTGTGCATCTTGTCAA
Source organism: Manacus vitellinus (assembly GCF_001715985.3). Classification (NCBI taxonomy): domain Eukaryota; kingdom Metazoa; phylum Chordata; class Aves; order Passeriformes; family Pipridae; genus Manacus; species Manacus vitellinus. Next base: position 18,525,934 of record NW_021940813.1, read on the forward strand.
AATATAATTGGTGGAAAAAGTCTTCAAATTTTGAACTATGCTAATGAGGTGATCTGTCTGCCCTTTTATGTTTTGTGTTGGTTAAAGCTGGATTGTTAAACCCAGGGAAAATACACATTTCTTAGCTCTTCATATTACTGTTTCTATGGACAGTTATGTTTTTCTTGCACTATACTGGAATATAGGATGACCTATAGTACTTCCTTTTAAGTGTTAATCTTAGAGGAAAGGAGTTTCTTTTTGGCTCTAATTTACAAAAGATTATTTCTAAATTGAACATAAACACAATTTAAAATGGAAAAGCAAGGAAAGTTTTTTCTTTTTTAGACTTAATTCTGCCCATAATTACGTTGGTAGTGATTTAATGTGGACTTTGATAACAGTAAAATTAGACCTATTATTTGTTATTTCTGAAGACAAGTTAATGGGGGTAATGTGCATTTGAAAACAACTGATGCTGTGGCAATACCACCATTAACAAATGCAAAATCAAATCCATAGTCTCAAACCTGGCACAAGGTTGGGTCTTGGAAGCACTTGCAGTGCTTCTACTGGTTTAAAAGGAATCATACAAGCACATCTAAGATTTGACTTTGTTGCAAACAAAGAAGAAATTTCTTCTCTTTTAAGGAACAGAGTTTTTATTACGAATTTTTTTCTTGCATTCTCTGAAAATAAGCACAATAACTCTAGAGGTACATGGCAAAATGGCATTTCAGAAAAAGTTTCATAATTATTGCTATCCAGTGGTTTAAAGTGTCTGTCAAGATACTGCCACTCCCTCTTACAACTGTGAAAAGTTAGGCCATGTCTCAAGTGAAAGGACGAGAGGAAACATATAGTTTATATGCTCTGCTACTAAAGGGAAGTAAACTTCTACATTAATTGCAAACAGAAAACATGTTTTCTGCTATATTATGCTGCTGAGCATTTTGAACCTGGCCCTGTGTAATCTATAGCTGTTTGAAAAGAAAACAGAATAAATTAGTTTTATTTTGTCACTTCTTTGCCTGAGATCAAAAGTTTAAAACCTCTGAGTCAAAGACTCTCTCTGTGGGACGTATTTACACTGTTGCTCTCTTTGTACAGCTAAGAATAAAGAAGATGCAAAAAAAATTAAAAATATAGAAAAAATATATGTAAGTGTAAAAACATATTATTTATTTGTAACATAGCAGTAGAAAACTTGTATGTACAGTAAATTTTTAGAAATAGAAAACTTGAAAGAAAAACAAGTCTTAGGTATAAGTAGAGCTTAAAACTTACAGCAGTGTTGAAAGCTGATTGAAACTATCCTGGAGTTTGATTTTGTGTTTAATTGTATGCATTCTAAGTACTCCCAGAAAAGTCTACTTGGAGTGCTTGAAGCATGTGCATATATCTTTATAATAGCAGGGCTCAAAAATCAGTATGATATGTACTTAATAATTTTATATTAAGAAAATATTGGCATAAAAGTATAAAGTGCTTGATTTGTCAAAATCTGAGGCATCTATTTTCTTGACTAAAAATGCCTACTTATAGGGTGTCATGCATCTCCAGTAGAAGACAGCCATCTCCTTGACCACTACATAGCTGACAGAGAACACATTTTAAAGCTTCTTTTGTTGATTTCTTTTTGGTTAGTTTTCTCTACTAATTTGGAAGGTAGGAGGAAACAACATGTCTGTAGTCTTTGTGAAAATAGTGACAACTTCAATATTTTGCAGAAATGGAAAGGATAGAGCAACACTTTGGCTATGACGAGCTCAGCGAACTGTTCATTTTCTGAGGAAAAGAAATAGGAAGAAATGTCAGAAAAACTAATGACAATCATTGAATATAATCTTTCTGTCTTTTAAAAAGTAACTTTGAGTATCACTTAGAAAAAATTTTTTTAAAAATGTTTTGTTTAAATCAGCAGGGATGAGATTGTATTTTAAAATACTTTATATTAATGGCCTAAACAGGCCATAGATTTTTGAAACTGTTTAAGTATGAAGAACTTTGAATATGCTGAATGCTGAATGATCTTCAGAGGTGTGTGTGTAGGGGCTATGTATCTCTAGGGATCAAACACCTCCAATTATTGAGTTCAAGCTCTGAAATGCTGTGTATTTTTAATAGAAAATATGGTAAAGTATCAGCATTGCTATAGTTGAGCATGCAAACATCTCTCTGTACCAAGGTCAAGTCTCTTTTCTAATGAGATATTAACATACTTGTTTATACTGTCTTGAAAACTCTTGTCCCTCAGGGACTGCAGGATAGACTTAGTGACCCTTAATTATGGTCACAGAGAAAAAAGTCATTAATGAGATAGTGCCCTTTGGCTCATATACAGAGCAAAAACAGAAGCAAAAAAACCCCTAAACTAACAACAAAATTACAAAAAAAAATAATCAAAGAAACCACAAAAAACAAACAAACAAACAAACAAAAATGCCTCTAAGCCTCTCCAAATGCAATTGATTGGAACCCAACACTTACAATTTTGGGGAATATATATATCAGTCCCTTCCATGTTCTGTTTTGTTCTGGTTTGGTTTTTTTTGAAGATCAAGGAAGTAGTCTGACTTAAGGCAGAAAGGAAAAGGACACCTTGCCAGGACCCCAGAGAAATGCTAGGAAGTAAGACAAGAGGTGTAGTGGGGCCATAAATTTCTGCTGCATTGAGAGACCATTATAAAGACTATGGAATAGAAGAATTTGTAGTTTTAAATATTATCCTCACTGTCGGGGGAAAAGAGGTGAAAATATCACACATGGTACTATTCCTATAAAGACTAAAACCAAGTTTTAGAGCTTGGGGCTTACACAGATTGCTCCTGTTTAAAAGTGCTCACTGGTATTGATACCAGGAGTTGCCCCAGTCCAGGTACAGCACCTTGCACTTGGTTAAACCTCATGAGATTCCCATGGGCCCACTTCTCAAACTTGTCCAGATCCCTCTCAATGGCATCTTGTCCTTCAGGTGCGATAACTATACCACTCAGATTGGTGTCATCTGCAAATTTGCCAAGGGTGCACTCGATCCCTTCCGCTGTGTCATTAAAAAAAGTCAACTAAACTACAAGAAAGACCATAAATTTATTTAAAGCCAGCCTGATAGTGGGTTCTAATTTGGTTTTCTCATATAAATCATTGTAACAGCCTTCTGATTCACATTCCAAATTTATGCTTTATCCCAGCTAGAGTCCAAACTCTCACTGAAGTGAGTCAAGGTCAAGGGTTCAATTCCAATTGTCTACACACAGGTAACTAGTGCCCTCTGAGGACATGACACAGGAGTGGAAGGTAACATATACCTTTCTGTAAGTAAACACGAACCCCAACTAAGACAATTAAAGTCAGTCCATACTGCAGTAAATGTTTAGATGTGGGCAAGCAAATTAAACCTCCCCCCAGATTTTTATAGTTAGATGCAGTCAAGAAAATGGTTGAATTGATGATGAAAGGATCTTAAATGCAAAATTGATACATATAGAGCCCCTATAGACTTCTAAATTTAAGCATTTGAATGTGAATGTGAATAAATCTCAGCCCTAATACCATCTTAAGCATTTTCTAAATGGCAGTATTTTTCTCCCTTGTGTTACAGAAAAGGTATATTTGCGGTTACTTCTGCCTTACTTTAGCAAGAGATCTGTTTTATTCTAGCAGAGTATTCACAAGTCATTTGAAACTTTTTCAAATTTGGGGTTTAGCAGACTATTACAACTATCTATGAAAATATATTTGTTGAATAGAAATTCAATGGATTTTTTTCAGCACTTTTTACACTGAATTTTAATGTCTGTATAAGCACAGCTTGACATATATATTATGTCAGTTAACATCATTTAGTGTATTCTAATATAATCAAAACCTGAAGAAAATAAGCATCTTCTTTAAACACCCAGCTGCTGTTCACCAATGGGCACAGTATTGCAGGCAATATCACTCTTAGTTCTTCTTGATCGGTTCAGTTCTAATTCTTGTTAAAGCTTGAGTAATCAGTTTTAACTTCTCTTGCCCATAAGCAGTTGTTTCTCCTGGGACAACATGTTGCCTAGGTCCATTAAGTGAGGCCTCTGATTGATAAAGGCAGACCATCTTTTCATGAGCAAAATGGAAAACTAAAACTATCAAAAAGAAACAGAGATGTAAAAAATTCGAGTCAATGTTTTAATGATTATATAATAAAAGAAACAGACTGAGGAATAAAGCAATTCATATAAATAATTTAACAAGAAGATTTCCCTCATCAGTGACAATTTTACTTTTGCTGGGACAAGTGTTCAAGCTGTTGTGACGGTTACAGTCATCTTTGATGAGCAATTCTCAGTGATTCATTCTCAAGAACAGGAATTAAAATCCTTGATCCCTGCAAGATGCTTGAAGTGGATGATGACACAAGTACACATTGGGGCACACAATTTTTTTTTAAGTGTACATTTGCTTATACAAACAGGCCATAAGGAAGAACTGAATATTGGCTAGATAACTATGTAAAGAGAGACTAAAACTGAAGAACTCCTGAAAGAGACAGAGATTAGGCAATTTTTTCATACTAGATATATATTTTTTAAAAAATTTCAAAGACATATGTCCCTACAGAACATTCAGGGACTATTATTATTCTGTTATTACAAAATATTCAGTAAATCAATAACCAAAAGTGATACAATCAACTAGATTGAATAAGTACTAATTCTTTCACATTGGAGAAAACAGTACAGGGACAGAATTTTTTAAATAATGTGGACACTCATAACTTGCTGACATGTGTATCTTCATATATATATGCCCTGGATCTGATTAAGAATCCTCTTGAAAGACTAAATAACATCTGCGTGGCTTTTGAAGTCTATCTTGTCAAGAATTAACTTGAGTATATATCTGGGATTGAAGCAACACATATTTTTAAATGGATATTTTGCCTTTCTCTTATCCTAGTAAAGTTTTTCGAAACTATAATAGGAATTATGCTTATCTAACCAGGATTAGGGTTTGCTTCTACACTCATTCTAGCAAATCATAAATGTTTGAATAAGTCAGCTCCAAGAGAAGAAGGAAAAATAGACATCTGAGTCAAATGAACTATACAACCTTCTTCATCTGCAATTGATATTTTCATGCTCTTGTTCTGAGCTTTAATAGTGATGTACAACAAACCAAAATCTTCTTACACAGTAGAACTGAAAATGCATTTCAAAAGAAAGTAGAGAAAATTATCAAGTATTTTAAATGTTACAGAGCTGGTTCATGAGTCTTCAATATAAACAAGTCAGATTCTGCAAACAATCCTGACTGTTTTTCAAAATTTCAGAAGTTGATAGAATAATGCTTCAGCAGTTTTTCTGTTCTTCCTAACTAAACAAACAAAGAAAAACACTCCTAAGATTAAAACACATAGAGAGCTCAAGAGAAATTTAATTTAAAACAACTTTACAGGAGGGACATAAAAGTAGTTTACTGTCTCAGCTTAAATAAAATTGTATACAATGAAGAACATTACCAAGAGTAGGAGAAAAGAAAATTGCATCTCCAAGAAATGAGCGTGTGCCACTCTGTGTTACTCTTGGAAGCTCAGGGAGTGAACATAGTTGGGGAATGTGAGAGGGATGACAACAAACTCCCTTCCTAATTTTGAGAATCCTCACAATGACATACGGAAAACCTCCGTACAAATAGGTCTTCATCCTTTCTCTTCTCATGCTCAAATGTAAAATTATCTTTCCATAAAAGATAATTTTTGTATCAGCAAAGTTTTCCAGTTCCTAAAGTATATACTGGATGTGCATGACAAGGGAATATTTCATGGGTGATTTTGAACAAACACTAGCAGATTTGTCAGGTGAGCACCAGAAAAAATCACTAAGACTGTTAAGTGGCTGATATACCATTAAGGGCTAAATAAATGAATGAGCTGGGCTACCGTGCAAGTGTTTCTTCAGGTAGTTCTATTTCTCTGCAGAAAATTGATGAACATGTAATACCAAATGGTTTTCCATATGGTATTTTCCTTTTGGTTGATTATCAATTAAAAAGCTACTACAGCAATAATCTACAAGATATGCTCTACATTCTTTGTGTGGTCACATATCTTTTTAACATAATGGGATTTTTTAAGAAAAGATAAGAGGTAAAATGCTGGTGAGAAATTTTTTTGTGGATTTTTTTCTGCAAGATGGTACATCACATCAAAATCTAGAGCTACAAAAAATATGCTCAAATTGCAACACAATTTTTCTCTATCTGAAACATTTTCCAGTTCAAAATGAAATTTTAGATAGAAAGAGATGGGCAACAGGAATTAACCTAACCCCTCACTAACTCAAGGGTGAAAATATGACTCACCTGTAACACTGGAGACCTTACTTTGTCTTTCTTCTTTGTCTGATTTCAAACATTAACTTTGAACGTGTGTCTTATATTCAAGGTGAGTGCCATTACCAGTAAACTATAAAGTTAGTATCTTTCTCTGACCTAATGAATATTCATTTATATAAACAAAGTAGAACAGCTTCAGTAAGAATGAATGAATGAGAGAACAATTTTGGTTATTCATATGTATTATACTGATTACAGGGGCCAGAAATTCAAAATGAAAGCTGACAGTCACTCATTCTGCCAAAATGGAATCACAAAAAGCACGCTAAATGCAAATAGGAAAACAAGAATGGTAAATATTGATAAAATTACATGTTTTAAAGACTGTGGATGTCTGGAAGAATGGTTTGTTTCAGTAATAGTTGAGTAGATAGAATTTGTAATTTCTAGCAAATGGATTCTTCTGTAGTCCTTATTCCTCCTCCCATGTCCTTCCTGTTGATTTAAATGCGGCTTGTGCTGCTACTGTCAGCTCAACGCAGCTGCAAGATCAGCCCTTAAGAGAGCCAGGCAAACTGGAAGCATCTTTTCCAGGATGTATGTTACAGGCAGTCATTAGTGTTATAACATTTATGTACAAAAGAAAAATTGCAATCTTTGTTAGTCACCCAGATACAACTTCTTGTGCCAGTCAGGAAATAAATCCCTAATGTTTTACAAGCTGCTGTTGCATGTCTCTGTTTCCATTTTGTATGTCTGAATCTGAATGACTTTTGTTACTATTCAGATTGATTTAACCTTTCTTCAAGAGCTATCATATCCATTTTAAAGAGGAAACACTGTGATGCATACATAGCAGAGTTATGATGAAGATCTACCAAAATTAAAAACTAATGGCATAAGTGAAAGTTTCAATGCCTCATACTGTTGAAAGTCATAAGGTTAAAAAAAAAAGTACTCCATTTAGATTTGAGTTTCTTAGTGAAATGTCTGCTCATTTTAAGTGATAATTCAAAGTAATTGAATTGAAACTACTTGATTGAAGAAATTTTAATTTATGCTTTCAAAGTATACTTATATAATGATGTCATAACTTGGAAATAAAGAAATATTCTTAATGTTTATCCCTAGAAAATATATCAAAATGCACAAATTTAGGGTTTGAAAATCAATATTTGACTATAAAACTTCCATGTTCTATTACTTCAGGTCTCAAATGGAAGCTTGCTCCTACTGTGTGTTAGCTCAATTGTGTGAAGCACAATCTTATTCTTGTCTGCAGTTGCAAAAAATTCAGTGGCTTTCCACTACAAGTCATATTCATAGTCACTTAGCAATATTTGTTACCCCTAAACTTCCATCTTAATGGTTCATTTATGTTAAATTTGCATTTTATTATTTAACGTGGTAATATGTATCCATCAATGCAGCTCTGCTTTAAGGGCCAACCAAAGAAAGTGCGCAAGCTAAAAGGAGAGGGTACAGGCCTATAAACTGTTCTATGCTAGTTGTCAATTTTCAAGTCAGAATACTTGAAATAAGTAGTTTGTAGTCCTTTGCATAATGGTAAATTAGTTTAAGTAGGTCAGATGGGTTCTCAGTATAAGGGAGCCTCTGTAATGTGGTTCAACTGGCTGTAGGGGGGCATGATTAATTGTACATTCCACATAGCTTCCCAATATAACTTTGCATTTTTTCTCTGCAAATCACTGTATAAATAAATTATCTAAACAATATTTATTAATTGTGATATGATATATTTTTCTGTATTATATAAAATTCTCCATAATTAAAAATAATAATTCTGTTTATTAATGATATCTTTTTTATGGATTGAATTCATCATTCATCATTATAAACACATAAAATTAATTCTACTATTTAAGACCATATGAAGCAGAATAAATAGAATTTTTAATCAATATCTAGTATTTAGAATTCTTGAGTATATAGATGTGTCTGTGTGTATGAAACAGACATAAACAAAAAGGGTACGACATATAGGGAAATCAGCTATTGTGTTTACACATGCCTGAACAGCAACATATTTTCTAAGCTAATTGGCAATTTGTGGTGCATTTCAAGGTCAGGAGTTAACATTAGGAATAAGCTGGGAAGAGACATAGATATTTTAAAATAATAAATTTATTTAAGTAAGCAGATATTTGATATTAAAGTTATCCACAATATGAAGGTATTAGTGTAATACTTGATGTGATCTTTTTTTCTGAGTAATTATTGTTATTTCAGTGGTGCTAAATACTTAACATAATAACACAATTTTTTTACATTTTTTAAATGGATTTTTTGCAGGGGATATGAGAAAAATCTTAGGGGATTATAAATTACTACCTGCCTAGCTGGGAAGGAGAGGTGGATATCATCCTTGTGGATAATTTCACAGAATTAGATAGCTGAAGAAGGAAAGAATGCCTCTGGGGATAGCCGTCCATGGGGGATGCCTGCATGATTATTGTATGTGACTTTTAATCATTTTTTGCCTAATAACTGTGTCTCAAGTGGCTGTGGACTTCATGTTGAAAATGTTAACTCTAGAACAGGACCAAAAGTTCCTCCGGCATAAGGCTCTATCTACAAAAGCAGTCAATAGCCATTGTCTAGGCAGAGGAATATAAAGTAAGCACACTGTGGTTCTCCTCTTGTACATTCTTCCCGTTGCCTGTCAGTCAAATATCTATGCAATTTGTAAGACAGTGTAGGCATCCAGACAGTTGCAGTCTTTCAGGACTTCTTGTACTCTTCAGTCCCTTAACAATGTTTTATCACAAATCACAGTGAGTTTGTAGTTTATAAATGTGTCATGAGTTTTTTTGCTTAAGTTAAGCATAATAGATTGGTTCTTCTATGCTAGAGAGAATGTTTCTAACTCACAGGATTAAGGTTAGTGCATGTAGAATTACTGCATAGTTCTTACCTCATTGTAAAGAAGGAGTAATTTCTTTGTAATCAATGCTAGGAATTTAAAGAGTTTCTATATTTTATTTAATTATAACCCCTAATTCACTACTGGGATCAGTATGCATGTAAAAGTCTGAAATGTATAACTAAACTATACTACTGAACAATATTATTTTTTTAATCAGTTACAAAAAAGTTCTGTTTTGATTTACCCTGTGGTAAATCAAAATAAATGTTAGGGCTGCCGGTGAATAACAAGGTGAGTTCTAGACTCTGGGCTGAGTTAATATAATATAGAGAAGAGTTAATACAATGAGAGAAGACGAGAGGTGAGGGGAGAGGAGGGGAGGGTGTAGAATGGATGGTCGATGGTGTCAGAGGTGCACAGCTACAGACAGCACCATGAGGAATGTCTGCATTTTCACAACTGGTAATGGAGGGGTTGTGCAAGATATAAATGAAATCTGCAACTGAAAGAGTTGGGGCCACTCCCTTTTGGGATGCAGGGCCTTGTAGAATAAGCAGGGACCGGTTTAACCCTGTCAATAAAACCACATAATGCCAAAACTGCCTAGGTAGTGGTGTCAGACTTAACAAATTTGGGTATGAGTGCAGCAAAACTAAGACCAAAATGATAAAGATAACTGTTGGTGGATTGTTTATTTGGGAGAAAATTGACAAATTTTCAAATTTCAAAGCTTCTCAGCAGTAATCCACCTTTGCAACCTTTAAAGTTGTATTGATATTCCCTTTGGTGTTTTTGAAACTCCCACTCTTTTCAGAGATCTTATTTGTTTTTCACACTGCAGAAAACACATAATGCAATAAGAGAAGTCTGAACATCTTGAGTTGAATTCCTGTTGTTTGCCTTTCATTTACAAATAGTCACTGGACTTGAGTAGCAACTTTGCTAATTCACATTATTTAAGTACATTGCACCACTTCAGGAGGGCAGTGGCCAAATAATTCCCTTAGACACGAAACTAAAGGCAAAGTGAAGATTTTTACCTAAGATGGCGGAGGTGGAGAAAAGTGGTAAGAAGAGTAGTTAAATTAAGTTATAAAATGCAAGCCAATGAAGTTAGGAAGTTTTTTTGAAGCTTCATAGATTAGCAATATTAGCACTGTACTAGGTTCTTGAGTAGTTTGCATGAATAAAAATCTCCTTTTGACTTAATTCCTATCCCAATCTATCATTCATCATGTCAAGTACTTTTTGTGAAAGAATTTTTGGTGGATTTATTATTTGTTAAAAGTATTGTAACCAGTTGCAGTGATAACGTTTTTCAGAACATTTACATGTCTTAAAAAGTGTGTTGCAGAATCCAACTCATCTGTATGTACAAAGTCATTAGTAAACAGCATACTGGTTTTCGTTTGATTTTCTTTTCACTTTTTATTTTAATTTATTTGGGGCTCTGTGGGTTTTTATTTTTGCTTTTGTTTTGCAATTCAGTGTATCTCTGCATTATAGTGTATGCTAGCTGAGCTGTAATTTAACTGCCAATTAATTTCTTACTTAATCTTGAAATGATACAATGAATATTTAATTGCAGAGATTCATAAAAAGTTTTTTAAAAAAGTTATTTTGAAAAGGTTCTATAGTTGAGGGAAGAGCTGTCATTTCCTGGTCTTAAAAAGCTGAAGTTGAATCTGAGACAAATTGGAGAAATCTGTAGCTCACCTGAGGTTCTTTACAGGCCTACACCCAAACTGTGGCATTGTCCTTTTTCCATGATCTTACCTTCCTAAAATCTATTACAGATTTTCAAAATAAAGTAAGTGAGAGGTTGCAGAGTGTTACTGCAAGTTCTCAATAAAACTAGAAAGGTATTAACTATGATTAGGTAGGTCATCTTTCCAAGACAGATACTCTGTCTTTCCAAGAATGATATTTAACAGCAAAATAAAAATGAGATTGAGTTCTCCTGCAATGTTCATAATAAGAAGAATCACATTGTCTGATAAATAACCAAAGTGATACAACAACAACAATAATAATTATAATAATGAAAATGATGATAATAATAATAATGTAATAATAAAGTGCTTCTGAAATAAATCGCCACACTATATGTTCCTCTAGAAATTGCCACAGAATTACTGTATGTGCATTGTTTTCCCTTACTTCTCCAGAGTAGAGAAAAGGTCTTGGACTGAATATCTTCTCCAGCAAGGTGCCAAAAGAAAGAGACATGCTGATTGAGAACAGTCAGTGAGAAACTGGAGGAGGTGGCTGGAAGGAGATCAGATAAGATGATCATCAGAAGTGAAGGGTGTCATGGTTTAGACCAATACTGTCCCAGAATATGGTCATAATTCTTAATTTTCATATTGCACAGCATCTTTCCCTGAAGAGAAAAATTTCTAGTAATATTAAATCAGTTGAAGAGTAGGAAATGAGAGAAATCTACATCCTCCATCCATAACTTTTCAGGCCTTACTGATTGCCTGTTCAAAGGTTTGGTGATAATGCTTACCAAGATCGGAGGATGACAATGTTTTTGGTCTCAGAACTGTAAAATGTTCAGATGTCATCACTTAATGCAGTGCCTGTCTGTGCCTCAGTCTGGTTGCAACCTAACTACAGAGATGCTTTGAGATCACAGTTTGCTTCCTGGAGGAAAGCATATATATCACAGAAAGACTTGTCCCTCTAACACAGTACATTCAAAACAAAACTCAAACTGAAGTCAATTTGTTAACTACAGCAAAATTAGAACATTACAGAAGGAAGAAATTAATCAGGTCAAGACCTCTTAAGGTGATCGTTAAATTACATTTTATAACCAATAGTGGTAATAGATTAAAAAGGAAAAGTAATGCCTGTGTCATTTTGGCACAACATGAGTAAATAGATACTTGCACATTATAGTCCTTATTAACATTCTATGATGTGACAACAAATAAAAAATGAAAAAAACACAATGAAAGAGTAAAACCAGTGCTACTGCTGTAGGTAATGCAGGAAATAATGATATAGACTTGGAAACAGAGCACTTCTTAAGTAAAGGGGAGAGTTATTACCCTACAGAGATGTCATTCTCCTCTGCTACTCCTCTTCACCTACCAGCTTTACAAAGGTATCATGAGCAGAAAGATGATGTCTAAACTTTTTCACAATGACATTAAGGTTGATTTTTTAGTTACTGGAACACATATGAGGAAAGGAGCAGGTCATGCACAGCTTTCAAGTTGTGCTGTTTAATGCAAGATCAGGGGTCTAATTATTTTAGTATTATCTTCCATTATTCAGGTATGGCTAAGGCTCTGAACTTGGTGTATAGATATTGCTAAGGGATAATACAAGGCAATTATGGCTACAGCTTTCTGTCTCATAAACATAGCACGAGATCATATTCAAGAGCATGTTAATTATGCAGAATTAAAGCCCATAATCACAGAAGCAGGACTATCTGGAGCATATGCTTTCAGACTCACAGGACCTTGTATAACCCTACATACTCTATGAGGCAACTAGGAAGCACTTAAGACAGGAATCTGCAAGCAATCCAACCTCTATGACTGCACAGGCCTTCAAATCTCATGGGAAGAGAGCTGGAGCTGATACTCGTTGTGTTAACAAAATGCTATGTTAGCACCTGTCCCATGAGATATATTCTCACCCATGATCATAAGAAGTTTTAGCAGGGGCTGTGACTTTCATCTGTATTGGTGAAATACACTTCCAGGACTTCTTGTCCTGGAAAAATAAAGAAAGTGGAAAAGGATTTACATATGTCTTACACTTGAATGGAAGACGTGGTTAAACATGCTTTCTGTACATGTCAGAGCTACTCTGCAAAGTTCCTCAGCCAGTATTTTCCTTGCTACCCCTTAACATCAGTATCTGTGCAAGCATTCTTCTATGCCAGTTCCAATGAACCTTCTCACTCAGCATTAGATCGTGGTATTGGTAGTTATACTCTTCCATGTTTTTCACACGTATTATGGTGAAACCTCTGTCTCAGCATAGCCAGTGAACTGGTAGGCTAAATGAGAGCTTAATGGTCTTGTAATGCAATGCAAAGCACATATGAAAATCACATACCTCTAGAGTGCAGGTATTCCTGCTAAATTAGAAGTTTACTGTCACATAGTGGGATGAAAGCAACAGAGAATGAGTAAGTAAATTACCATCATCATATGAACAAGTAGTGCTACATCTTCACGTTTGCCAAGTGAGCTCAAATGCTTAATGGAGGCCACAGGGATGCTGAGAAGTTGAAGCTGTCTGTGGAAGCCAGAATTATTTTTGGGCCCACATGGCACAGCCCAATCGATCCTGGCAAAAGTCCTTCTTTTACAAATCTGCAAAAAAATTTTCATTAGGTTTTCTTTTTTTTCTTTTTTTTTTTTAATGCGAGTTACCTACTGCAAATTGTGGGGCTTAGATGTATACAAAAAAACCCCAAACCAAAACCACCAACCAAAACTAAAAAACAAAGAAATGTCTTGGACAGATTGCACTGCAGATGGAAAGCTATAACTCAAGTTGCTTAAATAACTTGTTTTTTTCATTGGTAGAAGGAAAGAAACTATCTGGGAATTGTTTCACTTTGAAAAAAATATATTACTTAATGCACAGAGGAATTTAATTAATTCTGGAAATGTTATGGTTTTTTGGGGTTTCCTTAAGTTTTAAGTAAGTTTCAGAATGCTATTTAATCCATTTCTTTTGGAAAAAGTTGAATGTCTCATCATTTATTTTTACTTTTTCTTTTGTATTTCTTTTTCCTCCAGCCTTTTCATTAGATTCATGTATAATTCAGGAAGTCATAATTTGATTAATGTAATGTTACACTACTTAATGAATAAACCTCAGACCATAAATGTCATCTACCTATAGTCATAAACAAAGGAACAATAAAACCCTAGAGTGGTCAGGTTCTGTTACAGTATGCAGGGAAGTGTGGTACACAGACTCCAATGATTTACCGAAAATAGATTATTTGTACCTGGATACAAAATTTCAAACTTCTTACTGCACTGGGCTATATGGTATCTACTTTGTACAGCAATGTGTTCCCATGCAGTACTATCCACAAGGTGTCCACTTTTAGGAAACTGTATCTGTGAGAATTTTTTATCTTTTGTAATTATTTTTTCATTCCCATCATCCCCATTTTTTGATGTTATCTATTGAATTCTAGCAGGTCAGTAACAGACTACAATTTCTTTTGCTAAATCTCAAATAGCACAACAAAGCAGTGTTAAAGGAACTTCTTCATCTATACAGTGTACAGTGTTACTTCACAGCTTGCAACTATCCATGAAAGGAAAAGGTAAAGGATAACTGTCAGCTCCAGAGAAATCTTGTTTTCCTACCCCTAACCATTTTTTTCCATGCTATTTGCCTTAAAAAAAAAAAAAAAAGGAAAAAGAAAAAGCAAATCATATCTGAATGGTAGATAAAACCTGGACAGCTGTTGATAAATCAGGAACTAGAAAGATGCTGATTCCCAGCTCTTACTGTGACCAAGCATTGAATGGCTTTTATTCTGACTGCCCCTGCCCCCAGTATTTTGTCTTTTAAATTACAAAATTAAAATTTCCTTTTCTCTTGTAAATTGTCTGGACAGTGTAAAAGCTCTTTTGTTTATTCTGTTTAAAAATAGAGCTTTTTGACTTTTTGATGATTCAGTTTGTTAATAGTAGGTATAGGACTTAATAAATTTCTCGAGTAGGAATGAAATTAGGTAGTTGGTATTTTATTGTGCTTGGAATATTTACAGCTGTTCATGTTTGTATTTATGAATATCACTTTTACTTGCCATTTTATTTTTGGGATACAAAAATCAATTAATATGCAAAGCTATTTGTTGGATATGATGGGGGAAAGCTTGTGAAGAGTATCTGCTTTGTTTTTTTAGATACACAAAGACATGAACAATAAATCCTAAGTCTTTTATTATCATATAATTTAAGTGCTTCTGACACAGATGTTTGTATTTATAATTGAAAATTTAATTTGTCTTCAGATTTCCCAAGAGAATGTACACAGTGTTCAGACACTTGGAAAAAGAGAAATTATGTTTTAAAGTGATTATAAAAGAGAAGCACAAGCAATTAAAATATCCAAAACTTTGTTAAATTGTTTATGATTCTCTTAGACCTCTAATTGATTTCTGGCTCTCATTTAATGGTGCAACTTACTTATTAAGCAGAAGATTCCTTCTTTCATGTTGAATAAAGATTCTAAAATGATATAGCAAATATAATTTGACTACAATAGATTCAATTTCTCGTATTGTACTTTTACTTTATTTAATTTAATATCTTAATCCTTTTAGAGATTTCTAATCAATGATGCTTCCTTTTGTATGCCATAAGCTTCTTTCACTTTATGATGAGGCCAATACCATCAACATTAAGCCCTTCTGAACTGAAAGCTACTCTGTCTAGCTCTCGCTGATAGTCTTTACATAAAGATCTGGTCTTTTGTTCTCAAATTGGACCATAACATAGAAGAAGTGTGGCCAGCAGGTCAAGGAAGGTGATTCTGATTTCACGAGACCCCACCTGGAGTACTGCATACAATTCTGGGGGCCCCAGCACAGGATAGATGCTTGACTGTTAGAGCAAGTCCAGAAGAGGGCCACAAAAATTGTTAGGGAGCTAAAGCACCTCTACGCTGGAGGAAGGCTGAGTTAGGGTTGTTCAGCCTGAGGAAGAGAAGGCCCTGTGGAGACCACTCTGCAGACTTTCAATATATACAGCGGTCTTAAAAGAAAAATGGAAGAAGTCTTTTAACCAGTGGCAAAGGTTTTAAATTAAAAGAGTGTAGGTTTTTATCAGGTATAAGGAAGACTTTTTTGATGATAAGGATGGTGAGACACTGAACCAAGTTGCCTAGAGAAATGGTGGATGCCCCATCCCTTGAAGTGTTCAAGGCCAGGTTGGATGGGGCTTTGAGCAACCAGGTTTAGTGAAAGCTATCTCATATCATGGAAAGAGGGTTGGACTAGATGATCTTTGAAGGTCCTTTCCAACCCAAACCACCCTATGATCTTATGATAAAGTTCATTATTTTCTTTTACTCACAAAAGCTGCAAGATGGGAAGGCAAACTTACAGAAAATTCTGTCAGAAGTTTTAAATTAAAGACAGAGGAAGAGTTTAGTTATGTTCATAATTCTCAACAATTTTCTCCAACTGCTGGACTAGAAATAATAATATCTTTATTTGGCCTCCACATAGACCATTAAAGTACCTATATAATTCTTAGTTCTTTTTCTAATGTTTCAGTAATTGTTATGATAACATTACAGAAGAAAATGAAAGGTGCTCTTTTGTTGCTTTGTTGCTCTTGGTTCTCATAATTCACGATGATTTTACAATTTAAGGAGTTATGAACTCCAGTTCTGTTTAGGTGTTATTCACTCAAATTGTTTCAATTTTTTCCACTTCATATATTTCTAAAGTAGTTGTTAATAAAACATGGACACAGCCCTGCTGAAATGTAAGCAGCATTCACCACTTAGAATTGAAGATCTACTTAATTTACTATATAGAAAAGGATATTTTCTATTTTGATCTGAAGATATTCTGTCTCAAGTTTTTCTTCTGAAGAAAGGATTTCAGTCCGAATCCCATTACCACATTGTCTCTTGCCAGTTTTGGGCCATGGACAGAAGATATGAGAAATGGTCTTGTGTAGTTAGCACTGAAGCTAGTCAATAGTTTTGAAGGTTAATATCAAGATCATTAAGTAGCACTACAATCAAGAAAATCATAAGCAACTGAATAAAGCATTGTTGTGAAATGTTACCATAAGCTGTTTCTGTTTAATTACAGGTTACTACGTGTAGTAAACCAAAGACAGGTTATTTACACTGTTTCTACAAATGATAAACTAAAGATATGTACCTCAATTTAGAGTGAAACAAGTGTCATTCATTTTGGAGGAGGGGGCTGATAAGTTTTTAACCAGTGGATCACTTCCAACCGAATCTGATAAATTCTCTAGGATAATTCAAGAGAGCAAAGGAAACCTTTGTCAGTTTTATTATTTCTATTCTAAAGAATATCACTATCTTTATTAAATTGAAAATCACAAGAAGCAAGATATTTGAAGAAAATGCTCTTTGATTACTGATAGTCAATGTGTAATTATGAAGACTTTTATCTCAAAGATTCTTTCAATTCTTTCAAAGGTGCTTTCTTTCAAATATTTTTCAGCTTAAGCTTTGAACAATGATGTTTTTGAAAATTTATAGATCAGACACTGATTGAAATAAATTACAGAGTAGGGGTTCTATTTTGGTTACCTCCAAAGCATCATAATGTCCAAAATAAAAAAAATGTATATAGAGATATATATCTCTATATCTATATAGATATCTCTCTTAAGGAAATAGAGGCACTAAGAATTAAGGAGGTTCTTGCAGACAAAAAGTTAACCTGTTTTTCCAGGTACATCAGTGGTCTTTTAATTGTCTGACCAAGCTTTGCTTTGCCAATTAATTTTTTGAATTACAGGCAATACAAATTAACTATCTAGATAAGCTCAGGTAGACCGGATAAAGTTAGGTTCTCCTGAGAAAATTCTATGAAGACATTAGGACATTCAGGAAGATTCTGAAGATTTGAGAAGGATTTTAGCAGACGAAAGTTGTGAAAAAGGTAGTGTAAGAGTGATGGCATTTTTCAGCATGCAGAAAATAACTATGTCACACTCTTGCTGGTGTAAGAGCTACTAGACATTTAAACCAGAAAATATCTATAGTGTCCTCCCTTTCTGTGATAAATTTAAGATACTGCATATTTTCATCTATGAAACTGACAACCTTTCTCATTTTCCTCTGATAAACCCATGACTGGATAGACTTATATGCCAGGGCAAGAGATTTTAGGTGACATGAATATTTCAGTAAATTTTATTTAGCAGACTTTACCCTGTCTATGATGGTGCTAATGAGTTAGACAGCATTTCTTTTACTTGCCTGTAATGTCTGCATTACAGGTTTCTGAGAGGAAAAGATGTCATTTTTAGTTTGACATCTCTTCAAGTAAGGTTAGACCAGAAATGGAGAACAAATCCAACCTTCTATTTGACAAGGGCAGTATTTTAGCAGTCTATGTGACTGCTAACAGTCCTACAGCTCTATGGGAAAAAAAACACAGTTTAATTACAAATTTGACTGCATGATGAACGTTTTTTTTGACAGGACATTCATCTCTGAACCAGAAGCAAGGTGGCAAATGTACTACTGATGCCAATCTCTTAAATACATTTATATCTAATTTGTATCAAGGGTATATTTCTGATTATGTCATTAGTCCATCAACTACAGTTGTACATTTTGGTGCTTGTCCTCCTTAATTAAGTTAGAATTCTTTTAAATTTGATAAAATATCTTCCAATCTAACAATTAACATACAATTCCAACGTGGGAGTAGTACTTGATAGAATTCTTGTATGTGTGCATAGTAATGCAGATTATTGCATTACCTGAAATATCTGTGTGTGTATATGTGCCATATTGGTAATCAAACATTTTTTTAGGGAAGGGAAAGATTTTTAATAGAAAATTTCTCTTTGTTAGAGATATATTGAGCATAGTAACCAATTAATAAATAGTATCCCCAGTGTTAGAAGTTCTTGGAACCGTAAACCCTCTGCTAAAATTCACAATCCTCCTAATAACCTCTCCCTATTTTACACCTCCAGAGTGCCCATTAACAATTGTCATGAGATAGATACGCCCTAAATGAAGCAGTGCCTTTGTTCTCTAAAAAAATTCAAATTCTGCCTGATAATTTATTTCTCCTTCTTCATGTATTTTATAACTAGCAAATGAGCATTTCCTGTAAAGTTTTTACGCACATGACTTTCGAAACACTCACCAACTCCCCATTTTTGAGCACCAAAGCTATTACTGTCTTTTCTACCTTTATAAGACTGTCAGTTCCACCCTGTGTCCTCCTGAGACACAGAAATCCTAGCTCAAAGCATGAATACATGGTGGATTGTAATTGGGAAGTCTATATTTTCTTTTTGT
Source organism: Manacus vitellinus (assembly GCF_001715985.3). Lineage (NCBI taxonomy): Eukaryota > Metazoa > Chordata > Aves > Passeriformes > Pipridae > Manacus > Manacus vitellinus. Next base: position 18,545,150 of record NW_021940813.1, read on the forward strand.
TCTATATTCCGTTTTTGTAGTTGTTTTTTTATTTCCCTGTGCCTTTTCATCCCCCTCCCCCATTACTGATCATGCAGCTGTTGTAGTCAGTGCTCTGCCTGCATTGGTCTCTGAACCTCTGTCCCAAGCAATAAAAGCTAAATTAGTCTGTCACATCTTTAGATATGGCCATCCTAAACAAGTTTGTGGCATTTGCTCTATTTGCTCTGTTGTTTAATTTTTAGCCTTCTTTTTCATATAATGTAGTGCTATTATGAACTACAGTCCTAAAATTTGGGTGATCCCTGTAGTACTCGCCTTCCACTGTTGGTAACAAATAATTTCTAAAGCTTTTTGCCTGTTTTAATCAGCTCCTAGTCCGAAAGAAAACTGTACCTCTTACTGCAAGGATTCCTTGTTGCTTTAATACTTCTGGTAATAAATAAATAAAGGCTTGTCAATTCAAATATGTCATATCAAGTATGTTATCTTCACCCACAACCATCTTGGCCATTCCAAATACTCTTCTGTTAAATCAGTCTATAGAAACATTTTTGCGTGTAATATTTGACCATCTGTTTAATAATTATGCTTATCATATTTTCCATTAATTTTCTTGGTGAAAATAACAAGTATAACTCTTAGAGTTATTCTATGACACGTCTGAAAAATAGATATCTCATTTCTCATCATCTATTCTTCTGGGACCAGCACTGTGTTGAGACCTGGGTTACCCCACATAATTGTTTAGTGGATGTTGAGTGACCTTCTTTTGGAGCTCCTTGTTGTGCATTCCTGCTCCTGTCAATCCACCACCACCCAGTTTATCAATGTGTTTTTAAATCTCTTTCTGCATTGCGACATTGTTCCTTATTTACTGGAATACTGAGAAAAGTGCATCTTTTGGACACTTCATATTCTGTTTAATTTCATACTTTTACAATATTAGGTAATAGTGTATTTAGAAATCATGAGCTGTTAATTTCAGGTGAATTATGAGGCCACTGACTGGGCTCAAAGGAAAAGTAACTGAACAGGAGGTGAGAAAGGCAAGTAGGAGAGAGGAAAAGTGGACAGTCAAGGAATAGGGAAAGGGGGTAAGAAGACATTAAAATCAAGTGATAAGTGATGTTCCATTGCTTCTCCACAATCTCTTCCTAACAATGATTCAGGTGAGTTTTCTGCAATGGGTAATCTAACTTTTGAAGGCAGGTCATGTCCTATTATTGACAACATTTGTGCAAAGAGATGAATCTCCAGAAAATGAAAAAGAATTTTTCAAAGTAACTAATCAATATTGAACATCCTGATATCACTGTGCTATTGCCCATTCCAGGCCTCAAGACATCAGCATCTCCTCAACTCTTCTTGACATCAGATTATATAGTCAGTTTGTCAATTGTGAGGAAGAGGTGGTACTTTTCTCAGTATCTTTCTACCTCTTTGGGAAGAAGAACAACAAAAATACTTGAGCCCAAGCTATTAAATCATATATATATTTTCAAAGAATAATTTAAGTTGGAAAAGACGTCTAAGACAACCAAGTCCAATCATTAACCTAACATTGCCAAGTTCACCATTAAATCACTTCCTTAAGCATCACGTCTACATGACTTAACGTCCCGTCTTCCTGGACTCCTTTTCCCTTTAGGACTGCCTCCAAAGGGACTCTGTCAAGCAGTTTCCTAAACAGGAGAAATGGGCCAAATTCTGTCTTCCAGAAGTCTCATGTAACAGTTCTGCTGAACCTCTCCTTCCTTACTTCTCTGAAAATTGAAAACTGCATTTTTGTGACTGATATTTCAAAGATGGTCCCTAACCATCACATCACCCACCAGTCCTCTCTTCACAAGCAGCAGGTCCAGTGGGGTACGTGCACTGGTTGGCTTCCTCACAGTGTCAGGAACTTATCTTCCACATACTCCAGGAACCTGCTAGACTGTTTCCACTCTGCTCTATTATCTTTCCAGCAGACATCTGGTCCATCAGGAGAACAAGGGGCAATGATCAAGAAATTGCTTGCAGCTGCTTATAGAATATTTTATCTGCCTCTTCATAGGGGTTGGGTGGTATCCCTTTGAGACAGATGTACCGTGTCTGTTACCAGTAGCCTGATGTTGTGTAAACCAATTCATGATCAGAAAACTCAAAATTCTTCTGGTGACACTGGGCTCAGAGACAGGTATTGATCTGCTGCCTCTTCCTATTTCTTCCCTTATCATTCCTTGCAACTTGAAGGATAGAGGAAAACACTATATGTACTCCAAATTTGGAACCTTTCCATCCCATGTACCATTTCCCTGCTAGATCTAAGTATAGAAATACATTGCTACTGATTTCAAAAGCATTCTCCTGCCTTCAAATTAAGGTGATGTGCTGGTTTTGGCTGGGATAGAGTTAATTTTCTTCGCAGTACCTAGTGTGTGTGTGTGTGTGTGTTTGTGATGGAAACTGTTAATAACACAGGGATGTCTTTGTAACTGCTGAGCAGTCAGGGCCTTTTCTGTCTCTCAACCTCTAGTGAAAGGGCTGGAAGTGCATAAGGAGCCTGGATGGGACACAGCTGGAACAGCTCATACAAATTGATCAAAGGGATATCCCACACCATACAGCATCCTACTCAGCATGGGGGGGGGGGAGAGGGAGGAAGGAGGGGCATTCAAAGTAATGGCATTTGTCCTCCCAAGTCACCATTGTGTGTGGTGGAGCCTGGCTTTCCTGGAGATGGCTTAACACCTGCCTGCTGATGGGAAGCAGTGAATGAATTAGGTGTTTTATTTTGTTCACGTGGGTGGCTCTTGCTTCACCTGTCAAACTTTACCTCAGTCCATGAGTTTTCTCACTTTCACCCTTATGATTCTCTCCCCCATGCCACCAGCAGGGAGTGAACGAGCAGCTGTGTGTGGCTTAGTTGCTGGCTGCGATTAAACCACAACAGGTGATAAGAACTCTTGGTAGATGATATGTTTGGGATATAACAACAAGTACATGCCAGCTTTGTGGAGAAAATTAACAGTAAAATAAGAGCCATGTTTACTATCAGATTGCTAATACTTGTTTATATTTTGTTGGTTACAATCTTGATTGTTTATACACAGTAAATTTCCCCCCTGTTTTTAAAATGTGTGTCACTGATATATATTTTAGCCACAAACCAATCCTGATTTTGGAAAAAGATGTCAGTTTTCATATATAGACATGAAAATTTCTAAGTTATAATTAGAGAAAACTCTTTGTAAAATCCTTGCTCCTGTAACTCAGTGGAGAGCATGCTCCTGTCACTCAACCCTTGAAGGGGAAGATTTGTCTGGTAGGTAATAAAATGAAATATTTCATTTTCTTTCTTTTTCTTTGTCCCCTCCCTCCACCTCCCCTTATGGTTTACATATTTGTTTTCTTTATGTATTTTCCTCAGATTTTGGACTTGATGGGTTTGAATTTTCAATCCCTGACCATTCTCAGTCCAAGTTTATCACTGCACTTCATCTGCAACAGTGGCAGCACAACTGCCAGCTAAAAGCAGAAATAGCATGGGCTGATTTAGCACCACAGAGAAGAAGGATGGCAGCAAAATTAAGAGAGATGAAAGGAAGCTTTAGAAAGCTATCAACATTACTTTTAATATGTGATTGAAAGCTCATGTAAGAATAAAAGAAAAAAATAGGGAGAAAGATTGAAAATATTTAACATGTTATTGGTGAAAAAAAAGGGAGTATACAAATTTCTCTCCTCTACTCCAGTCTTCCTGTTATTATTGAGTGTTCAAGTCCTCACACTCTGAAGAACCTGAAGTAAACCCAAGCATTTAAAATGTTGTCAGGATATTTCTTGACTGCAGAAAGAGGGGAAAATATTTGTTTTATTCATGCTTGAAGACAATAAAAACCACATTTTCCTTTTGGTAAAACTTGTTTAGTATGCCTTTTTAAATAAACAAAACAGCTGGTGCTACATATTGTTGTGTACCAGAAACTCCAGGCTTATTGTTCAAATAATCGTTGATCCACAACAGTACTTTGGGTGTAATACAGCAGCCTTGTGTTTTCTGTCATTTAAACATCTGATAGAAAAAAAAAAGAAAAGGAAGAAATATTAAAAATCACAAACTATTTTCAATTTCTTCTGCTGTTTCAGTATTATTTTGTACAAATTGCAAAAATAGAGGTAAAAGGTTACACTAACAACTTGGTTACCTGTGGAGATTGGAAGAGTATATGAAGGAGATAACAAAGTGGGAGTTAGCCAGGGAAATGCAAAACAGTAGGAGAGAGATAACAAAAAGAGAGATATGTAAAAGGCAAGAGAGTCTAGAAAATTATCTACAATAGTGAAAAACAGTATAGCATACATATTCAAGCAGCTGCAGCAGAGTATAAGACATCGGCCAAAAAAAGCCCATGGAACTTTAGGTTGCAAATGAAGAATCACACAACAGTTGAAGCACCACAAAAAAAAAGAGGTTCTTGTCTGTACTGAGCAAAACATGTAATATACAAGATGGGACAGCTCAATATACAAAATACTTACAAGAAATTGAATAAAATGCAGAGGGAAGAAACTTGGAAACAAAAAGACACTTATGATATTAGCTATATATGATCTTTCCATTATCACTTATTCAGAACAAATTTTTTTATGTGACTATTTTCTAATATCTATTTCCCATATACCTTGTTATTCCCAAGAAAATGTTTTCATCACACATGAGGAAATAAAGGGATTATTAAAGTTAAATAATTTTGACTTCAAAATGTGTTGTTTTGGTTATAGGTCACCCTAGACATAAAGAGGTAGTTTTCCTGTCTCATTGTATTTCTAAACTATTCTGATACAAATATACCAGATGTATTTTCTGCTAATGTGATTGCTATGCTGAATTGCAAGGGACCCACAAGGGTCATCAAGTCCTTAGCCCTGCACAGGGGGCTTGCAGCATCCCCAGGAGTCACACCATGTGCCTGAGAGTATTGTCCAAATGCTTCTTGAACTCTGGCAGGTTTGGTGCTGTGACCATTTCCCTGGGGATCCTGTTCCAGTGCCCAACCACCCTCTGGGTGAAGAACCTTTTTCTAATATCCAACTTAAACCTCCCCTAACAACTTCAGGCCATTCTCTCAGGTCCTGTCACTGGTCAAGACAAAAAGATCAGAGTTTGTCCCTCCTCTTTCTCTCATGAGGAAGCTGCAGACTACAATGAGGTCTCCCCTCAGTCTCCTCTTCTCCAGGCTGAACAGACTAAGTCACCTCAGATGCTCCTCATAACACCTTCCCTCAAGGCCCTTCACCATTTTCATTGCCCTCCTTTGGGCATTCTCCAATAACTTAATATCTCTCTTCTATTGTGGCACCCAAAACTGCACACAGTAGCCAAGATGAGGCCACACCAGTGCAGAGCAGAGTGGGACAGTCCCCTCCCTTGACCGACTGGCAATGCTTTGCCTGATGGCCCCCAGGACATGATCAGTCCTCCTGGCTGACAGGGCACTGCTGAGTCATATTCAACTTGGTGTTAACCAAGACCCCCAGGTCCCTTTCCATGGCACTGCTTTCCAAAATCTCATTCTCCAGACTGTACAAATATGTGTAAGGGTTGTACAAGTATGTACAAGTATGCATAAGGGCTAAAAATGATGGGAAATATTTTTCTATTCTGAAGTATCATAAGAAATTCTTATAATACAGAATGTGGATGCCCCATCCCTGGCAGTGTTAAAGGCCAGGTAGGATAAGGCTCTGAGCGCCCTGGTCTAAGTCAAAGATGTCCCCGCCCACAGCAGGGTGATTGGAACTAGATGATCTTTAAAATCCCTTCCAAACCAGACAATTCTATGATTCTATGATAAGAAAGAGAAAACAATAACATGGGGATTTGTGATATTCAAGGGGAGTGTAAGTGGGGCTACCCAAAACTTAGGAGGGAACATGTGGGGGAAGGGGATGGGGAGGAACAAAGGGGTAAGGGGCAGACAAGGCCCCCTCTGTGTTTAAAAGAGTCTGGTTTGTGCAGACTGTGCAGGCTTGTCTGACCCAGCCCTGAGCCTCATGTCCCCAGCCTGGTCTGTCTTTTCCTTAAATCCTGTAGTACCTCTCCCTGCCTCTGCTCACTCAATGTCCCTTGCAAGTGTGAGTGCTGTAGGGATGAGATTACAGTTTCTGGGGACAGTGTGAGTGGATTTGGGGTCAGAGATCAGTGACAGCTAAGGGTGCAAGTACTCTGGGCCACTGGTGCCTGTGGTGAGCAAGGGGAATGAGCGTGTCCACATTGGCAGCTGGAGCAGGGCAGCAGACACAGCCTGACTGACCGGTGCTGACTATGCTGTGGTATGACCATCTGTATCCTAAAACCAGATGGTGGAGGGAGTCTATATGTGTCAATTGCAGCAAACTCCATGCTAGATCTTCTGGTAAGCAGGAGATCCCAGGTCTGAGCAGGGGCACCAGGTAGACAGAGATCCAGTCACTTACAAAATCCCTCAGTAGAAAATGTGACAATAGTTGTCTCTTTATTATTAGTTGTATCTATTATTCTTACCTTTGAAAATTATCATTTGGACGAGTGGGAGTAAAAAACTTAGTTTATGTAAAACATTAATGTTAAGCCCTTTTATTAGAGGACTTTAGGGGAAGTCATTCATACTTTTGTGTTTTTGAAGTTATCTTTATAGGATTTATTAGTTTACATTCCAAATATTTTGAACACTACTGGATTTCAAAAGCTGAAGTGCATTACTAATTCTAGTTTTCCATTTCCTCAGGTAATTTTAGATATTTCAAAGTCAATAACCAGTTTAATTTATTCCAAAAGTCTCGTCACCCAGAATATTTTTCTAACATTATTTTACTTATATACTAGCTTTTTACAGAGGAATTAATTTAAATTTTTAGCCATAAAAAAATCAAAGCAGGAGCCCAGAGACCATTCAAGTTTATTCTAGAACAACTATTAGAAATATGTCCCATTTGCCAAGTGATCTGGCAGCAATTACATCCTAATCTTGCATTGTTTGAATAAATTCCTTGAATTCTCTGACTGAGCCTTTGCTCACATGAATTTGTTCAATACCTGAGGGACCGAGAATTAAAGCTTAGTGGATTCTTAGAGGTCTCTCCATATTAAGTAACACTAAATAAAACTTTGGGTGATCTGATGAACTAATTCTTTCTGAAGTCTTCCCATTTCATCAAAGCAGCACATCCAAAGCCATATCTCCTCTCATCCTGGCATGAATTCCAAGACCAAAACTCCACGGATGTAATTCCTACATGTATGTATTCCTGCATTAACTATTTTTTTACTAGATCAAAAAGACCTGGGTGCTTTTTATCCAGCTCTTATTTCTCCTCAATCTATTCTTTTTGCAAAGGTTCACTGATGTTTTGATTCCCACAACATGCATACTGCAAGTATATTAGTATAAATAAAGATCTTGTCCTCACTTACAATTGTTTATACAATGTACTTACTGTTTTTAGGAAAAAATGGAATGAAAGTTTTTGATCCAGAGGTTCATGGGATCTGAGATACAGGCAAGATTGTTACTGGATATTTTTTACTAAATAGGTTTCTCTCTTGTAGCTGGATTCAGAATCGAATGATTTATCTGTGTTTTCTGAATTTATCTCAGAAATGAAGCAAGATGAATATATAGATATCTTGAATCTGGAACAGATAAACTAGCTTGTTTTAAAAAGTTTACATCTGTGTGAATAAAATTATGAAACACATCTGAAATAGTGTTGTACTAAAGGACTGTGAGAACAGGGTTGTTTAACCACTGTCTTTAGATTTCTAAAAAATTAGATAGTCACCTTAGATTCCCTTTAAAGTCAACATGAGGAACTAAAAAATTATTAAAGGAAATACTCTCTAAGATTATATTCACATATTTTACGATGAGAAGAATGGCTTCCTGGAAATGGTAATTTCTTTCTACTAAGTATTAAGGCAGTCTGCATGATGATTAATATATATACAGCATGTTTAGCCTCCCAGGTTAGGAGTACATTTTCAAAGGAATTTATAGGCATTTGAGCCTTTAGTATATTATCTTAAGCTATTCATTATTATTTCTGTACTCTATAGTGTTGACATTCTTTATTGGCATGAACTCTATAACTTTTTTTATGGTTCTCTTTTTCAAAAACCTTAACTTTAGTAGCCAAAGCATCTAATTTTTACTCTTTGAAAAAATACTTAGTATAAAATATATATTAAATGTTATATTTAGTAAGACTTTCCTTCAGTAGACTTCTTTAAATAACGTTTGTTCATCCACCATCTCAAGGAATAAATTATTCTTTTCCTTTCCAGTCTCAAAAATAACCTCTATATAACTATTTCACTTCTTATGAACCTAGAGGCATGTAAAGCCTACAGTATATTTACACATCATTCCGTTAATGTAATTAAAATGTTAATAAAATCTCACTCAAAACAATCTGTCAGAGAAAGAAACACTGATTTAATTTTCATGGAGCACTCTGTAGGCTGCTAATCTTCCATTCTAGCAATAAAGTAAAGAATATGCACTAGAAGGCTGAAATGCTGGTGGATTTATCCACCCACAAAAACCTCAAGCACCTCCTGATGTGCATTTTAATAAGCTTTCCTATATGCCCTTTTGTTTTGTTTCTTTTATTATAATATCACATTTTTGAGGTACAGCCAAATATGCTACTTAGTATTGATAACAGAAAGACGTAGAGAAAATAAATATTGAGCATGAGGCATTATGATTTGATGTGTTTTCTCTAACAAAAAAAATAGGGTGAAGATTTTACTGGACTGCTTTTGTTTTTCCTGGTTGGCTGGTTAGTTTTGGGGCAAGTTTTTTTCGTTTGATTTCTTTGGGGGGCTTTTTTTTTGTGTCTCCTGAATTCAAAATTGTTCAATTAAGTTGATGATCTCCAGATGTGGGATTTTCATCTCCTAGAGGCTTTAAACCTGACCACATGGCTACTTAAAAAAGGACAGGAAGTTAAAAAAGAAGCACGTTTGCTTTTAATAAGTATACCAGGAAAAACAAAGGACAATGATGTGAGAATAGGAGGAAAGAAAAGAGACAGGATTGTCAGACACGGAGTGACTTTATAACTCTCACAACAAATTCTAGTCTAGAAATGAGGAAAGTGTCAGGTTAACACTTCAGCTTCATGAAAAATAAACAACTCACTAAAGGAGAAAAAATGTAAAAATCTGGAACAAAGTAAGACAATTTTTTTTCCATGCAGTTTTACACTTCTTGGGTTTGGTTTGTATCTAGTCATATCAAGAGTAAAGAATATTTTGACTGGGCTCCTAGTCTTTGGATAGACATCTTCCAGTCTGTTACTTGAATAAACTCTCTTACACCTGCAGGAGGCACAATATAATCACGAATACCTAAATGTGGGAAGTTATCCTCATGTTTGGACTGGAAACCTCAGGTTACTAGAAGTAGTACCACATAAAGACTCTGGATGAAGTAGATGGATTCTGTTCTGAATCAATATTGGGTTTATTTTGCTTAACCTTTTCAAGTAACATTTAGGATCAAGAAGTTTAAGCCAAGAAAAGTAACTCAGCATGCATCCAGCAAAAGGCTATAACAAATAAGAAATCAGATATCACTTTAACTGACTGGCAAATTCTTTTCCTCCTCCTTATATTTTTTCATTTTTACTGAAAAACTCACACCTTCCCTTCCCTTCCCTTCCCTTCCCTTCCCTTCCCTTCCCTTCCCTTCCCT
>NW_021940813.1:18555109-18682579 GCF_001715985.3 Manacus vitellinus
CCCTTCCCATCATTGCCCACCTCACTTGTGCAGAATTGTCTTCCAAGGAAAATCAATATCCTTCTCCCTCTATGGCTTCTATATTTTCCCTTTGCAGGTGAAATATTTTGGCTTCCTAGGTTCAGAGGTAGGAATGTCATGTGTTAGGATTACCTATCAACATTTTAAGGACAATACTGAAAAAAAACTAAGATCATTCCTTATAATAAGATCATTCCTTATAAGCGAAAAAAATGCCGGTACAAATTGGAGGACTCTTATGACAGAAATATCACTTTTAAAAAAATGCATTTTTAAGATAATTTCTGAAATCAAGTCAGGTTTCTCTCTGCTGATTCTGGTGTTTGAGTAGTTAATCTCTGCAGTAATAAAAAAATAATTTTGATTATTTGTAAAAAATGGTCATTTGACCCTGCACCATGCTTTCTAGTTGAACTTTGTGATTCAGTGCCAACTCATTTTCATTGTAAAACTTGGGTACATAGAAGAAAACAAATACTGTCTTTGTAAGCACACATAATTCTTTCTATGTAAATGTTATAGTGCTCCTACTATTCTTAGCTTATTTCTTCAGGGAAGTGTGGCAGGGCCCAACAAATTATGGACTGCTTTGACAGTGTGGATTTGAAGACCTTCACATTGCTGACTCTCTAGGTGTAACTGAGATGGCACTTCAGGGCACTTCAGAAAAAAAAAAAGTGCTTTTCTTTTTTCTACATTGCCATTGTTTTCATGCATATATTCCAACATTCTACAATTGTTTGCTTCACCCTGAGAGTGGCAAAAAAAAAACAAAGCAAAGGCTTTTTTACCAATTATTATCATCAGAAATTTCTCAAAAAACTTTAAGTGAGAATTTGTTTTATAGGCACACCAACTGAATTTTTAAAGGAGTCCAGTACAAGACTTGTCTTTTCTGTAAGTTTAGTAGGCAGAACAAACCTGGTATATTTTACAGCCCTACTCCATTTTTGCTCTTTATTAAGCTCAGCAAGAGATCTTTTCACACCCAAAACAAATTATCCTTAAAAGCATGACAAAGGGTCAGTTACTTGCCTTTCTACTTTTCTCTTTAAACCTCTCTAAAGAAATTTGCCTCATCTGCCATCCTTATTCATAGCTTATTTAGTACCTCTTCCTGTACAATAGTGAAAGTATTTAACCCCCCTCTAATTGAAAATGGAAATGGAAACCCCCGTGTGCACGTGAAGGAAAAGGAGTTTGGGGAACCCCTTCCCATTCTATTTTCATTTTCAGTGATTAAAGACTGAACTTCCTTGGCCAAGAATGACTGAACTCCATTTCACAGATTCGTGTAGGCTGGAACAGATCAGTCACCAAGCACATTCCTTGATTGCCATGATTGCCAACTTTCAAAGATGATGGCTTCCCAATGTCATTAACCAGACCATTTTGAGTGTTCCACTTCAGGTGCCATGAACTTTTGTATGATTTGTGATGTATGACTCATAATTTCTTAAGTGCTCCTTATCTATATCTACATCCCCAAAAGGATTCATTCATCATGTTTTCATTTCTTTCACTGAAGTCTTAGTTCTACATATACATATATAGCTCATATATATCCATATGGAAGGAAACAAATTTCTATGACTGACTAGAACTCCTTTATTTTACTGTCATGTTTGCTAAATTGAATATCATTAAACATTTTCTATTAACCTTACAGAAGATTGAATATTACTAATAACCTGGGATGCTAAACTATTTGATAGAGGAACATTAATTTTCAGGTTTGCTTGTTCCAGGAGTCAGGATATCATGTTTTATCTGGAAACTCAGATTTTGGTCTTCTTGCTCTTCTTTATGTGCTTTAGACTCTTAGGCAGACTTGGTGACTAACTATTTATAAACTGGAAATTCTCCAATATTCTCTAATAAGACTTTGTTTTAGGAAATTATACTTCAATTATTAGATCTTAAAATATTGTCTACCCTTATAAATTCATCAGGTTCTGAGCCCTAAAAAGTGTTATCTAACACTATTGACACATTTTTACCACAAAATACTTATTAACGTAATAATTGAGAATGCCAAAATACGTGAGAGGGCAATTACACTGAATTGCTTATATCGCTCTGTTTATTTTTAGGAAAATAATGAGGTGTTGGTCATATTTGGAATTCAGAAAATTAGAAAATTTAGGTTTTATTTCTGATTACTCTACTCTGATTTGATTGGTAATAAATTAAATTAATTTCCCCAAGTCAAGTCAGTTTTGCCTGTGACAGTAGCTGTTGAGTGATCTCTCCTGTCCTCATCTCAACCCACTAGGCTTTCACTATATTTTCTCTTCCTTGTCCAGCTGAGGAGGTAGTGGTAGAGTTGCTTTGGCAGGCAACTGATGTCCAGCCAGGGTCAACCCACCACAGATCACGTCCTTCAGCTTTACCTTCTCTGTATTTTTTCCCAGGAGACCTTCTGGAGTTATGTGTCTCTTTTCTTCAACTTTTTATGTCACCTAGCAGCTGCCCTTAACTTTTGTTCATTTAGGATGTGATGGCTCTGTAACAAAGTGGTGAATTCTCTGGAGAATTAGCTACACAGATATTTCTCTATATATAGACAGTGTAAATGGTGGGAGTTTTTTTCTTGTGTTTTGGGCGTGGATTTTTTTTTAGTAGGATTGGGGTTTTTTTTTTTGATTGTTTCAGAACTAAACCTGTACTGGATTTTGTGCTGTTTCTTGAAAAATATTCTTTCACCATGTCTTCAAAACCGGTAGCATCTAGATTTCTTTAAAGATTTAAAAAATTGTTTACTAGCCTAAGAAATAAGCCTCAAATATATTAATCTTAAACCAATTGCTTTTGAATCTATTTTGCTTATGACACTTTTTGTCCTCTTGTGTTTGATTATTACTCACAGACTTATTTAATTGGGCTTTGAAATAATTTGCCTAGGAAGATGTAATTTTATTTTTCTTTTATGTGGTTCACCACACACATGATTTATACTTCATTTGCTCTGATGACAGAAAGAAAGCCTTCACATTACCAGTATTTCATTAGAGAGATGTCATGACTGTCTATCAGCACACCTCCATGAAACAGACTAACTTTTATGCCTCTCTTAAGGTTAGCAATGCCATAGATCTGCAAGGATTATTAATAAACTTACAATTGACTTTAAACCTACAAAGTGCTGTATATATCATAGCTCACCATCACTGTACCCATGGGAACAGATCGATGATCTGGAAAAAACAGCTACCCATCTCAAAAAGTAATAATTTGTGAAAAAAGAAAAGCCTTCCAGTCAAAATCCACAAAGTTACTGTTTTCTGAAACTAATTTATTTTGTCTACTTTATATTTCTATAACAAGTGCTTATTTCAAATCTAAAAAGAATAAGCAAAACTTTGGATGATAATGGTTTACAAATAGTATTAATGTATTTTTCACTCTTCAAGCTATCAGATCTTTTTCAGTGAGTTGGGCTGAAACTGGGTGATATACATTGATTATAGGCTGGGAAATCACTGTCCAGAAAGAACCTGAATTCAAGAGACATTTTTAGTTAGTAAAACGCTGGGACTCATGCTCAAGAATTCATGCTGTACTAAACTGAAGAATTCACCTAGTGGTTGCTCTAAGAATTCACCCAGTGGTTGCCCTAATCTATGTTCCAGTAAATTCCACTCTCCAAATGCCAATAAACTGCAGCCTCCTGGTATTACCTATTATATTATTTTAAAGTGCCAAGATGTCTTGGTGTGAAGGATTCTATATTGAAAGATTATTAATCTGCTTACATTCAGAAAAGAAATTGGTGTGCAACTCTCTTGATTAGTATCTCAATATGTCTTCCGTGATGAAGCCTAAATATTCTATGCAAGAAAGGGAAAAAAAAAGAAGTCCATCCTCAAAAGAAATAGATTGAGAAATGTTGCTGCCATCAACTTCTTGACTCCTATAAGCAAATGTTGTGGATTTTTTCCTAAAATATTTATGTAAAAAGAACAATTCAAGTGGAATATAACCTACAACAATTGTAACCTGGAAGAATTATTTTATGAATATCATTATGTTACTCTTCCTTAATGATTTTGAAACAGGGCAGATTCAGACTTGAAATACAGTGAAGAATTTAAAAAATGACAGCTATTAACCATGGCAGGTATACACTGTCACTGTTGCATTATTAGATTTTGTGCTACACACCTATCAGTGGTAAATTTAATGTCATAAACAAGTATTTTTTCTGACATATTGTCACTGAAGGAAGATTTAATTCAGGGAATTCTTTTTACCTCTTATACAAATCAGACAATCACAGTAAACACAGGTAAATTAAAGACTAACAGATAAGAAAATAAATGTATCTCAGAACACAGTGCATATTCCCTTGTTAGAGTCAATGAAAGGCTTGTTCCAAAATTAATATAGTAAATAGATACTTATTTTAAAATGATATTTAGTTTGTAATTATCACACTGATTTAGGTGAGTCAAAAGATATGTGAATGAAAAAGAAAAAAACCAAAATCTCATTCTTTAGTAAAAATAAATTCCCTATCTCCAAACTACTATAAAAACATCTATGTTTTATGTATAGTGGAGATGACATTAAATAAAAGAAAAGCAATGAAAAAAATGGGGTCAGTGCACCCCATCAAAGTGCAGATCTTCACATAACGACTACAGCAACACATCATTATAATTTTAGGCATAGAGTATTCAATGTTCCCCAAAGTCATTAGAAATTATAGTGTAATTGACTATTACATATCTTTAGAAAGATATTAGTCTGACTCTTTAATGAAATCTACATAAATTGTATTGCAAGAACATCCTAAGCTGCATGTTGTGATTTTAAAAATATAATCATAATTCTTTTCGGTTTTAAATGTAAGCAATCAATGGAATTTGCCTGTTTTCAGAACTCCTTAAAGAATTAATTTTATAAATGGCCTCTGATAGAGGATAATGTAAAAACCTATTACTTGCTACAGTTCACTTTCAGATATTCTTCTGCCAAGCCATAATTTTAGAGTACAAGAAGAAATCATAGGGAAGGTTTGTGTAAGACACTAGTGGCAGTAGTGAGCTCCACTTGTGCATTTGAAAAACTTCTTTCAACCCATTTTCCACTTAAGTCACTGAGGTATCTATACTTTTACTGTTTCCAATATTAATCATAAAATTTCATGTGAGATGGACATATGCATTAATGGCTCTTCTTACACAGCCTCTCACCAGGGGCTGATTTAAGGACATCAGAATGTGGTTGTGGCTGATTCAGAATGAGGGAGGTTTGGGTTCTGACTGCAGTTCAGAAATGTCATGGAACAGTTGTTTTTCTGAGATTTTTTTACAGATTGGGTTCAGCAGTTTAATGACTACTGCTTATGAATTTTGGGCCTGTATAATTATCTATAAGATCTGGTTTATGAGACATTATCACTGAAAGGGAAATTGGACTTCGCACATTATGAACATATATCATAAAAGCTGGGCTTTTTCCAAAGCTTGATGTAACCAGTGGAAGATTTTCAGTTTATTACAATAAGCCTTGGATGAGGCCTTTGCCTGTACCTGATAGGTCAGCTAAAGAAAGCAGTGGAATTCAGAAACTTCAAAATATTTTATAAATGAAAATATTTTTTGGAAATATGGTCCGACATCTGTTGTCACAGACTAATGTCATTTTTTGTCTTTTCTGTTGTCTGACAAGGTTTCTACCTCCCTTTACTTCTATCTAATAAATATCAGCTTTGTTCTGTCAGAATTTGGTTGTATTTCCTGTACTTCTGTTTTCTTGGCTTAAGGCAACTGTAAGTTAATGCCCCTCTGTCTACTATACACTGTACTAGTTAGGATAGAAAATAAAGAAGTCATCTCTACCTGGATATGACCTGATGTGGTGAGTTGACCCTGGTTGTACAGCAGGTGCCTGCCAAAGCCACTCTACCATTCCTCTCCTCAGCTAGACAGGGGAAAGAAAATATAATGAAAGGCTTCTGGGTCTAGACAGGACAGGAAGAGATCACTCACCATATTGTCACAGGTAAAACAGACTCATCTTGGGGAAATTAGTTTAATTTATTACCAATCAAACCAGAGTAGAGAAATGAAAAATAATCTCAAATCACAGAATCACAAAATCAAAGAATATGATGAGTTGGAAGGGAGTCATCAGGATCACCCAGTCCAAATCTTCGTCCTCCACAGGACCATTCCTAAGAGTCATATCATGCATCAAGAGTGTCATCCATCATGCATCAAACACTTCTGGAACTCTGTCAGGGTTGGTGCTGTGACCACTTCCCTGGGGACCCTGTTCCAGTACCCAACCATCCTATGGGTGAAGAATCTTTTTCTAATATCCAACTTAAACCTCCCCTCACACAACTTCAGGCCATTCCCTCGGGTCCTGTCACTGGTCACCACAGAGAAGAGATCAGTGCCTGCCCCTCCTCTTCCCTTCGTAAGGAAGTTGTAGAGTACGATGAGGTCTCCCCTCAGTCTCCTCTTCTCCAGGCTGAACAGATCAAGTCACCTCAGATCTTCCTCATACAGCTTCCCCTCAAGATCCTTCACCATCTTCGTTGTCATTCTTCGGACCCTCTCTAATAGCTTTCTTCTGTTGTGGTGCCCAAAACTGCACACAATATTCCGGGCGATGTCACACCAATGTAGAGCAGGGCAGGACAATCCCCTCCCTTGACCGGCTGGTGATGCTTTGCCTGATGCCCCCCAGGACACGGTTGGCCCTCCTGGCTTCCAGGGCACTGCTGACTCATATTCAACTTGCTGTTGACCATGACCGCCAGGTCCCTTTCCATAGCACTGCTTTCCAGCATCTCATTCACCAGTCTGTCTGTACATCCAGGGTTGCCCCATCCCAGGTGCAGAATCCAGCACTTCCTCTTGTCTAACTTCATATGGTTGGTGATTGACCAGTCCCCTAATTTGTTGAAGTCTCTCTGCCTCAGGGGCCTCCCTGACTCTGAGGGAGTCAACAACTCCTCTGGGCTTTTTGTCATCTGTAAACTTGCTTAATATCCCTTTCAGTCCTGTCTTCAAGTCATTTATGAAGATGTTGAAGAGCACAGGGTCTAAGAAGGAGCACTGTGGAACCCCACTAGTGACAAGTCACCAGTCTGATGTTACCCCATTCACTTTTCCCCTCTGTGCTCAACACATGAGGGTAAATTTCTTATCCACCAAATGATGTGTTTATCCAGCTGTGTGCTGGACGTTTTGTCCAGAAGGATCCTGTGAGAGACAGTATAGAAAGCTTTACTGAAATCCAAAAAGATTACATCAACTGGCTTCGCTTGGTCAACTAGGGGTGTTACCTTGTCATAAAAGGAAATCAGATTTGATAAGCAGGACTTTCCTCTCATGAAGTCCTGCTGGCTCTGACCGATGACAGTGTTGTCTTTCAGGTGTTTTTCAACATTTCCCAGGATAATCTTCTCCACAACTTTACCAGGTACTGAAGTGAGACTGACAGACCTTTAGTTTTCATAATCCTCCTTCTTGCCCTTCCTGAAAATTGGGACAACATTTACCAGCTTCCAATCAGCTGGGACCTCTCCGGAATCCCAAGACCACCCAAAAATCATCGAGAGAGGTTTTGTGATGACATCAGCAACTCTTTGAGGATTCTTGGATGAATCCCATCAGGCCCAGCTGGGGCAGCAGATCCCACACAATTTCAGGGTCATCTGGGAGTTGATCATTCTCGCAGTCATGGTCCTCCAGCTCAGGGTACTGATACCCCCTTGGTCCATCATCCGTGTTGAAGACAGAGGCAAAGAATGTGTTAAATACCTCTGTCTCGTCTCTGTCCCTGTTTGTGAGATGACCATCCTCATCCTTTAACGGGCCAATGATATTTCTATACCGCCTTGTGGGGAATCTTGACTGGGCCGGGATCCCTGGTATGGAACAAGAAACTGGCTGAGAATGGAGGTCCTGGTCCTGACAACGTACTAATGCATCCTGAGAGAGCAGAGGAGCAGCAGGAGAAGAGCTGTCCCGTGGGAACAGGGAACACTGTTTCATGAGAACGAGGACTTGTTTTGAACAGAGTGACTGAGAAAAATATAAACATCAAAGGAAAACAGAGACAGGTGCACAGAAATGTTGTGAAAAAGTAGGACTGAGAAAGTCCAGAGAAAGTCCAGCTAAAATCCACCTATTAGCTGTGAGAATTGTAGTTTGTGTATGTAAGCTGACCTATCTGTGTGATATACGTGTACCAAAAGAGCTGTATGTAAATTGCAGCTCGTGGCTGCTGCTGCTTCATTTTTCTTTTTCAATAAACTTTCTTGCTGAATATTATATGTCGTAGTCCGTCCCAACAATGACACCGCCTATTGTCATTAATATATTTGAAAAAACTCTCTTTATTATTCCCCATATTTGTCACCAGATGCAACTCCAGGTAAACTTTGGCTGCATGGATTTTCTCCCTACAGTAGCAAGCAGCATCTCTGTATTCTTCCCATGTCACTTCACCTTGCTCCCACTGGGTATACACCTTCCTTTTTTGCCTTATTTCCAAGAGAAAATCCCTACTCAGCCAAGCTGGCCTTCTGCCTCGCCTACTTGACCTCCAACATGTGGGAATTGTATGCTCCTGTTTTCTTAGGACCCCCTATCCTTCCCTTTTTCCTGGGCTTAACTTATGAATTTGCTACCTTCTCCCCACCAGTAGTGCAGGGGGACAGGAAATGGGGGTTGCAGTCAGTTCATCATATGCTGTCTCTGCCACTCCTTCCTCTTCAGGAGAAGTACTCCTCACACTCTTTCCCTGCTCTAGTATAGTGTTCCTCCCACAAGAGACAGTCCTCCATTAACTTCTCCAGTGTCAGTCCTTCCAAGGGGCTGCATTTCTTCACAAACTGCTCCAGCTTGAGTCCCTTCCACAGGGTCACAAGTCCTTCCAGCAAACCTGCTCCAACAGGGTTCCTTTCTCTGTGAGTCCACAAGTCCTCCCAGGAGCCTGCTCCAGTGCAGAGAGTCAGATGTGTAAATCAAATCAAACAAATATATAGTGTGTTATGGCATGGCATGGTGTTATTTATACAAATCCTGACTGGTACTACTCTTTGAAAATACTAGGAACCTTTGATAGCTCAGCTATCCAAATAGTCACGCAGAAGTCCGAACACTTGTGACCTGATCTAAAATCAGTACTTCAGATTTTTAAAAGCTATCCGCCTGCTTCTTGGAGAAAAATTCTACAAATCTGAGTTAATCTTTTCTGAAAAACTTCACCAAATATTATTCTGTGAGGAATAAGTCTAGAGTTTTTTAAGACAAAAGGCCTTTAAAGTGACAAGAGTAACAGAAACCATGTGATATTCAGAAACATACTCCTTGTGGTTAGTAGAATAAATCTATGACACATCTGACTTTTCCAACAGAAACTGTGAAGACATTTTTTAGAATAGCATGCAGTAAATTATAGTAGTTTGAAAATAAGTTAACAAACTGTCTAGAGCATCTAAAACTATTGAAAATCCAGTGTGTTTTTTTTCAAGAAAAGAAATAATATAAAGTAATTGTCAAACTCTGTTTTTCTTCCTTTCCTCTTGTACTATAGGATTCTTAAGGAACCTTCTGTTTATGTCAGAGAAAGTAGAGTATTGGGGACACTGGATAATGATCTCATTTAGATGACCAATAGGAAGAGAACGTTGGTGTTTCTAAGCAGTCACTGGTAGTCAGGATTATGAAAAATTTACTTCATAGAATTGATAAGGGTACAGTTCAATTAATGTGTTGAATTAATATCTCATCTGATTACTTCTTTTGCAATAATGGGAGGGATGAGTTGCTTCCCTTTCAAGGTAAGTTTTTCTGCATACAGTGAAGACTGTTCAGTTTCTGCTGTAACATACTCTCTCCACAAGCAAGCAAGAGGGACTCTTGTTCCATAGCCAGGATATAACTATCAGCGACTATATCTTCACTGGAGGCTGAAATCAACAAATGGAACACAAGTAATGAGAAAGTTTTAATCCGAAGAAGGAGACAGCAGTGATTGATTCTAGTGGTACGACAAACCTTGAAATCTGTTGCTAATGACTACTCTGCAGTACTTTTTGAGGAATACTGTTAATCAAAAAGAACTTCTGAAGTTCTCTGCTTTCAGACAGTATGGGATAACAAAATCACCTTCTTTCACTAATGTTTTCTGGAAATGTTATTTATCCTTTTACTGTCTAATGCCTGGGTTTCTGCTTCTTAATAATTTCCATGTTGAGCTACTGCAAATCTTTGTACTTTATTTATGAATACAAAAGCTCTTATTGATTAGTGGCCTTGATTTCCTCCAAGAGTTGCCTTTTACAAAATTGAAAAAGTTAACTGCAACACGTTAGAGAAAACAGAACAAGTTCCAGATGTTAGGATCATTAGAACATAATCTGAAATATACTTATTTATTCTTCCTAGAATACAGGAACAGCAAAACACTGAATGAAGAAAAAAAAAAAAAAAAAAAAAAGAAGAAAAACACATCTCAATAAATTTAAATTTCTGGAGAGTAGGGAAGTAGTGGTAAATACAGTTCACTTGTTTAGCCACATCTTAACATTTCTTTTTATAAGATACTCAAATATGATAGTGATGTTCACTTGAATAGAAGTCATGTAGATAGGTCTGAACTTTTCTTGAAGGGGAAATGATTGATGATGTCTGCTATCACAGGAAGGATGGGTAAGTCACTGTGAATGCTGTTTTATTGACGGTGCTTGAACCTTGACTGATCTCAGAGGAAAAACAACGGGTTTATATTGTCACTTCATCACATAAGAAGCTTTCAAGACACTTCATAAATTATTTGTAACCATGTTTTACCACATGAATTTCAGATATTACTTTACTATTATTTATTTTTTGTATTCAAATGCAGATAACTTTAATTAAGCATTGATTAACTATTCATGTTTATTGCTTAGAAAACTAATGCCTTTTGAGAACAAATATAATCTATTATTTTTTTAATATGTACTTCAGAGACTGAACTTTTGATGTGTGCTTTGCAGCATTGACCACTACCAGAACTCAATTGCTTTTTACACAAAAGTCCTTTAACAAAATTCTGACAACAGAAAAAATGGATTAAACTGAAAATTACTTCAGCTTCTATTTAAATGAAGATATCTCCTCACCAGTGGTACAAATGTTGCTGCAATCAAAAAAAAAAAAAAGGACAATTGTTTTATTAAGGTGAACATACTGATTTTTGCAGTGTTAATTTAGCAATTAGTCTGGACTGAAAAAAGCTGATTAGAAAGTTAGAGAAGCCCTTTTTAGCTAAGAACTAGGCTGTACAAAATTAATTAGCATATCTTGGGACTTCTAGCAAAGTCATGCCTTAAGTTTACACCCTCCACCCATGTTAAGCTTCATTTGAATCCAATGCTAGGCTGTTTAAATTTCACTTATAACCTTTCCAAGGTCAGTTTGATTTTGCTTTGTCTCAATTTTTTGTTCTCATTTTTCTCTGGTCCATGCAGTGGACTCCAGTTGTCAGAAGCTTATCTATGACCAAGTCAGCTGTCTGTGAAACAGAGAATAGAGCAGATGACTGGCAGAGGAGGTAAACTAATCAATGTTCTTGAGCTATACCATCTCACTCACCATCCAGACTCTCAACTACATGTAGAAACACTGGATGTACAATGTTAGTTCCTGCTCCATAACCTCAAAACATATCTTGCGCTTCCGAACCAGTAAAATGCTGTTCCTAATATAGTCACCGCACTTAAAAGTTCATCCAAAGAGCAAAAACTTGTTTAGTTATACTGATTTTTTAAATGTTAATGGTTAGGATTATTACTTTAGCCAGCTAGAGTTAATTTGGATGAGAAAATGCTTAGGATTTTCTCCAAGAGTGTTTTTTACTTGCCTTGCTTCCCAATTCTTTGCACAGATGGACATTGACCTCCTGTTATTTTGGGTATCTAGTAGACTTTTTATTAAATAAGAGGTTTTGCATGACTTTTAAATAAAGTTTTCAGAAGATTTTAATTTTTTGATGTCACTAAGATTTATTCTGGAGACAAAAATGCTTCCGTTTAATTTAATTTAATGTTTGGTAATGCTGTAGATCTAGATCCCTACCTTACTCCTTCCCACCTAATCCCTGGCACAGTTCTGGCTCATGACAATGAACTGTGTCCCAGACAGTACCTGGAAGACATATTATTATAGACCAAATGTCATTCTTACTAGCTAGTATGGATGACACCACCTTTTTTTTTCCTCATTAGGAAAGAGGAAAAGAAGAACAGTGAGAGGGAGCATGAAGTGCATTTTATGAAAACAGGTGACTGGTTCATTTCTAGTAATGTAGATCTAACCTATAGGAGAAATTAGGGATTTAACATTGGTGAATTTAGGTAACATATAGTTAAACTTATTTTGACTTTGAAACAAGTCTGTTCTAGACTGGTTTTATGGTGTGTGAGAATAGTTTAGGTTTTTTGTTTGGTTTGGTTTGGGTTTTTGTTTTCTTTTTCCTTCTTGTCAGACCTACGAATTCAATCTGACACTAGAGAATTGGTCTATTTTGTCTCTTTTTTCCTGGACTCTCATAATCTGTAATAAGGACTTTTGAATGAGTTTCAAATACAATATCAACAAAAATAACACCTACATGAAATGGAGTAAAATCCAATATCGTCTTTCCGCTTCTATAGCAGAATTAGTACTTTAGTGGTAGCTATTGTAAAAGCCTACTTTAGACAGAAAAGTAGTCATGATTTACACAAAGAATAGCCAATATGTTAAATAACAAGCTCCACATTGACAGTCACTTTTCTGACTATAACCACACTTTTCAGCAGTCCATTTCAACACTTCTTCTGACAGAAAATTCACCTAGCAGATTGAATTTAATAAGGCAAGAACATTCATCTTATTCTGAAAATATCACTTGCAGTGCCACCTGCATTCATATTAAAGTGATAACAGAATTCTGCCTCCAATAGGTTTTCATTTTATTTCAGAGTACATAAAACACCTCAGAGGCAGGAAAAATTCTGTCAGTTTCTCAGACATTGGTGAAGATGCTCAAAAAGATCAACAATATTCTTACGAAAAGGACACAGGTTTTACGTTTTTACTTTCCTTTCTCTACCATGGGCCCTGGATAGTGCTGGTACCTGAGACTAAAGCAGGTGAGCAGCTACTCTGTCACCCAGGAAGAATGATGAGCAAGGATTTGAATGGCTAACTAACTTACAGAAGTTTAGGTTTAAGATACCTTTCCTGGTTTTTTTTGTGGCAGGGATAGCACCTGACACAGACTTTTTTCTCCAGTGTAAATAATCCTACAGTGACACAGTTATGGCATCCTTAATCTACTAACCCAGATTTAGAATGAAGAGAATGGAAAGTGTAGCACCATTTAAAATTAGAGGCAGGGTACATG
Organism: Manacus vitellinus; assembly: GCF_001715985.3. NCBI lineage: Eukaryota > Metazoa > Chordata > Aves > Passeriformes > Pipridae > Manacus > Manacus vitellinus. Next base: position 18,568,532 of record NW_021940813.1, read on the forward strand.
GTGGTTGCAACAGTGGGATTTTTCAACAGACAATTTCTGTACCTGAGCAACATCTAGAAGCACAGCTCCACTGTGCCCTACATTCTGTGCATCCTATTTCTTCTCCAGCTTGAGTATCCACTGAGGGTTAGAAGAGCAATGATTAAAATTCACTGTATAACAAGAAGTTTTCCACGCTCTCAGCTTTCTAAAACACCACAGTTTTTAAAGGAAATAATTCAGTCTTCTATGTGGTTTACTGCCTCATTTTATGCATACAGAGTGTTGTTAGAGTGTTCATCTGAAATACAGATGCTTTTTTAACGTGTCTTGCTGTGTGACTACTAATACATAGCACTGAAGGCCTACATTTTTGGGAACAACAACCACAAATTAGATATAAGTTTATAATGCTGATCTTAACTGAACAGCTTTCAAGTGATTATTCATAAATTTGTCCTTTTTTATCCCAAGTTCAAGGAATATTTGTAAATCAAAACTCTGTATTTAGGATTTATTGGCATGATTTAAAAATGTAGAGTCAAAAATCCATTTTACTGACTTATGGAGATGGATTTTAACTAGAGAGTAAGTTGAAAATAATAATTTCTAAATTAAATACTTCTGAGGATTTTAGCATGAGGTTTTTATAAAAGCCAGGGAAAATATATTATTCAGACTTTTAGGAATGTCCATTTTGGGTACACAAACAAAAAACCAACAGGAAAAAATGCAAACATCTGTGATGCCCATTTTCCCCTTTATCTGGCCAATTTCTGGGAATATTTATCCTTATGTTTTAAAATATTTTACATGAGAACCATGTAACACTGCAAACAGTGGCCAAATTCTCTTTATCTAAATCAGGATGTTTAAGGGTAATCTTATAAAACATATATTTTAAAGACATTCACATGATTACCAGTTTTGCTGCTTCGCAAACTAAGTAACTAAACCCAAAAAGGATTAAAAATTCAAATTCTGTTTCAAAATAGTATGCCTTTCTATCCTAAATAAATAATCAAGTCAACAAAGTAGTAAGAAGCTGCTATCTTAATTACAGATTTCAGTTTATCTTAATTGAGGAATACCAGGATGATATACTTCTGTTATTCTGTCTGATACAAATGACAAAACTGAGGAAACTACATTTTTCTAAGCAGATTATACAACAACTCAAATAACACATTAAAAACTCACATTTTCTAAATGCGCGTAGACAAACTCCCACATACACACAAAAGCAGTATAAAGTCATATCCGACTTAAATCTTCCTCTAATATATTTGCATAGGACTAAATAATCATATAGTTGTTAAATATCAGTAGTATCATAATGAATTTCTGAAATATGTATTGTCTTATTGTTGTAGTCAATGACTAAACTATTCCCAGACAAGTCAGTCATCCTTCTGTATACTATCTGAATAATAGCATTTTAAGAGGCTTTTTCCATCACTGTAGGACTATATCTAGTATATAGTAAAATCTGGAACATGGTCTTTAAATCTGGACTTGTTTGTTCTTATGATTTCCTACCTATATTGTCCTCTTTTCTGAATTTCTATGAGTAGAATGTTAACTTTTACTTATTTCAAATAGTCATAGTGTAATAGAATCATAGATTGGCTCTTATAGGAATGGACCTTCAAAAATAATCTATTCCAAACTCCATGCCATGGGTAAGGACATCTTTCACTAGATCACATTGCTTAAAGCTCTGCCCAATATGATTTTAGACACTTCAAGGGATAGGGTATCCAAATCTTCTGCGGGAAATGTGTTTCGGTGTCTCATTACATTCATTGTAAAAAATTTCTTCCTCCTATCCAATATAAATCTCTTTCTGTTTTAACCAATGACCCTTGTTCTCTCACTACAGACTCTGGTAGAAAAGCTCTCTCTACACTGCTTATAAGCTCCATTTAAGTATTGAAAAGTTGCAATAAGCTATCCCTTCTCTTGTCCTGGATGAACAACGCCAGGTCTCCGAGCCTGTCCATAGGAGAGGTGTTCCAGCCCTCTGATATTTTTTGTGTCCTGCCTCGGTACCTCCTCTAGCACATCCATGTCTCTCTTTTGCTGAGGATCCCAGAGCTGGACACAGTACTGCAGGTAGGATCTCACAAGAGCAGAATAGAGGAGGAGAATCACCTCCCTCGTCCTGCTGGCTACACTTCTCTTGACACAGCCCAGCATAAGATTTCTAGGCTGCAAACACACATTCCTGGCTCACAACTAACTTTTTCCTCCACCAGGATGGTGGACATCAAGTCCTTCTCTGAGCTGTTCTCAATCCATTCATCTCCCAGTTTATACTGATATTAGGGATTGACATGATCCAGGTGCAGGACCTTGCACTGGCCTTGTTGAAGTTTATGAGATTCACACAGTCCCACTCCTCCAGCATGTCAAGGTCCATCTGGAAGGTGTGTCAACTGTACCACTCATCTTGTTTTCATCCAAAAACTTGCTGAGGATGCACTCAGTCCCATTGTCTATGTCATTGATGGAGATATAAAATAGTTTTGGTATCCATATGGATCCTTGAGGGATACCACTGGTTATTGGTTTCCACTTGGACATTGAGTCATTGACTGTAACTCTTTGATCTCTCTCTCATGCTTATTTACATTAAGCAATGCAAGCTGAGATGCTTAGGTATACCTGTGTCAAACTGAATAGAATCTCCTCTATCTCACACTGATCTGTTTTAGAAGTCTGTTGTCTGCATTTTTTGTCTCTCCCAGCTCTTTGGATTCTGACTATGAATTAAACCTTCAGTGGAAGAAAACACTCCTGATTAAATTTCTGTGAGAAGAGTTTTGATTTACATTGATCCATACTTCCTTTTTAAAAATCTTACATTGGAAAATTCCAAGCCATTTCTGTCTACAGGTTAATGTAATCAGCTTCTGCTGTTTGAGTTTTGTAGGAACATTTTACTGTGCAGTTTTCTGAAGGAAAGAGGAAAGAAAAATATCTTGTATATAACAAATGTCTATAAAATATTTTTCATCTTTAAACATCTCTGAATTATTTAATAAATGTAGGTCTAGTCATGAAATTATTAATGTATTTCTTGAGCTGTGTACTCTTTGTGTTCAATTAGGCTAACCACACATGTAAGGCTAACCTTCTGTAAAATTCATGAAACTGAGATTCTACCTGTAAAGTTTTTCTCTAGAGTTAAAACACTGAAAGTTACTTAAGATTCCTTACTTACACGCCACTGTAATTTCAGTGGAGAGCTTGGATCTCTTATCACTGCCTCTCTCAGACTTCTTTAAGTTTACTTGGAGAACAAAACGTAGACTCGCTTGTAGATTGCAAACAGACATCTCAGCCTTTTTTTTCCTCATCATTTTCTTCCCTTTTATGTAATGTCCCACATAATTTAACAGATGCCAATATTTAAAAGCATAATATGATTGTGATACTGCAAAGGTTTAAAAGGCAAACATTCACTTTTGAAAATGGTCAAAGGAAAAGATATAATCAAATAATCTGAATGAGGTAAGAAGTTTCCATGATCAAGTACAAGTGTCAGATTTCTGCCCTGAATTACCTGTAAAGAAGATGATTTTCCTTACAGCTTTGATATTTGTTAAAAAAAAAAAAGAGCCTTGAGATCTTTAAATCTGAAAAGTCTGTTTTTCAGTCTTTTTGATAAGTAACAAAAATTATTTATAATTTGTGAAAGCAAACATGTAAATTTAACTGTTTTGTATCAAAATTTGTCATAACTTTATCGGCAAATGTCATAATTAGAGTGTAAATTAAATGCTGCAATAGTATTTTACTTTGAAAACTGCTTACTTTGTCTGCTCTGATCCTTTTGCACATATTCCACCACTTCCAAATTAGGGTGACTAGTTGCTCTTTCCCTGCAGATGTTTTTACTATATTTTCGACGTTTCCCCTTGCAATACACTATCTACCCAGAAGGTGATAAGAAACTATAATTTTCTTCCAGAAATATACAAACCAAATGCTTTTACTTAAATTGCACTACTATAAGAAAAAAACCCCACAACTTACAGCTTACACCTACCCCTTAATTCTTTGACATTGGGATGATGAAGTGTAGAACCATAACGGGTTGCAAAATTTTAAGTTGCCTGAAAACCTTTACCTTGTCAGCAACAACCTAAGAAAAGTTTTCTGACTTTGTTTTAAGGTTAAAAATATTATTAAACTTTCAGAAAACAAGTAGTATTACTTTCATTTTCTCTGTAGGAAATAAGTGAAGTCATTTTAAAGACTTTCCTGAAAAGAGAAGATCATAAGAATTGCGAATTCTTTAGATTTTAACTAATAGGAGTTTCTCTTAAGGAAAAAAAATTGAAAAGTAGCATTTTTTAATGCTTATTAATCAATAACAGCCTTCAGATAGGAGAATTGCAATTTATAGTTACAATTGGAATAATTGAATAAGTAAATTAATTTATCTCTTCAGTTAACAAAGTAGGGCAGTTCACCAACTGGTATTGTATTTACATCTTGTTATGTTGAAGATTATATCTGATTTTAGGAAACTTGTGTTAAGACACCAAGCATAAATTATTCAAGAGAGTCTAACAACATACATAAAGCCAATTAAATTTCCTTTTTTCAACTGTAATTGCAATTCAGTTGTATTTAAAAAAAAAAACAAAAAACAAAAACAAACAGATATATCTACTATTCATCGTAATTTCTTAACAGGTATTTTGATTCTACCCCCAAAACAGGTAACACTAGTCACAGTTTTCACCTTTTAATTTGAGGATCCTTTGTAACCGCCATACAAACTGAATTTTGAATATCATAGGCTTCTTAGAGGGAATGGGGGTGGGGCGTGAGGAGAAAGTAGCTAAATGACCTTACATTCAGTTATCAAGCACAATTTTAGGTGTTTGCACCTATTCATAAGCCCTGCAAGACCATGGTGGAAGCAAGCCAGCAATATCATCTTCCCCAGTCAAAGAATATCCCACTGTTGGTGTGTTCAGAAACTAGCAAGGTAAAAGACAATTTCAAAATATTCATTTAAGATAAGTGTACCTTTAGCCAAAATGGATGTGGCCAGACTTTTCAAAAACAAAGTCTACTTTCTCTTCTACCTTTCTGAAACAGATAAGTCTTTCTAATAACCCTATTTTGACCTTTAAGACACACGGGCAGAGAAAGTGCAAAGGGCTTTTCCTGAATTATTTCAGGATTCTCTGTTATTTAAAGGAATAAATGAGAACGTGCCATGGAAGTTCACTTCTGGTATTGCAATCTAGTCTTCTATTTTTGTTCCTAAGAAAGACACATATTTCTTCCTTATCCTGTTGCTATATTCTATGACTACCTTGTCAACTATTCCATAGAAGAATTTTTTTTAATTAGATTTTAATACCCATTTTTTGTATCTTTCTTTACATATTATTTTATGTGTAAGAGAAGACACTGCTGTCATGACCCTAAAGGTTATTTTGTCTTCAGGAGTCACAGGTGAAACTGTCTCTCACTCATGTCTTTCTATTGGATATTTTTACTGTTGCTGAATTTTGTTTCTTCTGTTCCAGAGAAAAAGTAGCATATCCTTACCAAGGCACCCTTGAAATAATGTGAACGCATTATTAAAATCTTTATTTTTCTACAGATAGCAAACACATCATTTTAGAACTTACCTGGCAGCACAATAAATAAATACTTAATTTTAATGGCTACCTATCTGTAGGTGTCATAAGGTATATGGTAAAACACACAGAGCACATGACAGGTCTAAACCATCACTAATTGTAACAAATTAATATACTATATTTTAAGGGTTAGAAATTTTATTAAATAAGGCTTAGATAAGCCTCAGCAAATTATTTATTGGGCAATAATCCTTAAAACGAATTTACTTTTGCTGCTGGTTGACCAGTTATAGCTGTTTAACAAACCATTCATAATAAAATAAGTACAGGCATAAATGCTGCATAAATCAACCAAGCCATTTTAAATTAATGTAATCATCTGTTTAGAATACTTAGTTTGATTCAGTGATTATAGAAGTCCTTTACAAGAAAATGAAGCCAGCCAGGGTTATTTTGTTTGGTTTTATTTTGTTTATGTACTTGTAGGTTTGTACTGAGATATGTCATGCAATGAACTTTCAAGTAGCAGATTTTCATGGGTGCATTGCCTCAAATAAGTATATGTTACACCTTTTATTGGTTACTCTTTTGAAAAATATCTTTGAAAGAAGACCTTTACTTGGCTTCTAAGCGTTAAGCTTGTCTCAACTTTCACATCATCACTGTGGGCAGTTAATCCCCAGAAGCTTTGGTGCTTCACTTACCTTATATAAAGCAGAATATTACTAAATTAACTATATTTAGTTCCAGTTGATTAGAAGATCCACTGAATTTATATTTTGTGTTAGAAAATGTCAGATGATGAAATAATGTTTCATAACACTCTTTGAATTCCTGAATTTTAGCCATTTGGATAGATATTTTCCACAGAAAAACTTGCCTCAAGTTTAAGTTTTCTTTTGGAAAGTTCTGCTAAAAATAATGACTTTGTAGATCTGCTGCTGATGTTAACTGCTTTCTCTAAATTGCCCTTGAATTTTAAAGCAGGGATTTGGATTTTCCCAGTGAATTTTTCCCTTCAGAAATGTAGGATGTTTTGTCTGTTAATGTCTATCACGATAAGACTCTCTAGAACTTTGTTTTTGTTCACAGAATTATCTTTTATGTTCAGAAAAGACTAAATGAAGCGACTAACTTCCAGAAGACAGAAACGTAGAAGGGAGGAACAGATATAAGAAAGGTTGATCTTGACTAAAAGACAGAAAAAAATTACGAGTTTTAACTTCCCCATTGTTTCCTAGTTCTTTCATTTTTGTTTTGTCATCACTGTGAGGAGACTCCTTGGGAGAGACAGGAAGCTATCATTCACCAATTTTTGCAAACAGGAGAACAAAGAAGTGCATTTGATTTTAAAATCAAGCAAGTACAACAAGAACCCCCAAAACAAAACAAACAAATCCACAGACTTCTAATACAATGATTTCTAAGTGATGATGAAGTTACATGTTTTTTTCGTCAAAAAATAATTAATGCTTTTTCAAGGACAAGGTCCTCTGGAATACAAAAAATACTTTTTGTTGGGACAAGAACAAGGTGCATTTGACATAAGAAAAAGACTTTTAAGAACCACAATGATTACATCAGACAGGGTCAGATGGAAAATAGTAGTTCATTCCATTTTCTACAGGATATAGAAGACATTTATTTTGTAATTATAAGATGTCAAAATATGTGACCACATGTTTTCTCTGGTGCTTTAGTTTCCCCTCAAACTTCCCAATTCATGTTTAATCAAGTTATTGTTCTATAGGTACTGAATTGAATTTAATCCATAAGATTGTAATGTAGAGAGGAGGCAAGAAATTTAAAGACATATATCTTTCAAACTGAATAAAAATAAATAGTAATAATCTCTTCATACATTTAGGTAAAAAAAAGAATGAGCATGGTTTTATGAAATGAGAAAGATAATCTAGGTATGAGACCAAAATAGAATTGAATAGTGTCACATTTGAAGATACAAGCATTGTGGCTAACGTAAAAAATTGCAAGGGGAAAAAAAACACTGATGATTACAGGTGAAGTAGAATGAAAAGAATACCATGTGCTCAAATTATATTAAATGGACAATATCCTCCCAAGATTTTGAAAGAAATGGTACTTTAATACTCAGGTTATTCTGAGCTTGATAACATGAGTGACTTTAGAACATTTTGTTTCAGAAAGAATTATAGATCTAAGCAGACACAGGCAAACAGTTTACCCATCCAAGTGTTTTAATGAAGGCAGATTATACTGCTGTAACATGATACATTTCTTTAAAATTACTGACTTTCGAGATGAAGGTAACACAGAGATATTAATCCTGAACATAGACTTGAGGAAAATTGATATGGAAGTAAACAAAATTTATTAGTTTGTCTTGAAAAGAGTAGCTGATTAAAAAGTAAAAATTTTTTATTCATACATTAATTGTTTAGAGGAGAAAATTCAAACAGGTTTTTTGATTTTATGTTGTGAAGAGGTTCCTAAAGGATCACTTTAGAGTTGACGACGTTTAATTTTTTGCCTAACAAAATGGTTAGGAGTATGTTGGTGGAATTTGCTAATGGTACACAATTGCAAGAAATCACAAGGTAATATAATGTGGATAACTGTGAGGAAAAAAGAAATCTGCTTTATGAGAGTAAATAAATTTGGTTTCTGCAGCTTAATAAAGTGGAGGCTGAAAGAGAATACCTTTATTTTCTGTAATGATAGTGAATCAGAAAACCTTGATGGAGGAAGATGTGTTCATATGGAGACAGGTCAGAGCTCCCCTTATTATTGTTATCTATAAAGATGTTAAGAAGCTGGGACCAAAACTAGGGAATTATCAAAGACATTACCAGAGATTTTCCTTTTTGCTGAAACTATGTTACGACCCACTCCTGAAGGTGGGATAACTGAAGTTTTTAGATAGATCTCTTGAGGTGGGTTAGGGTGAAATGACACTGAATAACCAGTGGTTTTATACATATATTTTTTAATATTTATATTTATTTCTATATATGCATATATATATATGTGTGTGTGTGTGTGGCATGTTTATTTTAAAACAATTTGGTTGCAATGAAAAGGAAGTATGTAGCCATTTTGGTTATTATCTACGGAAATACAGCAATATAAAAGAATAAAAATAATACTTAAGAAAATTTATAAGGAAAAGAAAGAAAGAAAAAGAAAGGATAAGACTAGACAGTGGAGAGGAAAGGTATTACCACCCACGGATCCAGTGACAAGACTTAATTGCTGCAATTTAGATATCCGTTGGTCAATAGTTGAAGTCTTGACCCATTGGGGGTGGGGGAAGCCCACAAAACAAAAGGTTCAGTGGGTTAATATATAGTCAGGTTCAGGTGGGAATGTCCAGGTAACTCTCCTGCAGAGGGAGTTTTACAGTGCCTGAAGCAACACTGGATCATGCATAGTTCTCTGGTAGAAGACCCCATATATGAGTCTAAGGGCATTTCAGGGGTCTTCGATGACTTGTGACCCCCTCTAACACATGGAGGCTATTTGACTGTGCTTAGTTGAGCCAGTTATGCCTTATCAGAAGGGATGAATATCTTCAGTCTTACATGATACCTCCTCAGGGCGGGGAGAACACTGACATGACAAAAAGCATTATCGCACCTCTGGGGATCTGGCTCTTATCAACCTTTTCCCTTATGTGGCTCAAAAAGCAGCTCGTTGCCAAAGGTCAGCTTGCCAAGGCCATCCTCTGGTGCTGGGTGTGCACCTCTCTGTCTTATATGAATCAGAGGTTTCACCACCACACATCCAAAATCTCTCCTCCTCCACTTCGGTTTGAGGGGTGCAAACCTCAACTCAGCAAAGCTCCCTATTGCTTTTGCAAATGGCTGGTTGATTGAGTCAGTAACCTATAACTTCAGTCTCTCACACACTACCACCCCCAACACTCATGTCCTCATCTATTGTAATAAGTGTTGCACAGCTGTGCCTTTGTCCTTATGGTTTATTATGTTGAATTCAAAAGAGCTTAATACCTTTAGTTTGTGACACAGCATAGGTGATCATAGAATCGTTTAGGTTGGAAACGACCTTTAAGGTCTTCAAATCCAACATTAACCTAGCACAGCCAATTCCAGGACTAGAGCCACATCCCAAAGTGCCACATCTGTACAGCATTTAAATACCTCCAGGGATAGTGACTCAACCACTTCTCTGGACAGCCTGTTCCAATGTTGGACAACCGTATCTGTGAAGAAATTTTTCCTGATATCCAATCTAAACCTCACCAGGTGCAGCTTGAAGTCATTTCCTCTTGTCCTGTCACTTGAGACGTGTCAGAAGAGACTGCCTCCCACCTTGCTTTTAGGTGGTTGTAGGCACTGATAAAGTCTTCCCTCAGCCTCCTTTTCTCCAGGCTAAACAACCCCAGTTCCCTCAGCTGATCCTCATAAGGCTTGTGTTCCAGGCCCTTCACCAGCTTCACTGCCCTTTCCTGTACTGAGGAGCCCAGAACTGGACACAACGTGCCAGATGTGGCCTCACTTGGGCCTAATAGAGGGGAAGATATCATTGCACCCTTGGATATCATTGGCCCTCCTGGCCACGAGGGCACACTGCCAACATGGTCAACCTGTCATCCACCAAGACTCCCAGGTCCTTCTCAGTAGAACTGCTCTCTAGTAAGTCAGCCCCCAACCTGTATTGGTACTTAAGAGTTATTTCTCCCCAGGTGCGGTATGTTTTTCAATGTTTTATCTTTAAAAAAGGTAATTCTATCTTTGCATGAGTATAATCTGTGAATACACTATTAGGAAAAACCCTGGAATACTGTGGAATTAAATGCCTAAATCTTATGGTTAATTTCATTTAATTAATTTATTTACAGGAATTAGCTGAGATTTTAGACAGTCTCCTAAGATTTTACCTGGCATCCTGCGGTACTTTCCACAGTGAGAAAAATGAGCAAAGTAAGCAAAGATGACCCTGTCCCTAGAGTTAGAAATTATTCTTGTAGAGAGCAATTCTGTCTCCCATTCAATTTAACTCCACTATGAGTTTAGAATCATCCATAAAGTGGTCAACACAGTTTTGCTAACATAATTTAGAGCACAAATGGATAGTAGCTAGTTTTTCTAGCTGTTAGCACTGCGTATAGAGTGCAGAGTACTGAACAGCGTTTTCTTTCAGTCACATAAGTTGTCCATGAAACATACAGAAATCCCAGAGCAGGGCATGATCTCTAACAGAGCCACCTCTGGTATAAAAAGTGAGAAAACTCCCACCCATTCTTTGTTGACCCCATTTTCTTATTCTTGACAAGCTGAACTTCTTGGTAGAGCATGTTTCCCTCTTCCTACTTCCTTATGCGTCTTCTATACTCAAGGAAGGAAAACTTTAGTTTATTATCTTTATAATAACCTTTGGCATTAAAAAAAAACTGTTGCAGTAATGTAAATCTGCAATATATAGTCTTCATTTAAAAAAAAATATAGTTAATTTATTTTAATGTTGACTTACTGTAATACATACATATATTTTATTTATATGTATATATTCATATTGTACATATAGCATTTTTTCTTACTACATTTTAAACCAAAGTTGATGCCATAAAAATATGTATCAAAAGAAAAAATTAACAGTTAAATTCCTAAATTAGTACAATATTTCTTCTGTTACTATTGAATATACAAGGTTTTCTTCAGTTATTTACATGGAAGCTTCAGAATTCTTTTAGTCTGCCTACCCTGCTGATGTAAATTTGCCAGAAATCTCCTTCTCTTTCTTGAACTGCAAGATGAGAAGACGGTGCAGACATCTGAGCTGGTCCAGCCTGTTTGACCTGATCTAAAGCCTACCTAGAGAGACTATGAAGAGGCTTATAACAATTAAGTGTAATTATGGGTATATTGTATTAGGTCAGTAAAAGCTCATGGACACTCACATTTATGATCCAAAGTGTTAACAGATCCATATGTATATGACTAAGTGTATATTCAGTCCTAAACAAAGAGGCATTAGGCCAGAAAAACAATACTAGAAGTACATTCAGTTTATAAAATTCTAAGGTAAATCCTGCTGCCTCTGGAAGAAATTAATGTTTTTCACTGAATCAAGTAAAATCATGTTTAGAAACTTGATATAAAAATTACACAGACAATAACTTCCTACTAAACATTAAAAAAACATCACATTTCAGAGTGCAGGGGAAGTCCAGTAGGAAAGCAGAACAAGACTAAAGTACTTGTGGTGTGGAACTACAAATTATTTAGAAGAAAAATTGAAATTTCAATAAGATAAAGAAATAAAGAAGATATCCTAAGTTATTATAAATATAAGTAATTTATAATAGCTATAATCTAGAAATGCTTCAAACACTAATCAAAGACTTAGGGTGTATAAGTATAGCAGAAGTCTTCTTTGACTGAGTTTTGGTGGCAATCATCCATAGGGAATATTTGATGAAATGATAGAAGAGTCGCACAGTTTGAGTTTTGTAATGTTTTACCAAGCATATGTAATTCAGAATGGTAATGGGACAAAAAAAAAAAAAGAAAAAGAAGCAATTTTGCTGTGAGATTAGCCTTTGTAAAAAAAATTACAGTGAGCAATTACTATACAGCAGATTTCTCACAAATTCCTCACAGCAGGCAGTTAGTTTCTAAAAGAATACCAAAGTGGACAGTGAAATCAAGACTGGGGAGCAAGAACTGCATTGTATCATTTTATGTTTATCCCTTTTAATTTTGGTTTTTTTTTTTTCTTTTTCCCCCTCCCACCTAACTAACTAAATAGAGACAGGTTTAGCTTGTGACAAACTTCTTCCCTATAGTGTCTGTTTTGGTTGATCACAATACAAACATTTTCTTTCCTGAAAAAAAGCTTCTTATCCATTTGAGGCAAGAACTTCAACATGAAATCAATTCTGCCATAGAAGTTTCCTTCCTTTTTTCTTTTCCTTTCCCTTCCTTTCTGACAGCTAATACTGTAGATAACTGTGGAATCTTTCCATGCTTCACCACAATTAGTGTACCCCTCTTTGGTCCACTAAAATTTTTTCCCTTTAGTGATTGTTCCAGTGTGTGTTCATTTACCTGATGACGAACAGATGCATCCCAGAATCCTGATAGAATTGGCTGATGCAGTTGCCAATACCCTCTCCATGATATTTTAAAATTCATGGCCATCAGGTTAAATCCCAGGTGACTGGAAAAAGGGAAACATGGAATTCTATTCACTGGTGATCCATGATTGTGTCATTCAACATTTTGCTTTTCTAGCTTATATTTCTCAGCAAGATGACATAGGTTATGGACAGGAGTTGGCTTCCCATTCCCGTATCATACAGCAATTTTGGTATACATATTTATGTGCATGAAAACTCCCAAATAAAATTTATATACTAATACACACTTCTCTGTTTTCTTTCTATATATGTATAGCAAGAATTAAGATAGTGGATTATGCACTTATATGACACTGTTGTCTATAATTGCTTATTTGGTTCTCTACCATGATTTAATTGTGTTAGTGGTTTAACATCCCGAAAGAGAATATTCCCTAGATGCTTGATGCCAAATTTGTGTTTGCATAACATTTTAATTTAAGTTACTGTTTAAGCACATAATGAGCTCTGCATGTTGTAAGATAAGAAATATAGGAATGTACCTGTTTCGAATAGTTTGCATAAGAAAGGAGGGTGTGTACTTTGAGTTAATTTCCACAAGGTATACAAAGTACAAAACATACTAATATGATCCTTTAGTCTGTTTGAAAAAGCTACTATTTTCTTAAAAGTGCCAGAACATCAAGCACATCTCTAAACCTCTTAAAGGTCTCATAGAATACAGACATGAAGAAATTGTATTTATTTTACATATTCAAAGTTATCTTCTACAGAGACAATTGCAAATGGGTAAGTTGTTTTGCTTCTAAATTTTAAGAGTAATTTTAACTCCTTGTATGTTTTGAAGCAACTGGAGATGATAACAAATAAAAATAGTGGCTAACATCCATAGCTTTGCACTATCTAGCAACACCTGATCAGAAGAGAAATTGTGATGGTTGTGAGGTCTTCTCTTTGCAAAAAAATAGGAGTTAGGAGCTTTTGGTTAACTAGGTGAAGAAGATATGCAGCAGAATTGCTTAGGTACAGAATACTCTGGAGAGATAAACTCAGAACTATGAATGAAGTGCCTGTTTTTCATAATTATACATCTAGGGAAACAAAGTTCATGAGTATGTTTTTTGCATGAGGTACTTTATCAGTTTCCCCTACTAAAACAACCCTGCTAGATGCTAAATATTGCTAATCATTATGAACAAAGGAGCAGTCACGTGCAAAGGGTAAGTTAAAATTGATAGGGGATGCCTTCTGCTGCTCACTACCCCATGCTAGCAGTGACATTAAACTGTTACAATAGCAATTGTGATATATTTGTATTTCAATCTGCAATTAGTTGGAGATTGGTTTCCTTATCCCTCTGTGTATATAGCTTCTAGAGGAACAGCATCCTTAGAAGCACTAGTAAGCACCTCTGTGAGAAGAATAAATGTTGTCAACCTGTAGCTGACCTGAATGTCTGTTCATGAGCCTGAGCCAGAGCACCTGTATATGATGAAGGCCACCAGCTTCTCCTGTATCCCGGTAAATAAGGAATCCAAGTTCTTGTTGCATTTTCACCCTTTGATACAACTAACAGGTTAATCTTCTCAGATGTTGTCTTTGTTTCTTTTACTATTTTGGAAAGAAAGGATAGTATTTAATTTTTGTTTTATTTTAGAACATATTTGTTGACAAACAGGCAGATTTAAAGCCTCCTGGGTATGCCTGGAGGCATAGTTGGACTGTTGTCCTCATGTTCTCCTTTTGGGATCCTTTAAAACTAGGGCTGCTGACACATCATAAGACATTCATTCAGAGAAAATCCTCTTTATGGGTGGCTGCTCAAGAATACACTATATGGCATTAATAATAATCTTCTGTAGGAATTCTGTGAATTCACAGGGCCTGTGAATCTGGTTATTGCCAGCAAAAATTAGGGGAAAAAAAGTTTTGACATTTTTAAAGCACAATTTTCTTCTTAAGTCAGATAAGCCATCTGATTTTTACTAGTAGTTTATTTACTCTTTCTTCAAGAATTTGATATGATTTGATATAAGTTGTAGGATTAAAGGAAACTTGCATGCTGTATCACAGAATTGCAAACTCTTTGAGCAATGCTTGGTAACTTACCAAATGCTTTATAATAAGTTATAAACCACATCCCAAAATAGTTATAGAGAAAGAATTATTAGCTATCTGCTTATGTCACCTTTCAATTAAAAAAAATTGTGGGTCACTGCAGGCTTAATGTATGTGGCATTATTATCAAGTATTCTGCTAGTTCCACATTACAGAAACATAAAAAGCTGCAGAATTTTCAGGGTTTGAGGAGGGGGTGGGGAGGGAAATGAAGCTGTAGAGAAAATACCTGCAAAAAGCATGAAGACTGGGAATGAAGTTTCAGAATAGGAATGAACTTTCAGAAGAAGCTGACTCATATGCAGACTTCCCTTTAGTAGGATTTACAGATGAGCATTGAACAGGAAGGTAAAATCAATCAAAGAGAGGCCTATATAAAAATAACCATTTGTTCCAAAGAGAAAAGGAATAGGGTACAGAGGAGAGGTAAGGAGAGAAGCACTGTGCTATTCCTATCAATATCTCAAAAATAGGCTTTTATTTCTTGATTGTACCTCATGTGTGTGAATAAAGAAAGTAAAAATCATCGAGGCAAAGATTTCAAGAAACAATCTACATCATTCAGCCTTCCCGTGAACAGGAACATGGGCAGAATATTAAGAAGAAAAAATGCTGTCATTAATAAGCTACACAGAAGTACATGCATACAGAGTACTTCTACATTCACTCTCTGAACAGGTGGGTGTAAAAGCTTAAGTTACAAAATTAGGGACCAAAGGATCTGTCCATAGATGTTGCTCAGGAAGCACAGCACCGAACAGGGGAGGAAAGAGTAGGCAGGGTTATTTCTTTTGGGCAGGGGAGCAGGGGTGGGGGTGATAGAGAGCTTTCGAAGCTATTACAAATAGGTCACTGTACTCGGTGCTTTGAAAATGTACCTGCTAATAACACAGTGTAATGCTCAGGTGGATCTGTGGTGTCCCTAAGCTAATTGTTATGGAAAATAATATGCATTTTGAGCCTGAGAGAATGAAGTAGTGAAATGGCATAAATCACAGCACAGCAAGCCACCAAAATCATCTGTTGTGAGTACACTTTTATTAACTTGAATATGAGTTTCATTTGATTCCTGTGTCTGACTCCAGACACTAAGGAAAAATAGTCTTAAGAAGGAAAAAACAAAACAGCATTTGGGCAAAGTTTGTCTGGAAGTATTCAATTCGACAGGCTTAGCACCAGGAGACAGCTGAGGAGCTGCCTAGTAGCTATATAAACAGATAAGCAAAGCCTACAGTAGCAGGTCCTGAGAGGAAAAAAATGGAGTTGCCTATTTTTAACTCCTGATTATTTTTTTCCTGTTTGCTAAAAGTAGCAAAAAACCTGAAACAACCAGGGTTTAATATACCAAAACCATCCATCACAGTTTTAACAACGTGGTCATCCAGAGAAAGGTCTTTGAAGACATTTTTGAGATGAGTTCTCAGAAATCTGTTTTTTCTCACTTTCTGAAGAAGAAGTAACATTATTTTTAAGCATCCTGAGCACTTTAGATGTTGGAGTAAAAATTATGGGACCTTAAATATGTTCCCTCACTGTAAAAGAAAAGGGATGGCCTTTTCCCCAGGGGAAACTCTCTGCATTTGCATTCAATCACTCCTATACTTGTTTATGTTGCAAAGTTTAAATTTTCATTGTGAAATCTGTATCAGCAAAGAAACCACTCTGGATTCACTGACCAGGCAATAGCAATCCCACTTTTCTTGGACTATTGCCATATCTGGCCAAAAATATTACAGCTAGCAAGATCAATGAATAACATTTCAGCTAGACATAACTTAAGACATTTTAAAGTAATAAAGTACTATTGTATTTTCTGGCAGAGAAAATCAGGTCTATTAAAGAAAAATATGATGTATTTCTTAGGTTTCTTCAATAGAGGCATTGGTGTATGTTCAAAGTGTTTGTAAGCACTATGCTCTGCTCTGTTGTGATGTCACTTAATTTTCTTTGCACTCTTTTGCTTCATTTCTCATAAGAGACTATTCTTCTAAAAATAGCTGAATGAACTGCCTTGGAACTGCTGATATTGATAACTTTAATAGCCTAAAAGGTGCTTTGCCTGCATTAGTGCAGCTAGTGACAGGTCAGAAACTTGCCTTGTTTTTTGCTGCTTCCAACAGAAGTTTAAGACTGTCTCCAACCTGTCTCTTCTGTATTCTTATATTTCTTACATTCTAGCAAGAATGTGATTTAATTGATTATTTCATTTTTTGTTTGTTCCCTTATTTAGTAAGTAGACTTACATCTGCTTTTTGCTCTGAGCGGCAAAAAGTCCCCTACATTCAGGACAAGTCTTGCATTTTTGGTTTGTACTAGTGAGTGCAGAGGGAAGCAAAAGAAGCATTTGTTGTGGAAAAAGAAGTTTGGCCTTGAAGATGATATCTATGTTTCACACCTCTTTCATGAGCCTTCCTCAAATGAAGAGATATAAATCCACAAAACGTTAATAGTCATTCTGTGGGCTTTGCTTCTTCTCAGCCAAGCTGGCATGGAAAGACATAAAGTGGAAGTAACTCAATAGTTGTTATTTAGATGTATTTGTTGGATATTCATATGTAAGGGAAATGAAAAGAGATACTGGTACAGGCTTAATGATATTACATGTACTTGTTGGTGCATACAATTCTCACGGGAAAGATTCTCTCTTGCCAATGGAATAAAAATGAGAATTTGTGGCTGCTAAAAGGGAAGTTTAGATAGACATTTTATATGAATAAGAGAGAGAAGGTGTATGTATAAAATAGCGTATTGTATGGACATATTTTTAAATTTCATTTTGTCAGCCTAAGGAAGAGGGGGAAGGAAAAACACTACGGTCAGGGTCAATAATATTTACGTCATTCATTTACCACATGTACAGGATAACCTTTACTTGAGACCAAGGAAGAAGTAGCATATGGTAAAAATATATTGATTTCTTCTGGCCCTACTGTATTGATATCCAATGTGACTGTTTAAATAGCCACAGTCCTAGTACCTATTACATATGCTGTAAAGAATTTCAATAATGAAATTTTTGTGATCAGTGAGTAGCATACTTTATGATGAAATAAAGTGTGCTTTAATGAATATTAATCTTATACTCCACATAATGAGTTTCAAAGATATTAAGATACTAACATGGTAAGAGGACTGCAGTGATGTTTACCCGTCAGTTCAAGTTTTCTGAATTTGCCTTATCATGGCATAGACTGGCTTTAGAAACAGTTTAGAAAACCCTGCCTTGATAACACTGGGTAGTTTCTGGATTTTCTTTCTATCAACAGTCTGTGAATAGGAAACATGACTCTAAGGCAAAACAAAGTACTCTGAGAATGTCAGAGCATCCATTGCCACTATAGACTCTTAACTTTTAGGGTCTTTCACTGGGTTGTAGGAAAACTCTGGATTTAAACAGTATTTTAGTAATAAAATGTACTTTTTCAGATATTTGTTACCATCTCAGGACTATGAAATGAAGTAGCAGAAGCTCTTTAAAGTCTCACTTTGTGTCAGTTAGATGAGGAACCTTTTGGTCTCAATTGGGAGACTGAGTTTACATTTAGGCTAAAGTGCTGCTAATCTAGCAGGCATTAGGAAAGAAAAAAGAATACATATCAGAGATAGCTTTTACTATTTATATATGGAAAAATATCTCCATGGACATAGCTGAAGCTTATACTATGATCTGACTCTTTGCTGCTGATAAAAGCAGAGAACTGACATTAAATAGAAGAGAACATCCATTTTTTTTCTTAATTTTTATTTCAAAGATTCATTCCATAATCCTTGGTAAGGTGTAACAGAAAGGACTATCTTCTTTCTTAATGCTGCAAATAGCAAATTAAATAGGCATATAATATGTGTGATCATCCTTTTAGAACTAGACACAAAATAAACTGTTGAGCATGTAGAAGCAACATCTGAAAGCTAAACATAACTTTATCTCAAATTCTTTGAAAGAAGGAAGACTGAGTGGTGAATGGTTTCATCCAGAAGGTCTGCCACTTAGACTAAAACAAATAAAAAAGAAACCCCTACTTCCCAAAACAACAAAACACAAATGGACACATCTTTTATTTTTCTATGCCTGAAATTGCTGACTAGGAGGCAGTGTGCTGACCTCTGCTCTCAGCTGTGATCATGGCATCAAAAAGTGTCATTGTGAGAAACTGGAAAAACACAGAAATTCCATCAATGACTGAGTGGGCACACACAATACAGGATGTGCTTGTTACAGAAAAAAATTGACACATTATTTATAAGATAAATGCAACCACAAGGTTGCCACCTGGTACCCTGCTTTTTGGTTTTATCTTTTTTTTCTTTTTTCATCTCTTCAGATGCTGCATAACCCCTAGTCACCAAAATTTGAACAGCTCTAAACACTGAAAAGGATATACAAATCCATAAATATATATCCAAACATATATATATAAGCTAACACATATGAAGAAGCTAGCTATGTATATACTGCTAAGACAACAGCTTATGGGCTGCACTAGGGATGTCCAGCACTTTTGTTCATTTATTATTAGACAGTGCACTGTAACAACAACTTAATTTACAAAGAATAACATATCAGGGACAGCTAGTGGTGGTACTGATAGTGGAACACAAAGATTTCATTTACAGCATTAAGACACAGTGTAAATTGTTTGTGAATTCCAGGAAAATGGGTTGGAGATATTCTTGTTTAGAATCACCTAAGAAAACCCAAGGGTTTTGAAGTGGTATTTTTAAGTCCACATTATGCTAATATTTGTCTTTTATTTGTGCTGTACAACCAGAGTGTTGTTTAGGTGTTACCTAATACTCTGTTTCTTTCACCATTCATGTATTGAATATTCATTCTCAAAATGATAAATATGCTTGCAGTAGTGAATTTTTATGATAATTACAAAAGACAGAGGTTATGTTTTTTAGACTGTATGGTAAAATATGCCCTTCTGAAGATTGAAAGTGTACCAAAATGCTTGAAGCAGTCTAATCCCTATTAGAAGTAGTTTTCACTGCATCTCTACATCTTATGGTCTGACACTACTTTGTTCTGTAACCTTGTCAGAAGTGTAAGCTGATTATCTTTTTTACTAGTAATGCATCTGAGGTGTATAAGTACATTAAAAACATGCACATCTCAGAAGAGTGCTGAATGAGCTTACTTGTCACTCATTCACTGGTGAAACTCTTGTTCTGCAGCTTAAACCAGTGCTTAAGTAGCATTGCGAAGACTGGAACTCTCCAGTCAAATATAATACAGAAGAGGGAAATATGGAGGTCTATGTTTTGCAGATGTACCTCAGCTGCTCTTGCTCTAGTTATTAGTAAAACCAAAGTGTTCAAAACATTTTTTCAGTTTATAAATATATATGAAAATACATTTTCCTGTGTATGGAAAGTCCTTAAAGAAAACATCAGATGTATTTTTATCACAAATAATCTTTTTCTACCTAATTTTACGTAAGTGTATTGCATGGAGCATAACACACCATTTACATGAGGCAGGTTTGAGCCTTCAGTCATATTTGCAGGACATCACAAGTGTGACTCACATATGGTATAGAAAGGTTTTTGATTAAAACAATGTTGTGACTATAGACACCTTGCTCAGATGGAAGATGAATTGGACAGAATTTATTATTTGATATGTTTAGTAGAATGAGATGAATAGAAATACTTACCAAGGGAAGCACTATCCAGTCTAAGTGTATTGTATCATATCCTTTGCATTTTGATTCGGGATATCCTGTCTGTAATAAATTTAAGTATTCAATACTTCCTATGCAATTTATTTCTGCTTTCTATTGTTCTATGTATTTGAAGGGTCATGAAATTCTTTTTGTGGAGAAGATACAGTTTAACTTGTCAGATTTCTGGTAGGACAGGAGGATGCCTTTAGAGGGGTATCTCCAAGTACTTTTCCGATCTTCTTAACACTGATCTTGCAGAAATATTATTCTATCTAAAGAGAATGAAAGGTTCTGACAGACTTGGCTGATATTTTATTTCTAAATTGATCTATCCAAGAGAATATGATTACTAAAGATTACTTTCAGAGTAAAATGTTACTCATAGTAGATTACAGCATGGGAATTTGGCCTGTGTCCTTAATATTTCTCCTCTTTCATGGGAGGGAGGGAAAGGCCATAAAAATGGCAGACCTGACCACACCAACTGATATTTCTCACTGGAAATACTTTCCACAACTATTTATATATAAATGGTGAAGCTAAAAATTTCATTTTTTCCTACCTAAACTTTTCAGCATTTGACTGAGATATGATGTTATTTGTCATATTTTAGTGTATAATGTGACTTACTACACTCTTAAATAAATACCTGGTCTGCCTTCAGGGTTATATTTCACTCACCTGAGGTGTTATGTCAGGTGGTTCCAGGAGCAGTGAAATAAAAAGTACTAGAAAAAAAAGCAGAAAGCTAGTCTGCTCCTCTGTTTTTGGTTTGTGTGCTTTTGATTTGTTTGGGGTTTTTTTTAATGTAATCATGCACTAAATAATTTTTAATATAATCATGCACTAAAGTCAGATATACAAGAGAGCTACTGCTTCCATGGAAAAGCAGTGGAAGCCGAAGCACACACCGGGAGAAGTGAGTGCTAGTCATCCAGTCTTATCACTCACTAGCTCTGTGACCTGAGGAACCCCCATTCTGTACCTTTAATCTGCTGAATGAAAACCCTTTAACAGTGGATGACAGCTGTTGTGCACTTCATGCTTGCACTTAAACAGTGAGAAATGCCACACTTTCATTGTGGTTGTATGTTCGGGTTATGAATTACTAAACAAAACACAACAAAGCAAAACAAAGAAAACCAAAAATGTTTAAAAAGCCTCAGAGTGAAATGGCAAGAACTCATTATATTATAAAACTGAAATTTTCATGCAAACCAAATTTAACTGTACTGGGAACTTCCATCAGAAGATTAAGTAATCCCTGAAAAGATAAAACTGGAATTAATCTGGAGGGAGCTAGTCAGATGGTTAGGCAGTAGCTTATCACAGTTGTCAAATGACTAGAGATCAACATGTTGTGATGTCGCACTGGGAAATAGAGCAGAACATGCAGCTTTGGAAGTAAGAGTTTACTCCTAAATTTATTGATATTTGCCTTTAAATAACACTGGTTTTGAAATAGGATAATAGTTTCAGGACAGATGTAACCTATCCTTCCCCCCAGAGCTTCTAATGTATAAATACAACCCTGCATGTCAGCCCAAATGGAAGTTCATTCTTAATAATACTGATTTGTTCTAAACAAGTTTCTGGAGAGACCTGCATTGAAACTCTGCAAAATTAAAGATATTCCCATTAGTGAGAAACAAAATTCAGACTTTGAAGTTTCTAGACTCTAGATGTTGACATTTACTAGTATTGCTAGTACAAACATTTTTCAGGCATTATCTTTTGTTACAGATGTGTCAAATATCCGTCTAACAGATATTAGTAGATCTAAACGGGAAAGTACAGGCATTTGGGATATGAGAGGTCACCATCATCCTTATAAATGTGCAACTGCCATTCTCAACCTTTTAAAACTATGATTAGTCATCTAATTGTGCGTCCAAATTTAGTTGGTGCATTTTGCATGCATAATTAATTGATTTCCTGAAGATCTCTCCTAATTTTTAATTACTGCTGAAGCTAGCGTTAAATATGGAGTGAGCCAGTCTGCACACCAATTTCCTTTAGAAGCTGGATGCAGACAGCTTGTGACAAGCATGAGTATTCGTGGAATACAGAAACTGGCTGCTGTCTAGGCTCGGATATGTGAACTTGACCACAAGTTCAGGTTAATTCACTTACTGTCTGACTGAAGCAGTCATTCAGTCTTAACTGGTTACTGAGGCATTGCTCAAATATTGGCACAGAATATAACTTTTTATATTTAAAGGAACTCCTCTGAAACTCTTGTCATTTACACCTGTAATTATACAAAAATATAAAAGCATAAAACAGAGTGACAGAAACTCTTCTCCCGCCTGATTTTTGGTGCTGAAATCAGAAACCGGATGACAGTCTGTCTGCTTTATTCTGGTGTATATTTCCACACCTCGTTAATCAGATTAAAATCTCTGCATGAAACAATTATCTGAGTCGCAATATCACTGAGACAAACAGGAGCTTTGGCCAAGTAAGGACTTAGTGATTTGGCCTACGTCTTTTCTCTAATCCATACTGCTTCATGAATATGAGGATTTTTTCCTTTAGGTGTATATTCCAAAATTCCACAGTTCAGTCAACATACACTGAAAACAGTACTAACACTAAACAAATGTTCTTGGTGAAAGAACTTTCCATTTTGCTAACAAAAAGGTCACAAATTTACTGAATATGTCCCTATTAGCAACACCCTATTTCATTCCCCTTTCTCCATCATCTAACAACAAATGTCTTTAATAACAGCTTTGCTTCTGTGTTCCAGTTTTCATCTTAAGTTTCTGCTCTGCTTCTATAGAGCAAATCTTATCAAACCAAAAATGGAGGTCCTAGCTCCATTTTCCTTTTGTTCCTTCTTGCTTTATTAAGTCAAAGTCTTAGTGTATAAATCAACTTGAATATACTCTGCTAGCCTTTTCCAAAGCAAGGGCATCATGGTGGTCAAACGGGAAAACATAGGAGGTGTATTTCACTTGTATGACTATTTCCTTAACATCCCAAAGCACATCACAAAGTTTAACTGCCTTAAACCTCTTGCATTCTAAGGGTCGAATGTTCAAATACCAAGGAAGTAAAAGTATGGAGAAGGAACAACCAATTCCATGACCTGCAGTAGAGCTGTACTTAAGGTTTAATACATATGATTACCAATTTATTTACGTATATTCTGTGTTCCTAAAAATGAGATTTCTGTACTGGAACTTTTCCATTACGCATTTTCTCAGTATAATCAAACATCAATTTTATTTTATTGCCACTGTGGTGACAGATGTTATCAGTAGGGTCATAAAGGGGCTACACAAATTTTCATGCAACAGATAATAAATGGACATTGAAAGGACTGGCCTGGGATGTCCTGTCTAGCTGTCCAGATACAGATCTTGGGTAAGTACAAAACAAATGAAACACAGCAAGTGACCAAGCTCATATGTTTAAATAGAGTTTGTTCTTGCTACTGCCAGACACAAATGTTTGGCCATAGAGATTATTGGGTTGACCCAGTAAGGCATTTCCTCTCCTTTTTATGGATAGTTTCTTCTTGTTGATAGGCCCAACACCAATTCTTCTGTTCTAAGTAAGAAAATCTGTCTTAGGTCTTATATAGAACATTCTCTTTTCATGAATGCACCACATATGCTTGTCACTTAAACTTATCAAATATTATAATTTAATTTTTTTAAAAGAAACTGTGAAAACTGATCAAACAAAAAGTTCAGTAAAAATTCACAGGTTTTGTTTTGTTTTTTAAACTACACCAGGTCTTCAAGTGAAAGAAAATCTACAGCTTTAAACTGAAAAATGATTCTGTTTTTTAGATGAATGTGCCATCACGGTTCAAAATCATTTTCACTCAGCACCTCGCTTGTACACTCCTCCGTCTTAAAAGAAAATTATATCTGTTCACATTTAATTATATTCTTCCAACAGAAGCCAAACTATGAAAGAAATTGAAACCTCCTTTGAGCCACTTCTAACTTCTTCAAACTATAAAATATCCTTTGTCATCCCATGAAGCATCAAAACTGCAGCAACAATTATTAATTGTAATTTGACCTTTTCTCATGTGAACATTATTACACCTTTGTCTTTGATCTGGGTTTTGTTGATTATTTATTGTATTCAGCTACCATATTTATGCATTCGTTTATAATTTAGAAAACACATGCAGGGTGTTATGTGCCCTCATAACTCTATTGATGAAATACATATCATATAAAAAGAGCAGTATCTTGTACTGATAATCACCAGTCTTCCATTACAACCAAGAATATTTACTATGATATTAAAACCTGCATTGCAATTCTAAGTGACATAAGACAATTAATATATCTAGAGGATATCATAAAAGTTGCTCCAACAGAAGAAACTCTGTTAGTTCAAAGGCAATATTTAATAAATGCCTTTAACAATAAAAAAAGTGGAAAAAGTTTGCTTGCGTCAAAATGAATAGTATCACATGATTTTCATTGAACTTTCCAAATATTGTAATTAAAATAACTTGGGAAAAGTTCATACTTAAAGTCAAACTTCATCTGGGGGGTTGAAAGCTTTTCCACATGTATAATACATACAGTTATACTAATGTCATCATTGGCTTTGGGTATTTGACTTTAACTGTGTAAGAATAGGGACTTGTCCAGGTATTTTATGCAACTGTGGGGTTTTGTGCTACAGACAATAAAGTTTATCTTGCTGTTTTGTCTGACTTGCTCACTTAAATTCCAGACAAATTCTAGTGCCATTTTTCACATGAAATACTATTTTACACCCAGGAGCATGTGGAATTTAAACTGATGGTCTATTTAGGCTTCCACTCAGTGCAATTATGAGATTTGGGATGTAGCTCTTTGTGATGAGCAAAGAAGAGATACTTTGCTACAATTTTCATATATTTAACCTTGTTCCAAGTTTGCGTAGAATCCTTCTGGACTGAGATCATATCTGAATGAGGCCTCCCTATGCTATGTAAAAGGTATGGAAATTTAATCTCTTTTAAAAGGCTTTTAGAAATTTAGGAATATTTTTAGTTAAATTTTTTCTGTGTGGTGTCTTCTAGTTTCTGTTTCTAGCATATAAATTCCTAAGTGTAACATCATGGAATTTTTATCGAAGGGAATTTTCAGAAACTGATTGCAAAATTTTCTTAACAGCTGCTACTGGTTACACAACTCTGATTCTGCTGAATTAAGAGAGGATAATATGTCCTGCTAATAATGCATTCCAAACCAGCTCTTTCCACATAGATTGGACCACTAGTCTCATACTCTCGTTGTGACAGCGTTAGGCATTAGGAGAGATTTAGTTGGATACATTCTGTGTCATATAGGAATCTATAATATATTCCAAAGATTTCTGAAGTCATATTCTGAAGTCCTTCTCAAAGTTTCTGAAACCAGTTTACTCTTCGCCCTCACTCAAACATATCCATGAAGAGACATTTCATGTCCTCAAGAAAAAATGTTATATTGTACAACTGGGATGACACATTTTTGAACCTGTGAAATTCCTTACTAGATATCAAATATAATTTCAGAATGAAAACTAATAGATGTGGCAAATTAGTATTCAAAAGAAAAAAAAACAAACTAAAAACTGGAGGAAAAATACTGCCCTTGCTATAGTTACTCTTTATGATCAATGGCAAACATATACTCAATATCTGAGGTAAAATTATTAGTCTACCTCCTAGACCCTTGCTCTCATTGGTTGTTTGTTTGTCTGGTTGATTTTCTACATTCCTTTCTTATCCTTGAACACTGACTAATCAAATTAATTGACACAGACACAACACTAAAATTCAAAGTAGTTAGATTATCTTACATTCAAAAATTAAAACTTGGTGGGATTGTGTTTGTGTATATGTCCACATACACTCTTGCATGTCTGTAATATGTATACAATTGCTTTTAAATTTAAGATGATATCTTGTAAAACAAAACCGAAATTTTTATTTTCATTTGAATTTCCTACCTCAATATTACTAAAATGTTAGATCTTCATATGAGATAGAACAGTAGGAACAGGGACCACAAATATCAGTAATATTGGTGATACATAAGATATATCAACAAGACTATGTGTATGTGTATATACATGCGTATTTGTCTACACTTCTGCTTATTCAATTCAGTAACAGATAGAATATCTTTAGGGGCAGAACCTACTTGTTCTTAACCTAGCGTGTTAGGAACCTAATTTTTGATCTGGGAGATCCTTGTGATAATGTAATATAATTAGGTTCAGTTTTGTTCCACATAAGGTTTGCTTTTACTTTTTCTCATTATTCTCTTCATTATTTTGAGGGCTGGGCAATATCAAGCCATCCTGTGCTGAACAAATGGGACCAAGAGAGACACTCCTGCTCTAAAGAGCTAGCTTACAATGTAAATACAGCAACAAAGATCATGTTCTAACAAATAACGCAATGATTCACAAACTTAGCATTTATTTCAGGGGAATGACATTAAAGAAGTCATTTGACTTCACAGAGATGTTCCTGTGTAGTGTCAGATGTAATGTCCTGATGTGTCAGAGTGGACAATTCACACTGACCAAAGGCTACTGGCAAGTTTAGTTGATATTTCTGAATTGAGAACCAGAAACATGGTAGGGATTCTCTAATCCAGTTGGGTAATTGAAAAGTCAGCATTTTATCTTCTGATACATCTGTAAAAGAGAGAGAATGGAAACTGTCTTGTGTTTGCTTTTAATTTCTGCACATTCTAAACATTAGCAACGTCCTGTACATTCTGTGTAATAGGGAAATATTGCAGTATATGAGATTCTTTCATCAGTAAAAAATATCTATATTTGTCAAACAATTTCTTTGGTTTGTGAAGTATTATGAATAGAAATGCAAATATTTCAGAGTATTTTATTTTTAATGTAGTGTAAATATTTCTACACACACATACACAATTTTATACCTATATATGATACTGGATTATCGTGAACAAAAAATGCAACATTTTAATTCTGTAAAAAATATAATACAACCCTCTGACAATGAGGAAGCAAAAAAAATGGAATTTTGTTTTTTCTCAGTGTTTTAGTGACATGCACTGGGCTTTAATATGGAATGCTGGAGTACTAGACAGACTGAAATTCTCAATATTTAATCATCTAAAATAGTAATTTGTATTTGTTTCAAGACTAAGATTCAATGACGAAATATGTTTATTGGTTAAATCTGGACTCTGGGAGCATTTAGAAAAGGACATTACAAAATTTCCCATGGGTATATTTTGGCAATGAAAGCCTGGAGTATCGGAAATGTATGTTGAATACTAGTAACAGTCATGAAACTTTCTCTATAACTTCCTTATTTTTAAGTATTATGGTTTTTTAGCAGAGACTCATGACCACAATTAAAGAAAGGAAAAAAACCCCAAAAAATGCTACAGCATATTTCTACAGTAGAAGTCAGTTAAAGATGGTACTACACAATTTCTCTCATTCTATTTGTGACAATCATTAGCCACAGCCAAAACCTACTGAATGGATCTCACCATGCCACTGTTTTCCTTGTCAATACTCCATGTGAGCTTTTGGAAACTTCAGGGAAAGGAAAATTGCATAGCTGAAAATTAAAAGACTCAACTTGCTTGACATAAGCAATAATTATAGAATTACCTTAGATTGATTAGTTGAGATAAAAGACCTATCAATCTGCAGACATATTTGATTTCAGTATCACCTATCATAAATATTAGCTGATCATTATTGGTTTTTATTTTTATAAAATGAGTGACTCTCATAATAAAAGTTTTTTCTAAGAGTTTGAAAATATGCCTGGTAAAAAATAGTTTATTATATCCTGAATGAACAATAGTATATTACAGATACTAATTTGTATATTCTCTCCTTTTTTGGGGGGTGGGGGCGTAAAGAGCTATTATATTTTTGACAGTCACAACAAAAGAAAAAGTGACAATATTTGAAGTGTTATAATTATTCATGACTTAGGAAGAAGAAAGCCCTCTTTCTCTCTCCATGTTTGCAGGCCCTCCAAAGCATGCACCATTAAATGATCAAACATTCCAGTCATAACTAGGGAGCAATTTAATGTGTGCTAAAGTCAATGAGAATCTTTCCACTAGTCTTTGCATGAGCTTGTTGGATCATGGAGCTTTTAGGCTAGGGATTGGCTTTTCATTAGGTATGAAGCATGCAAAGCAAATATGATCTCAATCTTGATTACTTAATACAATTATCATAGAAAATAGTAGTGGGTTTTCAATCCAATAAGTCAATGTGTGGCCTATGTGAGGAAAAAGAAAAGAAATAGTAATCCTTTAAAATATTTCCCTTTTTTCTTCTTCTTTTCAGTGCTAGATGAAATCCCAGCTTCTTTTACACTAACTTGCCTCTGGCACTGGCTTTAATAGTGCCAAGGTTTTTCCCAAAACAACAGTTTTACAGATCCCACATGATTTTATCTGATACTATAACATTCTT
The DNA here is from genome assembly GCF_001715985.3 of Manacus vitellinus. Taxonomy (NCBI): domain Eukaryota; kingdom Metazoa; phylum Chordata; class Aves; order Passeriformes; family Pipridae; genus Manacus; species Manacus vitellinus. The sequence goes on from NW_021940813.1 coordinate 18,597,436, forward strand.
GATTCTTTGCTAATTGATTCCCATTGGCTATTTTCTAAAAAGGATTTAACTAAAACACAATAAAATCAATTCTAAATACTGAAAGGTAGATGAAATCAGATAAAGTATTTTACAATTCTTCAGAGTTGCAACTAATCCATAGGATTCCTACAGACTGGAGTTTGTTTACTGGCTAGCTCCAAATGTTTACTGTAAGGTATATAATTAGTTTTCTTTTTTTTTCACATGTTCATAAGAAGTATAACCTATCAAAAGAACATGCTTTTTGTCTGGAAGTCTAAATATTTTAGGTCAATTGATTCACATCTATTGCTTACTGTGTGTTATTAGGTTAGTCAGCTACTGACAAATGTAATACAGATTCTAAAATAGATTATTTTTATATCACTGTTTACAAATCTGAGTTCTCAGCTGGGATTAGAGAGATTAGAAAGCAAAAACCATTAAAAAAATCATGAAGATGTGTTAGCTTGTGGCAAACCAGCAAATCTGTTATCATCTTCAGTTATTTTGTCTGTGTTTAGAACAGAAAAGTTGCCTATGGCTGAAATTACTCAGTAGAGGCAAGCAGTAGACACACATGGCACATCCATACCATGTACAATGTTCAACATACAAATTGGATTTTGGGTGCTACATGGATCCAGCTGGCCTCCAGCACAGCCTTAGGGCTTATGTCATCTGCACTGACAGACACAAATGCCCAAGGAGCTGCTCTGCCAGAAAGGAACACCCAGTACCCACTGCTCAAGCCCCTTGCACCTCTGACATATACTCACAATGTCTGGTGTTGGCATAAAGATACTCCTGCCTGAAGATATCATTAAAATTCCTTGTATTGCCAGGCTCTTGCAAGTTGTGTTTGTGAGGGGCAAAGATTCAAAACATGTCTGCAAAGAAGTGTGTAGTGCTCCTGCAGATAATCAAGTCCAGTCCAATAGGATGCAAAAATGGGAGGTTTATGTCTTATTCACAGCCCAATGTATAAACTGCTGTAAACTGTTGTTATAACAAAAGTTGCCAGTTATAATAGTGAACGCTAGTCTTGTTTAACAGAAAAACAGTAAACTGAAAATTGAGAGGCAGATGTGTTATGCATTCTGTTGACCTTGCTATGGTATGGTAGAACCTCACAGAGTGGTAGAACCTGTAATAATCTCCTGCATAATCAGATCTTGTTAAGCTAGAACACTTAGATATGACATTCTGAATAGACCTTAATAGTTGCTAGTATTGGTCAAATGTATCAGCTGCTATCTCAAAACTTGATTCCTCCAAATCAAACTTGCAAGTGAACACACTTTTTTTTTTTTTCGATTTTCTGTGACCTTATCAAGTCACTCCTCACTTCATGTAATCTCAGGGCTTCAACTTGATTGATTTTTCTTATTTATTTATTTATTACTCTTATAGATGTTGAAAACCCCAGCTATGCTGACTTCAGTCTGCAGGTTAAGTAGGACTAACAAAGTAGTCCACTGAGAGCTAAGCCATGTCTTTCTTTGGAGTCCTGTCAAATTATTTGATGATAATAACTATTTCTAACATAGAGTGCCTGTTCAGTATTGCCATATTCACTGTGATATCCCAAATTACAAAGGTCAACCCATGTGGAGACACAGCAGTAACAGTGTCAATGTTGTTTCACATTTCAAGAAATCTAAGTTTAAGATATTTATTGTATAAGTTATCATCTTTAAACATAGCTATCCAAAAAAGCAGGAGAAAAGCTTTTTTAAAGTATTGAACCCACAAGTATTCAGAAAGTGCAGGAAAATTACATGCACACTGTTAGCATTTGCCACAATAAAGCATTTCTTTCCCACCTTGCTATCTTAACTGACTTAGTTGAAGTGAAGAGCCAAACTTCAATTTTTTCCACCTTTGGCCTTGATGAGTGCACTTTTTGAGGTTGGTTACAAAATGTTTTGTGAGTCATGTCAAAAAGTGATAGAAATCCACCACCTTCACCTAGATTTTTTGAGTCCACTGAGTGATCGAGGGCTGCTGAGACACAGTAACTGCACTCAATCACAGCAGATTGTTCTCACTCACCCTACCAGCTCCATGGAATGACTGACAACCAGGTCAGGAAATAAGTGCTATAAAAGCTAATGATATGATGGAAGACAGGAAAAGAGAAACCCCAAAATCCCCCCTCTGTTAAAAACAAATTTGTACATGATGGTTGTGATAGTTGCTTACCACTTTTCAGAAAATGATAAGTTTTTATTGTAATCTTGTGCAGCTTAGCTTCTGCCTGCTGCACCCACTTGTTGCTTACCCTATCCAATACGTGCAATAAAGGCCTCAGGGTAGACATTGACTTCTTTATGTGATCGTACTAAGTCTCATGATATGAAACTGCAATAATCATAATTGTTAATGTAAATAAGATATCAATTATTATTACAGTTTTATTAATAATATGTCAGGAAGGGCAGGTGATGACCAGTTAAGACTGCAATTAGGGGTGGCATTTTTGTGTAGGTCAACTTTTGTAACAGGATAATACAATGTATAGTTTTTAAATTCCTGTAGAGCACACTGTCTGTGTTGCTGTTTGACAGAAAAATAAGGAGATTTTTTGGATTATCTAGTCTTAGATGTATCCTTCCCCCTGCCTTTCCCAGTCTGTGGCAGACATATCAAAGAATCATGGAATGGTTAGGGTTAGAAGGAACCCTAAAGGTCATCTAGTTCCAACTCCCATGCTGTGGGCAGGGACACTCTGCTAGACTAAATTGCTCAAAGTCCCATCCAACCTGACCTTGAACACTTTCAGGGATGGGGCATCCACAGCTTCTCTAGGCAACCTGTTCCAGTGCCTCACCACCCTCACAGTTAAAAATTTCTTCCTTGTATCTAATCTAAACCTACCCTCTTTCAGCTTAAGGCCATTCCCCCTTGTCTTACCACTGCATGCCCTTGTAAAAAAATCCCTCTTCAGCTTTCTTGAACTGGAAGGTACACCCCCTAGGTACTGGAAGGCTGCAATGAAGTCTCTGAGGAGCCTTCTGTTCTCCAGGCTGAACAACCCCAACTTTTTCAGACTGATCCCTCTGATCATCTTCTGAAACCTCCTCTGGACTTGCTCCAGCAGGTCCGTGTCCTTATGTTGGAGGCCCCAGACCGAGATGCAGTACTCCAGGTGGGATCTCATGAGAGCAGAGCAGAGGGAGAGAATCACCTGCCTTGACCTGCTGGACACACTGCTTTTGATGCATACAAGGACATGGTTGGCTTTCTGGGCAGCGAGTGGACATTGACTGGTCACGTTGAGCTTCTCATCTATGAAGACTCCCAAGTCTTTCTCCTCAGGACTAGACACAATCCATTTTTCTCCCATCCTGTATCCTAGTTCAGGATTGCCCTGACCCAGGTGCAGCACCTTGCACTTGGCCTTGTTGAACTTCATGTGGTTCGCACACGCCCACCTCTCAAGTCTAACCAAGTCCTTCTGGATGCCGTCCTTTCCCTCCAGTGTGTCAACCCCAAAACACAACTTGGTGCCACTGACAAACCTGCTGAGGATGCACTCAATCCCACTGTTAAACAGCTAAACCTGGGTACTTGGATAATTTCCCCTGTTTTCCCCCCAGGTTACTTTTCACTGCTTCTAGCCTCTGTAGGTATTTTTTTTTTGTTTGAGTTTTTCCAGGAGCTCCTTGTTCATCCACACAGGCCTCATTTGTTTTTTGCCTGATTTACTCTTTTTTGGAAGCATTATTCCTGAGCTTGGAAGAGGTGATCCTTGAACATTAACCAGGTTTCTTGGGTCCCATTTCCCTCCAGGGCTTTATCTCATGGTACTTCACCAAGCAGATCCCCGAAGAGACCGTAGTCTGCTCTCCTGAAGTCCAGGGTAGTGAGCTTGCTCTGTGCCCTCCTCCCTGACCTATGGAGCTTAAACTCCTCCATTTCATGGTCACTCCAGCCAAGGTCACTGAGCTTCACATTCCCCACTAGCCCTTCCTTGCTGGTGAGAACAAGGTCTAATAAAGCACCTCTCCTCATTGTCTCCTCTATCACTTGGAGAAGGAAGTTACCATCAACACATTCCAGGAACCACTTGATTTCTTACACCCAGTTGTTTTATCCCTCCGACAGATACTGGAGTGGTTGAGGACTAAAGCTTGTGAACATGAGGCTGCTCCTATCTATCTGTGAGGGCTTCACCTGCTCAGTCTTCTTGGTCAGGTGGCCCATAGCAGATCCCCACTATAATGTCACCTGTCCCTGCCCTTCCTGTAATCCTGACCCATAAGCTCTCAGTCAGCTCCTCATCCATTGCCAGGCAAAGCCCCATGAACTCCAGCTGGTCATTGACAGAGAGAGTGATGCATCCTCCTTGTCTCCCCTCCCTGTCCTTCCTAAAGAACCTGTATTCTTCCATTCCAACGTTGCAGTCCTAGGAGCCATCCCACAACATTTCCATGATGCTAAAAAGATCTCAGCCCTGCAGGTGTGCGCATGTCTCTAACTGCCCTTGTTTATTCCCCATGCTGGGTGTGTTTACACAGAGCCATTTAAGTCGGGCCCTGGTGAAACTCACTTACTGCCAGGAGTGGTTGGAATTCCTTTGTGCTGCTGTATATAACAAAGAAACTAAACTAGCGTCACTTCTTATTAATTAAGTGTGAATTTAACACACCTTTAAGTCAAAGCAAGCAACAGAGCCATAAACTTAATGCAACATATGGTTAAATAAGTGTGCTTAGTTACATTAATTACAAATAGATTTATTAGTTTTAAATATATGTACTGTGATGGTCTCCAAAAATGCCAATCAAAGCTGAGATCAGAGTGAAGGTAGGAAAGAAAATATTTCTACCAGTGAGTTTGTATTCTAAATGTCACACAAGAATATGAAGGTAGAGAAGGATATGACCTATAAATAAATGAACTTGATGATGACTGACAAATTTTATTTATTAATTATGCCTGTCGTAGCTGCTTTTCTCTAGGTAACTCGTCCCAAAGAATTACCTTACACATTTACTGAAAACAATTAGCAAAAAAAAAAAAAATATCCACAGCAGATGAAAGCTTCTGATAGATCCTCTCTAGGTCAGTGGAATATTTTGCCAATGAGGACTGCGATAGCACTAATGGAAGTCCACCTGAGCCCTACTGATGATAATACTACCAGCAGACACACTGATAAATTATAATGGGCACAGCAGCAGCAGCAGCAGCCACTTCAGAAAAATCCTTAAAGTGAATTTCCTTTAATGGCTCGGAAGACAAATGGCTCACATTTTATCATTGGATTCCTCCTCTTTCAGAAAATTGCCAATAAACTTCCTGTTCTTAGCTGAAGATTTGGCAGTGTCTTGGACATAACAAATTTAACCCGTTCAGTAGCTTTAATACGTTTATTTATGTCTGTTATTTGTTCAAATTGTTCCTCTTAAGCCAACCAACCTTATGTCTTTTCATATCTGAAGTTGAGATAATTTGTTTTTGTTAAATGGCTTACAAATTGAAGTGGCATTTCTGAGGAGGCCAGACTCCTATAAAATTGTTATTCAGAATCGATTGCCTGTATTGTAGGTACCTAAATTCATGGGGTACTTTCCATCTGGTTTTGGGAGTTTCTTTCTTGTTTTCCCCGACTGACTCCGCATGAACAGCTTGTACCTAACTCTTCTTTAACGCAGAGGGAACCCCAGAGAATTATCTGTGTGCCTACAAACATCACCAAATTTTTGTAGCTTAATGAGCTATCTCGCGTTGGCTGAGCTTGTGTGCCCCGTTAGCACTCCAGTTTTCTTTCACTTAGCAAACAGTTGTGACAGACGCAGTTTGAGACATTATTCACCCATCCCAAGTTGTTTGCTCTTGTTCTGCTGCTGAGGACCATGCTTTGCAGTAAGTGTGGCAGAACAAATACTCATTTTCTCCTCTAGGTTAGTTTAAATTCCTATTCGCTGTTCATTTAATCTAGTCTGTTCCCTTATACTAAGTGGTTAACCCATATACAAACTTTTCTTCTACTAATGTAATTTCAGGGAATTATGATCTCTGACAGAGGTATGTCACTAAAGCTGGAGTTAGTTTCACTAATGCTTGTCTATAAATGCCTTTAGCTCTTTCAATTACAAAGTAAAATACTTGGAACCTGTGTGAAGGAAATTGCCTCACATTTGGGATGGGCTAACAACCTGCTGATGAATAGTTGGCTCAGCTGACAGGAAGAACTTTACAGTGTTTTCACAGCTTGGGGATCTCACACTCAGGTTGGGTAAGTGGCTCGCTACTTGAAACATTTCAAAAAATATTTATGCACACCCAGATCTTGGTATGAAGACACTGTCAGAGACATTAATGCTTCCAGAATTGCCTGGTCACTATATAATAGCTCTTTGCTCAAGTATTCAGTGAGAGAAGCTATGAGACTTGGATTCAATGCCCTCATCAGTCTGGGACTTTCAGAAATATATTCTCAATAGACTGCAGTACAATAGGTGCTAGTTTAGGTAGAAAGCACTCTCCACATTCCAGCTGGAACTGTACTTTGGGCAGCAAAAGAAACAGGATTATTTTGGCCAGGAAAAGCATCAATGATATAATCCAGTGAGAAAGGCATTTGGAAATAGGTATCACTACCTACTACTGAGACTGCCTTTTATGTAATTAATTTGCAAAGAGGAAAATAATTCCAGCACTTCTTATCTTCTAATTGTCTCTCATTGCAGTCCAAAAGTTGAGGTTTTCTAACAGTTTCTAAGAATGATTTTTTGCAAAAAACTTACTTGCTGTTTGAAGTTTGCAACTATAGTGTTCTTTTGAAGTCCACAGATCTGTGAGCAACGTCTTACAGACCATCAGTTGTCAAAGGAGTTACCTGCAGATCTATTATGTTTGGTTTTGAACATCCAGAACCTTAATATTATGGCTGTAGAGGAAACCTTAGTTATTGAAGTGAGATCACTTGTGAATGAATGTGAGATGTGACAGATGCCTTAGGTATTTAGAGACTGTATTTAATTTCTCTTTACTTTCATTTAATGATATTTCTGCTCTTCTTCCTGTGCTATTCAAGTGCAGTTAAAGTTTAAGGTGCACATATATTCTGGTAAACTGGTATCTTATATGTTGTTAGGCATATGCTTTTCCGTAATCCTTAAATTATGCTATAAATAATTCTTTCTAATATTAGCAACTTATCAATTTGCATAGCTTTTCAAAACTAAAAAGGTTGCACTCAGCTTGTAAGGTCTTACTCTAAGGTACTTTGTGTCTGTTTCTAATCTAAAAAAGAATGGAAGCAGGAGGGGATAACTAGCCTCGGGTTAGCTCAATCTTTCATATCAATGAAAGTTACAGACCACATTTGACAAGACCAGCTAAAGATTTCCATGGGTATGTAGGGCAAACTGCACTTTCAGTGTTTATTTGAATGGTACGTGAAATTGTCCCAAAAGTACTAAACTGAATCAAAATCTGACCACATAAACCCTTAAAAATGGAATGATTATATAGCACAGGGAATAATTGGGCATACTATTGAATGTTTTTGTCTGTTTGCCTGAGGTAGGAGCTTTTTTGAAGCTATTAATCATATTAACTACCATAGCCCTCAAGCAGCCTGATTGCACTGTACCTGTATAATGCCTAATACAGAAGATATGAGGGTCCATCCTGCAGAGATACAGACCTAAATGACAACAGGGATGTGGACTGTGAGTGTGCAGAGGGATTGTCTTGGCTCACAATAGCTATAAATATCACCTCAGGCCTTGTGCTGTGTTGATTAGATGCTGTGGTTTCTGGGAAAACTGCATGGGTACAGGAAGGTTTCCACTGTCCAGAATATATTGCAGAGAAATTCGCTGTATATCCTTTTAGCATGTAGCCAAACATGCAAAATGAAAATAACTACTAAATTAATGTCACAATTAACTTATTTTTGCCTGAGTGATATTTTGAAGATGCTACACTATAAAAATATTGGTATTATCAGATATTGATCAGAAGTTTGACTCCTTAATTAGGTCTAATTCAGATAAAAGCTAGAACCTTGTTTTGAATGATCACCAATGGAAAGAGAGGGCATGTAAAAACAGGAATCAGTTTTCAGTACAGACAAGCACATTGATAACTTAAGGAGGGTCTTCATGAAACAAGTATTAGCCTTTTGCATTATTATTCTCTTTTTCTTCTGGAAAAAAAAATCACCAATGGTTAAGCATATAAAGTCTTAGTAAGGATCTCAATGAAAACATTAAATAAACCCAGGAAAAGTTTGCAAATGCTATCTTTCAACAGCAAAAAATATAAATAACAACCAAACTGTTTTCTATAGATGTTAGGAAACATCTCTTTTAAACTGATCTCTATATAGAATATCTGTATTAAAACTGAGAACACAGGTCACACTCTAAGATGAGAGAATGCATTCTTGTAAATCAAGGAAAAAAAAAGGATTGAAATTATGATTAGTAACCGGTAACATAAGTTCCCAGCTCACATTGAGGGCAAGATCAAATGTGCTCCTTGTAAAAATAAAAATGAGAGTTCATAGTAAAATACTGTATTAATATGACTCCATACCCTATTCCAGAGTTTACACTTTTAAACGGACATTGATAAATGTTGAAGGTTGAGAAAAACCTTACAATGATGAATCATAGTCTGGGAAGCCTGCCTTGTAGTAAGAGGCTAACGAAACAGTACCTAATTATCTCAACAATAAGAAGGTTAGAAGGTTGACTAATCATGATCTGTAAAGTATATAAGTTGAAAAAAGAAGTTAATTCTAAAAGGTTCTTTAATTTAATAGAAAAAGCCAAAATGAAGTTCAATTTTGCAAGGCTACAAGCCAGGAATGTGATTTTGACAGTAAGAGTAATTATGTACTGATAAAATTTACTCACATATTGTAGAATCTGCACAATGAGAAATATTGTATACTCATACGCTTTAGTTCAACAGTAACTAAATGGCTTTATGAAAAAACAAAGAAATAACAAGAAAAAAACCAAACCAAACACCAAACTGATGAAGCACTTAGGCTAAATTATATGAAATATCTCAGTGGATAATTCTAATGGTATATCCTAGCCTTGACTTTACACAAGTAGGATCAGAGCCCAGCAACTGTTTGCATTTCTCCAGGATTGAAATATTGGCTCTGCTAAAGTCAATGTCTATAACTGCCTCATGCAGTTTAAAGTTGTATCTCAGAAGTTGTTTAAGTACAAATTCCTATATTTTGTTCTCTAAAAAAACCTTAAATGGGTGAAGTGATTTTTCTGTGCTACTATCTACATATGTAATACCTATGATATCTTGGGTTTGGACCTTTTTCAGAAGGAGAAAACAACCCTAAATGTTTTAGTAAAAAACTCCAAGGAGAATGTAATTAGAATGTAACTAAAAAGGCATGTATCGTGACAAACATCCTATCTTTGGGAAGCTCTAGTGAGTATTAGTTCTCACAGTGCACTGTTCCAAAATTATCTCATTGGCCATGCAGGTGGGACTCAACAGTGCATTTTTGATTTATCTAGCATGTAGCAGAGCCAGCAGTGCAGTAAACACTTCATTTTACTATAAATGAAAGATTTTGAATTTCAAAATATAGATGTGATTTTTCTGGGTTGTAACTTTGTTGCTTTATGTAATTTTCTATGAAAATAGTTATTGATCAAGTTTTTCTTTTATTGGCAAACCATAAAAAGATAAGTCATATAGGAAACAAATGTCTTTCTTGAAATTTAATAAACATCATTTAAGGGCTACTCAATTAGGAAACGTTTACTATTTTCCCCAAATCTTAATTTTCTGCATGTTCATGGTGGACCTGGTGGACTCATTCTATTTTCTTTTAATTTGTTTTATGTCCAGCATTAATTTCTTCTGCACTTTTCATTTACTTGGGGTCTTACGAAGGACTATGTGTGCTATATGTTATCACCCCTGTATGCCAGAAGTGAACTCATCCAGGGACCTGAGTCTGAGATTCATTCTGGAGTTTGGTCCACTGAAGATGAGCCTTTTGCACCATGAAGGTCATGAAACATACCATTCCAACTGCATAGAGGATTAGAACTATACTGGCTCATCTTTGCATAAAAGGAAATTTAAGTACATTGGCATTATGAATATTGGAATAAGAAGACCAAGTAGAAAACAGGGAGGGCTAAGGAGTCAATTTCTGTTTAAGCAATTGTAGAAAGTCCCTCTTATCCTACTCCAAGTTTGCATTTTCACACAGAATCAGCAAGGTTGAAAGAGGCCTTCAAGATCATCCACTCCAGCTGTCAATGTAGCACCATCATAATCACCCCTAAACCATATCCCCAAGTGCCACATCCGGACACCTCTTCAGCATTTCCAGGGGCAGTGACTCCATCATCTCCCTGGGCAGCTTTTTGCAATGCCTAACCACTCTTTTAGTGAAAAGGGTTTTTTTCTAACATCTAATCTGAACCTCCCCTGGTGAAATTTAAGGCCATTTCCTCTCATCCTTTCACTTGGGACATGGCAGAAGAAACCGACCCCCACCTCAAAACAACCTCCCCTGGGGTAGTTGGACAGAGTGATAAGGTCTCCCCTGACCATCTTTTCCTCCAGAGTAAATATTAACAGCTCCCTCAGCCTCTCCTCATAGAATGTGTCTTCTAGACCCTTCACTAGCTTTGTTGCCCTCCTTTGGACATGCTCCAGCACCTCAATGTCCTTTTTGAAGAGAGGATTCAAGGTGTGGCCTCACCAGTGCCCAGTATAGGGGGACAATCATTTTCCTGGTCCTGCTGGCTACACTGTACTTGATACAGGCCAAGATTCCATTTGCCTTCTTGGCTACCTGGGCACACTGCTGGCTCATATCCAGCCAGGTGTCACTCAGCATGCCCAAGTCTCTTTCTGTTAAGCAACTCTTCATACACTGTTCCCCAAGGCTGTATAGTTCCATGGCGTTATTGTATCCAAGGGCACGACTCAGTACTTTGCCTTACTGAACCTCATAAAATTGGCCTCAGCCCATCAATCCAGCCTGTCTAGATCCATCTGTAGAGCCTTCCTACCCTTCAGCAGATCAACAGTCCTACCTAACCTGGTGTCATCTGCAAACTTAATGAGGGTGCACTCAATCCCCAAACCAATGATAAAGATATTCCCTGGGGAATCCACTAGTGACCAGCCTGCCAGCTGGATTTGGTTCCATTTAGTTCATTTTGAATATGAATTGTTTAGAATTAATAACAAACCAGACAAACAAAATTGAGAGGCTCCTCTTTTCTCTCCCCTCCCCTCCTCTCGCTCACTCCTCTCCTCTCCCCTCCCTCCCCTCTCTTCACAAACTTTTCCTTCCTTTTCCCCTCCCTTCCCTTTCCCCTCCCTTTCCTCTCCCTTTCCTTCCCCCTCTTCTCTTCCCCTACCCTTCCTTACCCCTTCCCTCTCTTCCCCTCCCCTTCCTTACCCTTTCTTCTTCCCTCCACTTCCTTTTCCCCTCCCTTGCCTTCCCCCTCTTCTCTTCCCCTCCCTTGCCTTCCCCCTCTTCTCTTCCCCTCCCTTGCCTTCTCCCTCTTCTCTTCCCCTCCTCCTTCTCCTTTCCCTTCCTATTATACTTTCTTGCTATTAACTCAAGCCTTAGTATGCAACATGCTTTATCTGATTTAGAAATTAACTCATGGAAATTTTACATTGATTGGACATGAGAGACCAAATTATGCCTCAGTTTGACTGACACAGAAAAAAGTGGCATTGCATGGAACTCAGCAGAGTTTGGCCTGTCTTCAGTCAGACTGTCATGTATTGTCATTTCTTTAGATTTCACTGTTTACAAGTGTTGTGGTTTAACCCCATTCGGCAACTAAGCCCCTTGCAGCTTCTCACTCACTCCCCGATCAGGACGGTGTGGGGGGGGAATCAGAAGGATGAAAGTGAGAAAACTCATGGGTTGAGATAAAAACTGTTTAATAGGTAAAGCAAAAGCTTTGTATGCAAGCAAAGTAAAACAAGGAATTCACTCGCCACTTCCTATGCGGTAGGTGTTCAGCCAGAAAACCCGGGCTCCATCACGCATAGTGGTGACTTTGAAGACAAACACCATCACTCTGAACGTCTGTCCCTTCCTTCTTCTTCCCTCAGCATTATATGCTGACCATGAGATATCCCTTCGGTCAGTTGGGATCAAGTTGTCCTGGCTGCGTCCTCTCCTGACTCCTTGCGCACCCCCAGCCTGCTCCTTGGTGGGGTGGGGTAAGGAGCAGAAAAGGCCTTGATGCTGTGTAAGCACTGCTCAGCAACAACTAAAACACCCCCGTGTTATCAACACTGTTTCCAGCACAAATCCAAAGCACAGCCCCATACTAGCTACCATGAATAAAATTAACTCTATACCAGCCAAAACCAGCAAAACAAATCAAGTTGGGTTAATACTAGAATACAATGCGACCTTGTAAGAAGTGTTGGTGTTATATAGCAAGTGGCATTCTTCTTTCTGAATGATTGCTCCTGGACTTCTGCTTGGTGTTATAAATATGCAGTGGATTGATACAGATATGCCACAGATTCCAATTGTACATTTAGTTTTTTGAAAGTAAGAGAAGGAAAGTACATTCTACTGTTCTGATCAAATGCCTTTGACTTAAATCCTTTAATCATATACTTGTGTGGAGTCTATGGAAAGTTTACTTTTATTGCTGTGTTTGAGAATATTTAAGTCATATTTGCAAACATTAATTGCAAACATTAGAGATGATCCTTCGGTAGCCTCTAACAAATTGCCTCCTGATAGTACAACACAGGTGGAAGATCATTACTCAGATCAACTAGTACATACTTTAATATCCTCCAAATTTATGTTATAAAATGCATGACATACTCATCAAAATAAAGACTGTCCTGCAAAATTTGGGACAGATGGCAGAGCAAGATGACATCTTTTCTAAATGTGTCAAAATATTCATTCAGTCAAGCAATATGATTGGTTGCACATTGTGAGTGTGTTATTAAAATAACAAAAGCAGTAAAATTCACTTGCATGAACACCTGCTGCTACAGTCACTTAAAATAAGTAAGCCAAAACATATAATTAAGTAATATAAATATAATTACTTTACTGACAACTAAGTTAACAGTGTAATGTAGCTATTGCAATGTTTAAAACGTTTTCAGTCAGTGAATTACACCTGTATTTAGATTTACCACATTTAAAACTAAACCATGACTTCCTAAGTGACACTGAATGAAGTATCCTTCATACCATATAACAAAACACTATGTAAGAACAAACAACAGGCCTACTGTTGTCTGCTAGATGATATCTTTAAATCAGATAGTATATATTCCTTTACCACTTGAAACTGGAGTGCATAGAAGTGATTGATAAGCCTAATATCACAGGCAGAATTCAGATTTGAGAAAACAAAGCACTATCTGCTCTCTTCTGAGGATCTGACGTGGGGGCAGAAACAAACATCTAGAAAAGAAGAGCTGAAGATTTTTTTAAAACTTTTTTATTTTTTTCAGCATTTGAAAATCTCAAAGACTCAGCTTACGAAATCTAATACAATTCTTGTGGCTGGAGGTCTCCTCAAGGTATGAATATGATTTTTCTTTCAAATTATGGAAAGATCTTCAAGATCCCCTTATTTTGTTCTCTGCTTTGTTCTCAGAGAATTCAGCCAATCCCCACCTATTCTCAGTGCAGGGTCTCACACCCTGGACAATGTTAAGTGCTGTTATTAAACTGATCAAGGGGACATGCTGTGGAGTGAAACACAGCATATCTGTTGGAGGCCTGAGCACATATTTGCTACGCTGCCCTCAGTCTGAAACTATACATAGGAAGTAAACCAGAGACCCTGTGTTGTAGTACTTAGCAATAACCACAGGGCCCCCTCTTCAGTCCTCATACTTGACCATCAGTTAGCTTAGTGGTTAGCTAATTAGAATACAGACATTAAATAATTGGTCTGCTTACAAAAAAAAAAAAAAAAGGAAAAAAGAAAATCTCTTTAGAGATTGGGCAATGGGAATAATGTCTACTTTGCTCGTTTTGTATGGGAGGACGTGGTACAGGAACAAAATGCTTCATTGCTTGGAGTGCAATTATACTGTCAGCTCCATGAAAACGCAAATATGTGAATATGGTAACAACAGGCTGGTACTGTAGAAACTGCAGCTGCAAAGGGTTAACAAAGACTGCACTCGCTGTACATGATCATGGGCAGAGAGATCGACAGCCTGAATTGTGTGATCCCCCCGAACGCACACACAGGTCCACCTTCACCCCTTCGTGTGCTCAGCGCCCACCTGTGCAGCCCCCCGGCCCCCAGCCCGGCTCCGCCAACGCCGCTTCGCGCGGGGATGCGACGCTCCTTCGCAGGGGGCTGTGGATGGAGATGCGGTTTCTGTAGCGATGGGGCCGGCTGCGGGGAGCCATTGGCTGCCGGCTTTGTGAATTTCATTCAGTTTGGTCCAATAGCGGGAGGAGAGCGCCTGGCACAGCCTGGACCTCTCCCCCACCTCCCCTTCTCTCCTCTCTCCCCCCCCCCCATCTCCCTCTCCCAGCTCGCCTTGCCTTGCAGATCAGTCTCTCCGCGGCTCGGTCTCTCTGCACAGGCAATCACAGCTCCTACTCGCAGACTCAACTCTCCCTCTCGCACTGATTGCAATGAATTTTCTGCCTGAATGTAGGTCGCTTACAACCGAGAACACGAGTTTCCTTCAAATCCAGTGTTGTTGTCTTTCTTGTTGTTATTTTTAATTTTTCCCCCCTTTCGTGGTCGTTGCATTCCTTTGGAGAAGCCAATCGCGTTGGATTCCAAAAAGGAGAGCAGGAACCGTGTGTGAATAATCCTGGCTGCATGATAGCCCGAGAGGATTTCCTGAAAGATTCTGGCTGTGTAAAAAAGACCCCTATGCTTCTGCAGCTATCCCAGTGTTAAGGTAGGAGTACTGGATTTGCAGTTTGAGTGTTCATTTTAATTTTTTTTTTCTGTTGCTTTTTCTACTCCCCCTTCTTTTATTTTTTCGGGGAGGGTGGGAGAAAGAGGGAGAGGTGTTGCAGTTGGTACTCTGGCAAAGGGCGAGCAGTTTGCTGCAGTCGTCTGTGCTTTTACTTTCCCATCATGATAAAGCGATACTTTCTTTCTGACATTTCCACCATCATACGCGATCTCTTTGTCACATATCGATATTTATGCAAATTTATTTCTTTTTTACCCTCTTCGGTCTCGTCCCCTATATCTCCTTTGCACCATAATTTGTTTGGAGGCATTTTGCTGCAATCAGCTATTTGGAAAGGCTCTGGGGTTCTGTGTGAGATGTTTACAAAGTAGCTCTGCCTTACAGCCAAATAAACAGAAGAGTGTGGAGGAGAGGAGGAAAAAATATCTGCAGTATAGGCAGAGAGAGAAAGAGCAAAGCCACAGTTTCCTGCAAGCGCGGAGAGGGGCAGGAGCGCTACCTCATGCTCTGTGTGCGCCTGTGGTTTTCAGGGAAACACAAAACCAACACGCAGGTTTTTGGTTAACCACTTTCTTCACCACCACCACAAGCACGAAAAAGCAAAAGGACGGGGACGGGAGGGGTGTGTGTGGGGGGAGAGAACAAGGGAGGCGGCTGCTCAGAGAAAATCTTTGCTCTTCTTGGATTAAGCGGTTCACCCGCTTTCGCTTGAGCTATTCCGTGGTGGGTTTCGCTTCTTCCTTTTTTTTTTTTTTTTTTTTTTTTAATTTCCTTTTCCCCCTTCCTCACCATCTTGCTGGTTCGATTTCATTCTTCTTTCTTGCTGCTTCCGGGCACGGGTAAATGCCGCTTTTGTTGGCATGGGCTTCGCGCAGCGTGATGAGCGGGGACTGGCACTGGGAGAGCCAGCGTGCGCGGAGCGTGCGCGGATAGGCGGGGAAAAAAAAGAAGGAAAAAAAAAAAACAGACAAGCGCCAACCGCGCACCCGCCACCTCACTCCCCCACACGTCCATCGACACGCTTCCGGCAATAAATCTTGGCTTCTCTGCGAAAAAGCTAGGCGCTGGCGGAGAGGCTGCTGGCGCGTGGAGGGGCAGGCGGCGTTGAGGAACATCGCGATGTGCCTGAGCTGTGCGAGCCTTTCCTATGGTTTAAGATTAGGTCCGAGATGGCGCATGCCCCGCACCGCAACGGGTATTGGGGTGCGCACATCTCGCGTGCGGGCTGCCGTTCCGTCCGCCCGCCCCCCGCACATTCTCCGCGGATGCTATCTGCTTGCGGGAGGGTGCGGCACGATGGGCTGCAGCGGGAAGCGAGAGATGTCTCGTAGTGTTCTCGCACTGATGATCCGCTCGTCGAGCCTGAACAGGGCTAAGAATATGTGGCGCGCGGCCGGGAAACTTGCCGGTTCGTGGCGCCGGGTTGGGGTGAGCCGAAGTTTTGCGGGGGCCGCGGCGGCGGCTAGGGGCCGGGGCGCGGCCGCCAGGGCGGTGCGGGCCCTTCCAGCCCGCTCCATTTTTAGTGACGCGCCTCATCCCGCGCCGCTAGCGACGTGCGCGCAGCCGCCGCGGGCGCCACGCGCCCTAACCGTGCGAGAGCGAGTGCTACGCCAGAGGGAGCTTGCGTGTGGGGGGTGTATCTGGGATGGGGCCAGCCGGGAGAGCGAGGAGGTGGGAAAACTTGCGGGAGTGCAGGCGGAGAATCGGCCAGCGACAGAGCCCGTTGCGGAGGAGGCTCGGTCGGCCGGGAGGGACGGCGGCACCTGAGCTGCGGTACAGGGTGCCTGTGTCCAGCTGTCCGCGGGCACAGGCTTTGTGCAGGTACTACCTGTCGTAGGGTTGGCTGAAACGCACAGATATGTTTAGTTGTTTTGTATCTAAAAACAAACCAGCACCAAAAAAAAACCCCAAACCCCTCCCCCCCAAAAAACCCCAAAAGACCTCTTGAGCCATGTTTGATAAGTGTTGAAAGCAAACAACGCTAAAATTCTAGTCTGATTTTTGGTTTTAAATTGTTAATGTTGAGGGCGTTCATCCATGTGTTGCGAAGTAGGTGATTAGAAAACAATTCTTAATTAGAGGAATTTGCAAGCAGTTCGACCAAAATGGAAATCAGTGATCTTTTTCTCCTCTAAAAACAGAAGTGCAACTGCTAATATAGACATCTCATAAATGAAAGGGCAGTAGTCTACATTTTTGGGGACAAAAATTAGGTTTATTAATTATTAAATGTATAAATCCTCTGTTAGCACTAAAGAAATAAACTGTCACCCTAAGAAGTAATTATTTCCACTGGTTTTAATTCCTAGGTTAAAGCATGGCTTTGCTTTTTAAAAGCGAACTGATTTCATGTGTCAGAAGAATCCTGCATTTTATTTTCATTTTACTTAAAAATATATATTTTGTATTCTGTCAATATCTTTGTAGGGTTCTATATAAGTAACCCCTGTATAGATGTGCATTAAGGTACCTCTTAATGAGTAGAGAGTTGCATGCATTGTCTTATGAATCATATTCCAATGAATCATTAGTCTGAGAACATGAAAATGCCATAGCTTTTCGTTACTCAAGACAGCAGTGTTTATAGTCGTATGTAATTTTCTCAGAATAATAGAAAAAGAAATTTGATTTTGACCTCACTTATAAAATCTTGAAAGTATTATTCCTTTGTGTACAAATATATAGCTATTGTTGCTTTTTCTCACTTCTATATTGATATGCCTGTGTATTGTATAGATCCAGTTGTTGTTGGTGTGTTGTGTGGAAGTGCAACCTATTAAGTTGTACCAGATACTAAAACTGAAATTCAGTTTGACATCCAAAATGTCTTGGTCCTCATGAGGACCAAGCTAATTCAAAGCTAATTTGAATCCTTTTTTTCCTTTTTTTTAAAAATTGAATTTACTGGCCCTTAGTTTTGGTCTGTACTGGAATACATTTATATAGGTAAGAAAATACATTTTCTTTCTTCTGCATTTCTGGAGGGAATGATCACTTGCCCACTATTATTTTAAAATGCAGTGCATACATATGCATGCATGTAGACTGTAAACTCAAAAATTCCCAATTTTTTTTTCTTGATCAGCAAAGCACAGTGATCAGTGCCATTTCTTTTAAAGGCATCACAATGCAAGCAAACAAAACCAAGCCTCATAGCACAAATGAAATAGTCCAACTGGATTAAATTAGGACAAGTGATAAAACTGGTAAGTTTATTGGAGATTTCGTGCTATCCTATATATTTTGTATTCTTACAAATGCTGTATCTTTTTAGCTGATCCTATGTTCTTGGGCAGATCATTCACCTGAAAATTTTTACTTTTGATGAAAATGTCAATCCGAATAGTATCCTTCAGCTGAAGGCCTGTCATGTAGAGATGAAAGCAAGAGGCAGAAAGAAAAACTGTTTAACTGAAGCTTTGTATTAAAGGTATCATATAGAAAAAAGAATTTGTGTGGTTTTTTTTTTTTTTGTAACAAAAGAGTGATTCAAGCAACGTTTTTGTAACTGCTACATAGAGGTTTGCACATTTGTTTTTGACAGGTTCTCAATACAGCCTCCTCTTGGCCTTTCAAACACGCATGCTGCTGTTTGATGGCTGAATCACATAGTGTAAAGAACAGCTCCACCTGGGTAGGACAGGAATAAGCATCATGCTCTAACCAGCATATAATTTAGTCATTCTGTTGCTTGAGGACTTGTCAATTGGATTCAAGATCTCTTCTGCATGAGTAAATTGGTTAGTTGTGTGCACTAGATTAAAGAAATTCTTTAAAGAAATAAAAAATCTAATAAAACATAAACACAAACTGCACAAATCAGTGTAAGTATCTCATGTCCAGCTGCAGCTATCCTCTGTCACAGTTCAACTCAGGTGCTCTCAAGCAATGTTTGTAAAGCATTTATGCTGTGAGCCATTTCGATCCTCACACCTAACAGGGTTATGTACTCAACTCTGTCACCTTTTAATAGTTCTCCACTTCTCATTGTGTTTGTTTTAGTAGTCCCCAGATTGGATTTGAAAGAAAAATAAAAAAGCAACAATAAAAAAAAAAAACAAACACAAAAGAGGAAAACCACCTTACTGTCTTGTGGAGGAAAACCAAGTTTTATTTACAATACTTTTGGAAAATTTTTAGCAATGAAATAGGGCAAAATGGTAATAAACTTTTCTCAACTTTTAAATGGATGAAAGGGTAGAGAAGAGAAAATTGAAAGATAGGATTTATGGACAGTTTGCAGTGGTTGAATTTAAAAGGTAGGAGATTATTCTGGAGATGCTACTGGCAAGTTCATCTCTCTTTAACCCATGTAAACCAATGGGGATGAATTTTGACATTAGAAATAAGCTGTACATGAGAAAAAGTTACTTTACGCATAGCTCGCATGAGGGTCTGACGAGAAGCAGCCCTTGTAGAACACTGACTTATCCTGTGAGATCTGCAGTGGGGCTTTACCAGTGTCATGGTTAATTCAAACCGAATGCATTACCACATGCTGGAACGATCCCTAGCTAGGAATGCTCAGATTTGTACTGTAATAATCTAAAAATAAATTGTAGTCACTGATGTCACAATGTATGATTCTTTCTTTCGTCTGTCTTCTGTGCTGAGCCCACACACTACTCAGTGTCAAAGGACGTATTTCACAAAGTGTATGCCACTGACTAGCTTCAGTAGAGGGTTGGTTAGGATTTTCCACGCTTGTCCATCTTCTGTTATTTATGTACTAACTGAGATTTGCAACTTGATGGGGAGGCTGAACTTTTCAAAAGAGGTAAGCTTTGAAAATGAATGGCGCTCTTACTAATTCTGCAGTGACTTATGATTTCATATATAAGAAGACTATAAATACAAATTTGTATTTACTTGTGTATGAATTTGTTTTTAAATAAAAATATTTTTGAGATTTATTTACGCAGATCATTAAGACTAAGCCACTTCACTCTTATGTCATAATAGATGACAGATGAAATAGCAGTGGCATGTTTTGATGTTAGCAAACTTCCATCTCACAGTATTTTTCAGATTTGCATCTGTTGAACACAGTAGACAAAAATAGATAGCCTACTGCTTCTCCGTGCAGATGAGTTCAGAGGGAAGACCTTTCCTTTGTCCTCCAAGTGGAGGTAGTCATTGCCAATTAGAAGAGGTCTAGGACAGCCAGAAATGGAAGAGGACAATCATGAATAGGATTTGTGTCCCAAATTGTTAATTGAAGTGGTCTAATGGCTTGATTATTTTGAAAATGTCTGTTGCTGTAGTGTCCTGATGGGCTACAGATCTGGAAGGAACAGATTTTCAAGCTCTGTGTGTTGCTGTCAAGTTAATAGTCTTTCCAGAACTGACCAGCCATCTTGGTCAGTGCCATCATGTGGTGATTTTGTGATATTGTTGCCAGATGTATCTGGGTTAGTGATCAAGCTTCTTGATGTTTTAATATCAGTTTGGACTCTTAGTGAAAGGATACTCAGTTTAATACCCACAAGTCTTTCCAAACACGCTTTTTAGAGAAATACTATAGAGAGGGCTCAAATAAATTAGTTATATTTTCTGTAATAGTGTGTCTTTTACACTTTTGAACTCTGGAGGAAAGTAAGACTTGAATAACTCTTCTGTTTGGTGAGGTTTTTTGCTTCAAAACAGATTTTGCAATAATCACCTCCAAATATCTATTTGTTCTATTCCAATAAACAAATACTTCATTATATGTCACACTTTTGACTTCTGATATATAAAAACCCTACTTCATATCTATCCAAGTGTAATAAAACAGGGACAAATCCGATAGCCTCTTTTGAAATAGAGAATTTGGAATGGAATCAGATTCTTAGTGTTTATTTCTATACCTTCATTTTGTACTGACTTTTGTAGTACTTATTTTAGACCTAATTTTTAAGTTTTTTATAAATCTTATGCTTGAAAGTAGATATGCTGGACAGTTTTTCCTCTGTCAAATAAAAGATTTTTGTAAATGCTGCACAGAACTCTGCAATTAAAAAGAGCAGGGAATTACTCAAAATTTATCAATAGTTTAATTACCAAGACACACATCTAAAAATTCTTTCTCTGAAAAGAAATAGTTTTTTTTATTCTCTCTTTTTCTTTATTTGCTTACTTTACTCCAACAATCTATATCCCTTGTCCGTGAAATACATCTTTGGAGCACTTAGTCCTATATGGAACCAATTCCTTGGAAATGATATAAGAAATATTATGCTTTGAGATATGATTCTTTGTTTTATGATCTACTGTAAATGTTTTCCAGATCTATCTTCTCAAATAAACAAAATTAGTATATTATTCATATAGGACACTACATAAACCATATGTTGTCTAATGTACAATACATTTTTACTCATTTTCTTATTGGATGTAGCATAAACCATTAATACTTGGGTAACAGGACCGAGGTAAATAGACCATTGACAGACTATTGTTGTTCAATCAGGTCTTCCTGGATTCAATGCAAAGATTCCTGTTAATTTCAAAAGGCTTTTGGTCAGATCCTATGAGGAAGTAGTATTTGGATAAAATTGTATGGAGTATTTGCATAGAGCTGACAATGTCATACACAGAGCTTAAAAGTCTCCTCCCAACTTCCATTAAGTTCTGCTAATGAGATTGCCTTCAAACCTGTATTTCATGGGATGTCTTAAGCAAAGAGCGAAGAAAGACTACAGCAACAACTACAGGAAGCAGCTGGGGAGTTATTGCTGTATGAAATGTACCCTTCACCCAAACTTCAGTGCCGATGGTTTAATGAAGCACTTCAGGACAACATTCATTAGTCATAGTGTTCCTTCCCAGTCAGGTACATAGTCACTGATTTGTTTGCTGTAGTCTCCCAAGCTGAATGTATCTCTATCAGTGATGTAATTACTGTTATGTCTGCCTACTGCATTTTATATCATATGCATGAAAGTAAAGGTAAGTACTCAGTACACAATGGTGTGAGGGGAAGTAGAACTTTCTGCAAATTATGCACAGCTGGACAGATGAGCTGTGGTGCCTGAGGCTGTAAATTTGTATTAACACAGCCAGCAGTAGGTCTGCTGCTTGAATTAGAAATGTTCAGTGTGTGTAGTTTCTAAATGTGCAGGTGGTGAATTTGGGGACAGATGATGTAGATCCAGTAGTTTTGACAGATTAAATAATAGCAGTTGGCATAACTGGAAATTAATTGTGGAGCTAGAGGAGATCTCCTTAGGGAAGAGCTAGCATATTAATTTCATGCTCATTGTTTTAGTGTTTTGCTTTGGTTCAGCTGCACAAGTTATAGTGCAGGATAGGTGGACTTACTGCTTTGATCTAAATAATTTAACAGTTGTTAAGAAAATACATTACCTTGTTTAAACTTATATTTGTTATGTCTTTTTTTCAAGACCTTGTGGGTAAAACTGTGTTTGAGTTAGAGTTTTTAAAGATAACTGCTTCATGTTTATTTTGGTTTGATATAATCTTTACATGTAGATGTTACAGATACAGTGCCTTAGTAATATGATAATGCAGGCCAGCTGGCACTTCTATTAAAAAAAAAAAGCAAACTAGAAGAGCCAGTAAGATTTTTATACTGTTGGATATGAAAGGGATGCTGCATTGATTTATCTGCCCTGATCTGGTACAGAGGCGCGACATTACTGAAATTCAGAGGGTTAATGGTGCACTTAGCATGTGCCATTACTCTTACACGGAGTTGTTATAGTCATGGAGAGGTACGCAAGAACAAGGAAAAGTAGTTCTTCACTAGAAGAGCTGGTCCATCCTCTTTTGTGCTATTGTGTAGCTAATGTATATTAACCTTCTAATATTCAATTAACCTTGTATTTTCCTTTCCCTGTTGGCTTTGGAAATATGGTATTCAAGTTAATTGTCCTCCTGCCCAAATCTGTTTTGTCTATAAAAGTTTTAGCTTGAGAAAACTGACATTACAGCATGTAGTTAGGATCTTTAATTTTCTTTATTTCTTCTTTTTGCACAAAAGGGGTTTTTTTGTTTGCTTGTCTGTTTTTTCTTTTTCTGTAACTTTGTAATTTGTGTTAGCATCCCAGAGCCTATGAAATGTTTTCCATTCACACCTTAATAAAGGTGTAATACTGGTCAATATGGTGACCATGGCTTCAATAGCTGAAGTAAAAACAGCATTATCTCGTGGGCGATTTGCATTAGCAGTTCTGTTATGCTAAATTTGAGTATCTTTTTGTGAAGGATTTCTTGTTCTGGCAATTCAAATTATATTAGCAACGTAGAAGTTACATTAGTAATGCTGTAGAAAGGACAGGAGATGGGAGCAGTTGTAATAGTGGCAGTATGTTGAATTCTCTTAGCTATTAGCTAGGTAAGATTTGAAAGCTAAATAAGTCTTGCATTTTGTATATGAGTTGATGATCACTGCATAATAACACTTCATAGAAATATCCTTCTCTAGTAGATTTCAGTTTTTGTTTGGCCCTGAAGGGTGACCATGTGGTTAGGCTTGATACTTCACTGCTTTCTGAAACCAGTTAGAGCTGTTTTATTAAAGAGGACCCAAAATGTGTAAAGTCAGAGAAGATACTGCGTGGAGCCTGAGACATCAATAAGGATGATGGAGAGATGGTCCAGTCTCATTTTGGAAAAGAAAATTAATGAGTTTCTTAACAGTAGTGATAGGATTTGTAAGACAACTTCTACCTCTGAAGGCCCGAAAGCAAAGCACTAAGCATATTTATGTCTAAGATGAGGAGACTGCATATTCTAGTTCTTACCTTTTGCTCTGTGCAAGATGAGGATGCTTCCTAAATGACCCAACCCCTCCCTCTTTTATTGATCATCCCTAACTTGGTGGGGCATTTTCTTTCTCTTCTTGTTGCCTCAAGAGTCCCATCATAATCAGTCTGCAGAAACACAATGAGTTGCAGACAGATGACCAGTTTCAAAGGAAGGTTAACATAATTGACTTCCATAGAAAAAGAATATTATAACACACAGAGATAGTAGACATACAAGAGCATAGAGAGTGTAGTGGTAAGAGGACTGGTGGTTCAAATACTATATTCTGGAGAACTTATGGTAGCAGGATATGAGTCAAGGTGAATTTACAAGACGAGGCGATGCTTTTGGGCATGAGGGTTTGGTTTAGTCTGAGGAGGTACAATTTAGTAGAAGTTATGGGTCAAGGGAAAAGTATGGTTCTTAGTATCATCATCACTCTGTAGGAATCTAGATTGTATGCTTTGAAATTAAGTCTGTTTTCTTCTGAATAATATTTTGAAGTATTTTTGTCCAAATAAAGTATTTATTGAAGTAAAGTCATTGCTTTTTAAGGAAACCCTATCCGGTGGTATCATCACTGAATATATTTATATTTAAGAACTCTTGTTTGTTTTTATACTGTTTTCCCTACAAATCATAATGAATCATATTTTTTGTTTCATTTCAAATACATGGCTTTTTTGGGTGTTG
The DNA here is from genome assembly GCF_001715985.3 of Manacus vitellinus. Classification (NCBI taxonomy): domain Eukaryota; kingdom Metazoa; phylum Chordata; class Aves; order Passeriformes; family Pipridae; genus Manacus; species Manacus vitellinus. Next base: position 18,621,808 of record NW_021940813.1, read on the forward strand.
GAGGTTTTGTTTACTTTTTTCCATTTTTATTGTTGTTTGTTTGTTTGTGTGCTTTTGTTTGTTTGTTTGTTTTCCCCACATGGCAAATTTTACTATTAATCTGCAGTTGTTTAGAGAAAATATTCTTGTAGAGAAGTGAATGTACAATGGAGAGAAATTTACCTGGGATTATATAAAGGCAGGCTTAACAAACTATGTGGGTTTTAATGGTTCTGTCACTGGTACATGGGGGGAGAGGGAAAGAAAATTAGAGTAAAATGGATCTCCATCCTACTCATATACATCACTCAAAAGATATTAATGTAATAGTTGATAAAGAGTGCGCAGTTGCCACTGTACCATTACTTCACATCTAAGTTATATTCCATAGTTCCAAAACTTTTTTCTGATCACTTTTTAAAGCAAAATAGGATTGGTTTACTCTGCTTAGCTCGAAATAGTACATATTTGGTAAGAAATAAAGCACCCAGAAGAAAACAATTTTTTCTCTGAGGATGCAGAGTACTAGCCTTTTATGTTCTTAATAAACAACCTTCCCCTATATATATATAAATGGACATAATGCATACAACATCCATTTTAAGAGCAATTTTTCTTCACTTTCTGTGAGCTGCATATTTAAAAGATTATAAGTGTGACTAAGATCTCATTATTGGTTTTGCATTGGTTTATGCCATTTTCTTCAGTGACACTGTGCCTAATAACTGAGTGTCTGGAAGCATTTACTGTTTAAAAATAATAGGTTCCAGGTTTTTCCCCCTCCTTTTGCAGCTAAAATCTCATCATTTAATGTATTAATTTGGCAGAGATCTCCTTTCAGCTAAGAAGAACTTGTTCTCTGTGGAGTAAATTGTTTACCTATCAGCTATATATGTTTGCCCTAGTGAATGTGAGTGAAATGGTCCATCACAAATTCATGTAACTGCATTAACCTTCTTGACACTGTCACTCTGAAAAGTTAAGACAAGGATAGAGGTGAATGACAGGAGGTGGTGAAAATGGGATTCTTGAACCTGGCACACATTTTACTATGTGTAAATAGGCTTAGAACTTAAATGATTTTTAGAGATAAATTTATATTTTAAGTTTATTTATCCCCTTTAGGTGATTCTTGCTATATAGGATTATATTTTATCAGAATTTAAAATCAAGTGGAAATGTTTTTAGTTCCTAATCCATGGTAATTTCTAGTATGTGCTCAGACTATTTGTTTAGACAGATAGAAATTTCATGTACAGAAGGAAGAAAAATGAAATGGAGGGAAAAAAACCTCAATTACAACATTATTACTTTACAGCAATTTCTTTTTCTGCTCTGACATGCACCAGGATTCATTATTTATAGTACATACTTTTTATGAATAAATAAGCACTGCATTTTATGTAACAGGATATCTCAGCCCAGAACTATTTTTGTAGAGGAGATTGACAAAAACTTTGGCTGAAGAATTCATTTTTTTAGAACAATATTTTGCCTTTATTTTCAAAAACATAAACATTATTCCACAAAAGAAAAAAAAAAGAAAAAAGAGAATAGACTAGATGAAGATGAAGAATCTAGACTTCGTCTAGACTGTTACATTCTTTCCAGACTCTTTCATATATCTTTGAAAATAGATTTTTTGGGGGAGGGAGGAGAAGAAAAAAGGAATTAATTTATTTTTTGTTTCTTTCTTTTTCCTTTGTTCAGTTTTTATTGTCTAATGTCCTGTAGAAGGCAAAATGGTTTTCAGATATCTAGACTGAGAAAACTGCAAACCTGCAACACCACTCAGTCCTGCTTCAGAAATGCACAAAATGACCACTTTGGGAAGGATGGGAGAAAGTGAGAATGTAAGCCTAGCCCAAGTACAGAACCAGGATATAGCTTCAACACTCAGACTAGGAAATGCTTCCAGGTTCTCTGATCTGGATCTAACTAAAGTCAGGCCAGTAGTCACTCTGGCCTATCCACCAAGATCATGAAGGTAGTAAGTTGTCTGAGTGTGATGACATGGCACATACAGGACAACTAGGGGATCAGGCATGTGGATGTAGTCTGCCAGGACTTCGATACTGTTTTCTGCATCATTTTCCTGGAGAAGCTGGCATCCTATGGCTTGGACAGGTGTGCTCGTCTCTGGGTTAAGAACTGCCTGGATGACTAGGCACAGAGATTGGTGGTGAATGGAGTTACATCCAATTGTCAACCAACCACAAGTGGTGTTCCCTAGGGACTACTTGGGGCCAGTCCTATTTTATATTTTTATTGATGATCTCCACAAGGGCATGGAGTACACCCTCAGTAAGTTTGCAGAGGACAGCAGGTTTTGGGGAGTATTGATCTGCTGTAGGGTAGGAAGGCTCTGTAGAGGGATCTGGACAGGATTGGATTGGTGGTCTGAGATCAACTGTATGAAGATGGATAAGGCCAAGTGTCAGGTCCTGCATTTGGGTCATAACACCCCCATGCAGCGCTACAGGCTTGGGAAAGACTGTGGCCCAGCAGAAAAGGAGCTGGGGGTGCTGGTCGACAGCCAGCTGGACATGAGCCAGCAGGGTGCCCAGGTGACCAAAGAAGGCCAATGGCATCCTGGCTTGTATCAGAAATAGTGCGGCCAGCAGGACCAGGGAAAGGATTATCCCCCTGTACTCGGCATTGGTGAGGCCACACCTTGAATACTGTGTTCAGCTTCGTAGTCCCCTCACTGCAAGAAAGACACTGATGTGCTGGGGCGAGTCCAGAGAAGGGCAATGAAGCTGGCAAAGGGTCTAGAGAGTAAGTCCTGTGAGGAGTAGCTGAGGAAGCTGGGGTTCTTTATCCTGGAGAGAAGGAGGCTCAGTGGTGACCTTATTACTCCCTACAACTACCTGAAAGATTGTAGCAAGGTGGAGGTTGGCCTCTTCTCTCAGGCAACGAGTGACAGGACAAGAGGACACAGCCTCAAGCTGCACCAGGAGAGGATCAGGTGGACATCAGGAAGAAATGCTTAACTGAAGGGGTGGTTAAGCATTGTAATGGGCTGGAAGGAATTGGAATCCCAGGGAAGGGATGGATTTACCATCCCTAGAACTGTTGAAGAAACAACTAGAATTGGCACGTAGTGCTATGCCTTAGTTGACATGGTGATGTTTGGTCAAAGGTTGGACTCAATGATCTTGGACATCTTTTCCAATCTTAATGATTCTGTGATTTTATGATTCTATGACTTCATTTCTTTTTTCCCTGGTATGGCAGCCTAGAGACATAGAAAAGAATTTTCATTCTAGGTTTTCATAAATATTTTTACACAAAGAGCATTGGTTGTTTAAATTATTGATGCTATAAGTCTTGATTGAAGCATGGCAATTTTTGGGTTCAAATGTTGCACATTGGTTATTAAAATTTATTATTGGACAATATTTATTAAGTATTAAAATGTTTATTATTTCTTTTTTTACTGTGTAATACATTTTGTGTTTCTCTATTGTAAACTGAACTCCACAAAACAAAAGGCCAGGAAAGCTGAAGCTGATGCAGAAGGATGGGCAAAAGAGTAGTAGTTGTAGTTTTTTCCACAGGTACCTACCATACAAAACCTTTGGATTTTACAGTTGCAAGACTGTGATCATAACAACACAAGACCCAGAGTTTGAGAACATCAAGGGAAGAAGAAAAGTAATGTTATGGAGGCTCTGGAAAACACTACCTCAACAGCTTAGGGGAAAACTTAAGGAGCTGTGAGTTGCAGAGCCTTGGCATTAGTAAGGCTGAGATATAAGTATACTCAAGGCAAAACATGCCTTAAGAGCATTCATGAATGAAAAATTCCTATTAGATCACTTAAATTTAACATTAGAGATACAAAAATCAGGGTCATGTAGACATAACATAGAACTTTTCCCTGAATGCTTCTTTTTTCTCAAAAAGAGAGAGTATAGGGAATTCCAAGGGTCTTTTTGTTTGTTTTTGGCTTACTCGAAGTAAAGACATAATATATCCGTAGAATACCTTTATTTTTAAACTATATACTGATATTTTAAGGCAAAACCCCAGAATTAACTTTATGTTTTGCTATATTCATATGAATAGAACCAGTACTTTTTTGTACACTGTTTGAAACTACGAGGTGACTTATAACTTCAGTTATTTCATAATGGATGCTTTGGAAGGAAGGGTGTCCTCTCTTCCTAAGACTGCATCATTTATCAAACAGTAATTGCCATGGTACATTTAGATGCACTATGACTTTGTAAATCATCACAAGAATTGCCCAATATCTACATTACCCAGTGCCTCAAGGTATTCCAAAATACAAAATCTAGCCACAGGCATTAACAACACATACAGTTACTGCTGTCATATTTTGGTGCTGTTCCCAGAAATGCCACATTCAGAAGACTGTACTTTGAGGAATTATGCTGCATAATCAGATGGCCAAATCCATCAGAAGCTGAGGTACCACAACAGGGAGTACAGTGTTATCCTTGATCTTGGCTTTTGTAGTGGCAAACAGCAATGCCCACAAAATTTCTTGATCTGGTTACTGACTAATTCGGTCTTTCAAACTATTCCCAACACTGGCAGATTTTTTTCATCAGCTTTTTAAGCCTAGCCTCAGTTTTCTTTCCTCAGAGAGCTATGCATTGGAAGAATGCAAAAGTTTCTTAATAGCCCAAGTAACTACTTTAGACCATGAGATCAGTTATTCAGTGGCTGGATGTCTCAGATTAATTATTCTTAGAGGTTGGCTGATGCAAGCTGAAGAACCTGAGAAATTGTGACTCTCTTGATTCTGGACTGTTCTGATATAATAACTAGGAATGAATAAAAAAAGAACCACAAACCCCCTTCTTCATTTTACAATATGCCTAACTTGTTAGTGGTTGATGAAAGATCCTTACAGGGCTTCTACTCTGTTTCCCACTGTGAACTGTATATGTATACAGCAAGGCCATGTTTAAAATTTTTTTTCAACTGCCTATTGCATATATTACACAGAAGAATGCATTTTATTTTTAGGTCCACGTATTTTAGATAATCAGTTCATACTCACATGTACTGAGCTATATGACAAAAAATACACGCTTCTTTTTTTCTACACCTGGTTCAGTGAAGATGATTTTGGTGTGAGGCACCAACAACCTCTGGATTTCAGTGATTTCCTTACTAGTAAATGAGTATTCCTCTCTCAAAGATGCTTCTATCAGATCAGTGAGGACTCTATCTGTCTGCCAGTGCCCTTTACTTCCTATATCAGGTCTTTACACTACTCTAGTTTAGCTCAGATGCCACTGAAAATCATAGTTCTGAATCTCTTGGAAATGCAGTCCGTTTTGGCTGTAGCTATGACAAAATGTAAAAAAAATTAATATTTGTTACTCATCCTTCAGTCTAGATGCTATCAGGTGCTGACCAGATTAACTGATGTCTCGTACAGGTATTGAAAGTATATGCTGACTTCCCTGAGTCCCCTGTGGGTTGGTTCATCTTGCATACCAGAGATCTGCTTTTAAACTGTAGACAGGTGTGTGTGAACTAATTATTCTAGGCTCTCAGTGCAATTTATGGGAATAATTAAGAATTTTGGGATGAAATTGACCCTTTTAAGGTTTTCTTCAGCATGAGATTAAGCACGTGTGATTAAGGAATAAATGAATTTGACCAGGTGAAACTTGATCTCGGTCAGTTTACATTGTTCCACAGACTATATGCTATTGGTTTTCCTGTTGTTCTAAGGCCTCATCTAAGACACCCATGTTATTTATGAAGAAGAGGTCCCTTACAATTGCACTTTATTGTTATTTTTGTTTATATAAAGTTTCAGGTCTCCTTTTAAGATATAGGACTTCTCTTTTTGTGGCCTACAGTTCTTGATGTTTGATCATTTGTATCATTTTCAAACACATTTTCTTCATGAAGTTGTGGGATTGTTGGATGTCTGGTGTGCTTGAATGCCGTTGATAGTGTTGCCTAAAAGACTCAGGGAGAAAAAACTCCAGGGCAAATTAAGTGGGAGGTAAGAAAAGGGAAGGTTTTAATGAAGCCTCTCAGGCTCTGGGAATACAAACCACACGCATGCCCCCGACCCAGGTGTTACAATTTTTATAATGATGTCCATCCAATCCCTGTTCGTCCACCCTCTGGCCTTTGCCCCATTCTGCCCTCTGCCCCTCAGGAATTGAGTCTGGGGGAGTTTTGGGACCCCCTCTTCCTCACTTTCATCTTCTTTGGAGCACGTACAGTTCTTGGAGGCTTTCCAAAGTTCTGGGTTTGAAGTTTGCTTTGCCTGGGTGATATCTTCTTGTGCAGGCCAGGGTGCAGATGTTCTTAAACAGAATGAAGGCCTACCTTGAAAAAGAGACTAAATACACTACTGGAATTTAGGAGGAATTGATATGGAATGGGGTAATAGGGTTGGGTATGTGTAAACTACTGTGCTAAGGGTAAGGGATATAATACAGTTACTTCTAAAATCTACAAAAATTAAAAAAATCAAAAAACTCTAAGGTAACAATAGTCCAGTATCTAGCCTTAATTTGAGGTTATTGTACATATCAGAGGTTTTAATCATCAGACTGTAGTCATTTTTGAACTTTGGCATGCTAGCAGGTTTCTCATAGTTTGTTGTGGGTTATCGGTGTCAAGAAATTTCATTCTTCTATGCAACATAGTCATTCAGTGATTTTAGTCATGTGTAAAAAATAGAAACTACCCAGTTACGATGTATGCAGATCATGATGTATGAAAGAAAGAGAGTATTTTATATGCTGGTTACCTCCAAGTACATTCATATGAGACATCCTTTTGAAAAATGTGTGGAGGAGTTTCATAGGATTTTCAATTATTCTGAATTTAAAAGGGGTGAAAAAATATAATTGGCATAGCATCAATTTGAAATAATTATAACAGATATGTTTAACTGTGGCTGAGTTTAAGGATTCAGACTATCACCTCTTATTCCTTTGCAAGTTTTGCTAAGCAGAAAAACAGTTGAGATGTGGTTGAATTTTTTGGGGTTGGCAAAATGCGATGTGGAATAGTTAGAGGACTGAGTTCACAATATAATCACTGAAAATTTCATAAATATTTCAGAAAGAAAATTTCCATGAGTTGCCTGTTTAAATGTATTTAACTCAAGACATAAAATTTAAACTCCCAAATGCAGCAATAAAAACATCAGTTTTCACTTCTAACCAATATTGAACATTCTAAACCCCTATTCTTTTTGACTTTATCAATTAATTGTGATTTAAAAATTTAGAGGCAGAAGACTAGTTTTATTATTTATAATGATAGGTGAGCACTCCAATTAATGACAAATAATTCTATTTCAAAATTTTACTGAAGAGTACCAAAGAAGGGAATAGAATTCAGCAGCAGCTGTTTATATTTCTCACAGAAAAAGGACTAAAGGATTAGATGTAGATGAATTATTTTTAATTGAGACTCATGTTTAAAAATATTTTTCAAATAAAAAAAAATTAAAGTTCTAAAAAAATATAATATGTGCAAATATATATATATGTACATGAATTTTTCAGCTCATTTAAATGTTTGGTGGGTTTTATTGCCAAACAAAACATTGCATGCATCCACTTGATAATCTTGAATGGCTTTTATATGTATAGCTTTTTAGCTTTTTTTTTTTTTCAGGAGTGATTTAAAAAGCCCCACAAATGCAAACTCAAATTCTTAAAAAGAAAAACAAGACCATCTGGAGTGGTTCTTTTACTGTGAGCAACTGTCACTTGAATACCAGCTATGGGAGGTTTGTTTTTGTGAGGGCATACATTGCAGTTGGATCCTTGAGTGAAACAGTAGCATTTTTTTGTGCACTGATAATAAGATAGCGATAATCTCTGTTCACATCTTTGGAAGTGATTATATGACAAGAATCTAATTCAAAAGTGTATGAGCTATGTTTTCTACACAGAGAATTTTTTCTTGGTATCTCAAGTTAATTTTCATCTTCTGAGAATAAAAAAATTTAAAGCCCTCCCTTAAATAATGCAAAGTTAAGAGCTCTATTTAAAAGCTCTTGTAAGACTTAAGAGCTGTATTTAAAAACAACAGCAAAACCAATAAACATTTGCCCTGATGTTCTGTTGTTTATTGAGGAGATCTAGTAATTGAATTTTTAACTAAAACCAGATAATGATAGAACAAAGGCATTTATCACTTAACCATCTACGAGTCTCAATTGCATCTTAGACATGTGAAGGGGGAAAAAAAGAATGAAAAACAACTGTAAACTGCAGTGCTTTTAAGTGTTTGTAATATAGATTATGTATTAGTGGAAGATTTAGTTTATTTGTAGAAATTTCAAATTGTTACTTTCATGCATAATACCTTTGTTAGCATACTATGGTAACTATGTTGGGAAAAATTTCTACAGATAGGGAATTACTTTTTGAAAAATAACAACATTTGGAGTTCTTCGTGCTTGAGAAAGACAAGGATTTTATGACTGCAGAGATTTGTCACCAGAGAGGTCTTTTGAACCAGTAGTTTTTCAAAACTTTTGAAAATCAGGCTGCAATCAAGCTTATACTTTATCATTATCCTCCATATTAATATTGACCACACGTGCCTGTTTCAGAAGTCTGTATATAGACAGACGTGTATTTCTACAAATATTTTGCAGCACCGTGGAAACAATGCCAAGTTACTGGACAGAGTGCACACATCCTCACAGTGACACAACAGTGCTGTTCAGCTCTCCACATAGTGGGTGCTCTGCTCAGGCAGAAAGTACTCTGACATTCAGCTTCTGGGACCCGAACTGTGGTCTTTGAAGAGCACTACAATGCAGTTTTGTACCACTTTGGTCAGCATTAGCTTTGTTTCTCTGTACAACTCAGGGTATATCATCAATTCTTAGAGTTTTTTGAGGTAAAATTTGTCTTGTGGCTTGCAAAGTGGCAGCAGTTTTGCTTTTGTGAAAGAGACTTCTAAAATATGTTTCCTTTTAATGCTCTACACAACCATGCTCCTGTGTATGATTTATGATTTCCCAGTAGCAGCTACCAGCTACCTGTCACAATTTCGTCCTAAAATTATGTGTCCAACAGACTACAGTCAAGTATGAGACAGCAAATATGAGACATGGATATGTGGACTGACTTCTGCAGTTTACTGATCTCATGAGAACTTTAATCCACTTCAAAGGGCTCTGGATCAATCTTGTAGTTTTTGCTCAAAGCAACTGTAGACTTTCTTCAATTTTTGGAACTGAAATACTAAAAGGCCAACATATTCGTAGCTGATTCACTCATGAATATCTTTATTCTTCCAAGGAACAGCAGGGCAGAGAAAAGCAATTGGCTTCTCAACCAGATAAATGGAAAGAGAGTGGAGATATTGGACTCATGGCAATCATAAATTTGTTTTTGTTATGACCTGTAATCAACAGCATATGATATAACCTATTGCTATTGCAGGCAGGAGATCTAAAGATGACTGACAACCTAGAGCAAGCAAGGTCTAGCCGAAAACAGAATGTTCTAAATGCAGAACAATGGCTTTATATATAGCACTACAGTGAGAGAAATCTTTTCATTTCTGCTTCTGATGGGAGACAAGAGAGGATTTATTTGACTTTCAGAAAGCTTTAGAATCTTCAGCAAATATTCCAAGACACTGGAAACATTTTAGGCAACTTACTCAGTTCATGCAATGGAGTTTAAATAAATTTACCAACATATTGATTTCCTGCCCTGGGGAAATGTAAGGGCTTTTATTATCACTGTGTTTTTTATTTGCTTGTTCAATTAATTATTCTACACTATCCAATGCTAATTTTGGAGAGTCCTAAATCTAATAGATCCAGTTAGTACATGGAGTGTTTGATTAGCTGATGATTGAGATAATCCATTGCCAAGGGTTAATGCTTCTCTTGTGGGTGTTCCAGGGATCTATCATCACTCTTAACCTTTATCTAACATTTGCTACATGGTTCATTCAGCACCACTGATTAAGTTGTAATTTAACTTCCTGCATTTGACTCAAGTCTTAGTAGAAGCATTAAACAAAATGCATTTATTGCACACATATCTTTTGAATGTGTTAAACTCAATCAAAAGGATTTAGGTCCACATTCTCACCTGTAATATGTGGTTTGACTTTGTTTTTCTGTTAATTTTTTCCTATGGTCTTCACAGAATATTTTAAGTTGCAGGAAAAAAAAAGGAAACCACAACTCATACAATGCCAAGTACACTTACCACACCTTCAGCAAAACATCTTAAGTCAAATTTCAAGACTCAATATGGCCTGTTACCACTTGAGCTATAGGACTTCACACTGTTTAGCTGACAGTAGAATAATCTGGTAGTGAAGAGGGAGGTTGTGCTGCAAGTGACAAGTCCCAGTTTTAGAGGTAACTTAGTTTAGTTTTCTGTCCAAAAAAATCCATCTCAACTTGCTGCTGCTTCTTTTGCTTCTAGAGATCAGGGAATGGGGTTGGTCATGAGGTTCCTGTCAAGACAGGATCCCTGCTCTTTTACTCTCCTCATGCCCTCCCAACTAATAGTGACGCTGGTAGTGACTACCATCATTGCTGTATGTCACACTTTACCTCTTTAAAAGGATGCACATTTTAAAATATTTGCTTTTTTAACATACTATGATTTTGGTAAACTGCCAAAACTTTCCTGAAAACAGCGAGAGAAGGGAAAATTGATAGTTTCAATGGCAGCCCACATAAACCAGGATGGAATTAAATTAGAGGAAGAAAGGTTTCCTGCAAAAGACTTTTCTTCTCATTGAATTTGAGGGAAGACAAATTGGAGCCTTAGATATAAATTATCTGCAATTTTTTGTTGTTGCTCGTTGTTACCAAAGTAAATTCTGGCTGTATTTAGATTGCAAACTGGGGTAGGAATTGAAACATTTGGGTCAGACTGGGCTATAGACAGGTTGAGACATGATCTAGAACAGCTGTGTAGTTACTTCTCTCTTCCCACTTACTCCTACTTACAGTTATTTTATCTGTTGGAAGGAAACCTCACATACACAAAAAGAAAGGGAATTATGTTTTTACCAGGAGGCCTTGTTATGTAAACAGCTGTGGGAATGAGGCCTAGGGGAAGGCAATAGAGATAGAGCCGTTAAACTCCAAGACTTGAGGCACTCTCATATATTTCATGTGAAACAGAGTCTTGTATCAAATGTGCTTGTGTTTGCTCACAAGGCTGTGGTTGCCAGATAGAGACTTAAGTGTTTTTCTCGACAGGGAGGCTAAAATAGGTGTAAGGGTGCATATATCCCATTTCATGTAATTACATTTTTTGTAGTGCTGGAAGAAGATGGAGCTGTTTCTTTTCCTCTGTGACTTTCCACTGGTAGGCAGCTGATTCTGTATGATGATTTAATTAAATTAGGAAAGAGTTAAAATATGTTTCTTCCCTTGTCTCTTTTGAGGACAGAACAATGCTTGGGGATATAGGACTGTAGCAATCCCTGTTCTACTTGACTTGAATCAGGCTTTTGCTCAGTTATCACGAAAGATATTCACTTGAGATGTCAGAGATTATAGTTCAAGCTGTTCTTTAGTTGCTAATACCAAATGACTCTGCTCTATAAGGAGAAATAATGATCTGAGTAATTGATGTAGTGATTCACTGGCATGAATTAGACATAACCAAACACTGAACATCTGCTATAACCTTTGCAACTGGAGTCTGGATTCTTTGAATCAGGAAAGACTGCTGTGTTGATGGCATATTCTGTCTGTCTTGAAAAAAGTACCTATATTTACAGATCACTGAAGAACAGAATAACTGACTGTTTGGGGTTGGAAGGGACCTCTGGAGATTATTTCATCCAAATTCTGTGCTCAAGCAGAGACATGTACAGCTGTTTGTCTATGACTATGTCCAGACAATGTTTGAATATCTCCAAGGAAGGAGATCTTACATCTCTCAGAGCAACCTGTGCCAGTGCTTGGTCACCCTTACAGTAAGAAAGTGTTTCCTGATATTCAGAGGGAACCTTCTGTGTTTCAGTTTGTGCCCATTGCCTCTGGTCCTATTACTGAGCACCATTCAACACCTGAAATTTTGAATTAAGAAATTTCCTTCTAGAGAAATCTAGAGAAATTGAGAGAAATCTATTTAATCAATACTTGAATGCTTTTAATCACACTGATTGTTTTCAAAGGCTTCTAAGATGATCATATCGGATTGCTGTTGTACTTTGGGTTTGTTACTCTCTACTCCCCAACTTCCTCACAAGTTGTTTTTGAGAAAAGGTTGTTCATTCTTCTTCACCAATCATTTTTAGACAAGTAAGGAGGCTGGAAACATGCTTTTGCAGTTTAAATCATGTAGGTTTTTAGTCCATAGGTCTATGTAGGATGTGGTTGTGTCTGCCCTTAGCTTGTGATGATAATCTCTACAGAGGTAAAAACTGCTTAGAATAAACAAATTATTAAATACCTTTTGGAAGGAGAAGAGGCAAGTGATAGGGAGGAAGAGAAAAAGTCAAGTTAAATGAAAGGGATCTGTGTCTAAATGGACCAAGACTGTAGTCCAGTGATAACACCTCTCTACGTTCATTGTGGTTTGAGACATTTATTTTCACCTGATGATTTAATGCAAAATGCAGGAAGATGGAACTGGTAACTTCATTGCCCTTTCTTTATATAATACTTTCTACTAGGATGAAAGACATTCTTACTATATTTCATTTTTGACTGCTCAATTTTTGGACACGTTCATGTGTTAAAATTTCAGTTAGATAATCTCAAAGTTTAGCAAGGTTTGTAAAGACAGTTAATGACACTCATTTTACTAAAAAAATATACTTAGATAAAATGTTGAGGTTTTGGATGGAGAAGACCATCTCCTAAGGGGCTGAAACCAAAGCAATGAACTTTACACTGAATACTTATTAGCAACAAATGTTCTGAACTTTACCTCCTAAGGGCATTTAGAACTCCTTTCACAACATAATTATCAATTAGACAATTTGAGAGGCAGCACCTCTGTAGCAGATGTAAATGCTAAATAGGTGGCTCAGTCATGTAAAAACAGTGAAGATAGGTTATAACAAAAAATGAAAGCTTCTCCAGAGAAGAGACACAGAGGTCTTTGTGGAGTCTGTAATTTTGAGTACTCACCGAAGTTAAGGAATTTAGTGCCTAGGTGTATCTCTGGGTGGAGAAACAGAAAATAGAAAAATATTACTCGTAACTAGTTTCTCATCTTGACTGATAGTATGAGTTTATTCTGCTGCAGTGTTTGGTGTGGGGTTTTGTTTGTACTTTCAATTCTCAGAGTTTCTGTGATGGTGGCTGGGTTAAAATATACTGTGATCTCAGGAAATTTGGATTTTAGGGATTATGTTATGGATAGAATGACAGCTGCTGCAAGAAGGATATGTTCCTCATTTGTCTGTCATCGTGGGTCTGGTCAAAGTAGGATTTTTTTGCTGTGTGAGCAGTTCACTTGCAGTTCTGAATTAGTAACTTTGTGTCGTGGCATCGTAGGGTCCAGAAATGTCAGAAGCTCCTCATGGAAGGCATCAGAGCAGGTCCTGTCAGCCAGGGCCTGTCTCCCCCACCAGCCAGGAGCAGGGCAGCCAGGGGCACTGGGGCAGCCTCAGCCCTGGGCATCGGGCACCTCGGTCAGGCTGAGGCCAGGCTGGACCATTCGCCTGATGGTGGTCCCGTCTAAGCAGGGCCATGTCTGGGCAGGGCAGGGACCCTCTGCCTTGTAGCCCTGGCAATTTCTGTTACGTCGACACTGAACTGGAATAGCTTCCCTGTGCATGTCCTGTCTATCAGAAAGGTGTTTTGATAGTATAGAAATGAAAATTTATGCAGCTAGATAGGAAAATCCCTAAGTGCAGACAGATTTTGATGTGCTCATTTCATTTTGATGGTTGGGATTGCAATTTCTCTCACCTTATGCTGCATTTTTGTGGGGTGTGGGAAAAACAGCTTAGTGGCTTAACTAGCAATGATAGTATCTGATACATCACTTATGTAAAGTAAAGAAAAAAACTTTTCCACTTTTGAGAGGGTTTTCATTTATGAATTTTTCTTGAATGAATTTTTAGTCATTCCAGTCCTTCTGGCTATGAAAATTTCAAGTGAATTTCTTCCTGAATTACATAGGATATAGAAAAAAAAATCATAAGGGAGAAAGGCAGATATATTTATCAGAGTTTGCTTGTACATAAGAGGCATATCTAATTTTATCGAAGGTAATTGTTTTACTAGTAATAATTTGGAAGAGACAGAGATAATTAACATTACGTCAAGCACAGCGAGAGCCTTGCTGTAATAGCTGTTTAAGTGCCTTTTCATACATTTCTTGCTGTTAGTTTCAGAAACAGAAATAATATTAAAAGGCCTAAGGAGACTTAACTAGATACTTGAAGTGAGGACTAAAAGATGATCTGAACTCCATGCCACTGGGTGGATTATTCTGTCTTCTATTCATTTGATTCCCTGTCTGCAGCCTCTGAATGCTGTACCTTGACAAGCTTGAGGGCTATTATGTGGAGCTCTTGCTGTTCCATCTGATCTTTAATTTCAATATGTCTCAGCATGGTCTTGAAGCTCTCTTTGGATTTTGTTTCTTTGACTTCAGTTTTGTCCTCAGTGCTTTTTTTTTTTAATCTTCTACCCTCTGCTTTCTGCTGTCTTTCTCCCTTAACTGTATTTCAGCCTCTTTTTCCTCCTCCTCCTTAATCTCAAGCTTGGCCTTTCTCTTATCCCTGCCTTGAGATTCAGCCTTTTCTTTTGACACAGGACTAGCACTCTCCCCTTCTCTTTGACCTTAGACTTAGCATTTCTCATGTCCTTTGGTTTTTCTGTGTCTTGTTCTACACGCTTTTTTAGCATTGTTACTTTCTGGCCTGGAGTTTCCCTAAGGGGATTTATCATTCCATTTACCATTCAGAATTTCTTAACACGGCAAATTACTCTCTTCTGCATCATCAGCATTTCTCTGGTGTGTGTTGCTGTTTTGGGCTGAAGCTTCATGAGTTTAATTCTTCCTGACTTTTCATAGCAGTTTGCAAATTCTTGAGAAGATTTGTTTTGTTCGATTCAAAATGAGTCTAACATCTTTGTTTCTAGCCTGCTTGTTGTATTTTGGGTTTATTTTGTTGTTGTTTTTTTTTTTTAATTTGTTTTAAGTTTGATATGGGGTTTTTCCACCTCAGCATGTTTATCTTTTTCTGGAACTTTTCAGGTTTTTGATCTGTAGTATTAATTATTAGGTTTGTTTGTAACTTCATTGTACCTATACTATCACCCTTTCATTCTTTAAAATTTTAATGAAATGTGTATTATATGCTAGTCAGATATTTACCTTCAATTATTCTCCTGATGAGGAGAAGATTTTAATCTGTCTTATCTGCTGTATCACATATGACATCTTTGTTTTGGCACGTGGTTCAGGATGATTCTGATATAGCCCACATGAGTAATTAACCTATGTTTTGCCAATCACGTTAGCAAAGAGTCGTATCTAAACAATTCTGAAGACAAGAAGATTTCTCAAGAAATGTTAGTACTTTTATGAAGAAATAAGGTCCACTGCAAATTCACATTACTTGTTCCTAGCTGCCATCATGCCTTACACACACAGCTTCATTCTTCCTCCCCATCTGCATCCTGTGGAGAGGGCATCAGCCTTTCCATTTCTCTGTTATTCCTGCTCTGCTGCTGTAGTTGTATGTTTGGTAGCAGCCCATTTTCTCTGAAGAGCAGTCTCTGTTTATTGCTCCTGTTCGGCTGTTCTGCCTGCTTACTCTGTTCATCTTTGGTCTCTGCTAGAGCTTTTCCTGCCCTTAGGCCTTACCACAGATTTGAACAATCCTATTCTCTCTTTTTCTTGTAGTTTCTCTCTGAAGCCACCCACCCATATTGTGGAATATTTTAGTTACTTGTGTCTGAGCATACAGTCCCTCACCTCTGGCTTCAGAGGAGTGTCAGTCTTTTTTCCTGCTTTCTCTGACAATGCTACCACAAGGGCATTGTTATGGGACAGGCAGAAGTCGAGACCAGAAGTACAAAGAGGTTCATAGGTTTGACTATTCAAAACAGAAATGGATGAGCAGAGAATCATGAGGAAATTAATATGTCAGAGGGAGAAAGAAGAAACACAGGTTTCACCACATCTTTCTGATCTGCTTGAAGATAAGGAGTATAACTCAAAATATGTACATTTCGAGGGAGTTGTGTAGATGAGAGGCTTCCTGTCTTCTTCTGGTGTGCTGCTTTCAATTAAAGTTTGAGAATGGGTTTGTAAAATGGGAGCTTTTTACTTGTTGGTGAATTTCTTCTCTTTAGGCAAAAAGAGAGTTACTGCATATTTAGCAAAGGAAAAGTTACATTTCACTGTCTTTGCATTATTTGATACTTAATTACATTTTTGGTTCAAGTAAAGAAAATAAAGTACCACCACTCATTTCTTAGATATCAGAAAATCAACGTTACCTCAGTTGGAGTATGTGAAGAGCTGGTTGTTCGTTTTCTAACTTAAAGCCCACACTGTTTGACCCATGAATATTAATAAGTCTTCTAAATTCAGGATGCCTATTTTTTCCGACTAAATACAAAGGAAGCCTATGGCCGGATTTAGTTATTTTGCTTTCAAATACCTTAATTAATGGCAAAAATTATTTCATTTGCATATTTCTGATACTCTTCTAGCTGGTTTGTGTCTATTTCCTGCTGTGAGATCTACCTCTAGCTGGCTTTCCTCTTATGAACAACCCTCTCCTCCCAAACTGTCCAGACAATAAACAGTTGAAATAGCAACATCTGCTTAGCTGAAGTTCTGACTTCTGGACTATTGCTATGGAGAGAACATTATTGAATTGCCTGGATGCATTTGCCCATGCTCTCAGGCACGTGGTGTGATTCTTGGGATGTTCTGTGCAGGGCCGGGAATTGGACTCAATGATCCAGATGGGTCCCTTCCAACTCAGCATATCCTATGATTCTATGACCCATTGTTTAATCACTGATTTTATGTTTATAGTTCAAAAGATTTGAAAATTTAATTACTATGAAAAGTGTCAATACATGGGAAGTTTTCCAATTTAGCAGTGGAAAGCTTATGAAAATTTTCAAAAGAAAGAACTTGATATGAAGCTGAATCAATGGGAAAAAGGGGGTAAACACTGTAAAAGTTACAGATTTAAAGATGTACTTAGCGATGCTAAGATCAAATTCAAAAGAGTACATTTTCTTAGAGAGACCTCATGAACCTGTCTGCTCAAACAGAAGTTAATTACAATAGTCCAGTAATTGTGTTGAATAAAATTCAACATCGAAGAATATATCTAGGCTTATATCTAGGTATTGGCAAGAGCTGTCAGAGGTTTTGGAGAGAGTGAGTCATCATGTTCAAAACAAACTAAAACAAACTTTTTATGAGACAGAGATTTTATTTCACAGATTCATAGAATATGCTAAGTTGGAAAGGCACCACAAGGATCATTGAATCCAATTCTTAAGCCTGCAGAGGACCATCTCTAAGAGTCACACCACGTGCCTGAGAGTATCATCCAAATGCTTCTTGAACTC
This sequence comes from Manacus vitellinus, assembly GCF_001715985.3. Taxonomy (NCBI): domain Eukaryota; kingdom Metazoa; phylum Chordata; class Aves; order Passeriformes; family Pipridae; genus Manacus; species Manacus vitellinus. The sequence continues at coordinate 18,639,317 of NW_021940813.1, forward strand.
TGGAAGGCTTGGTGCTGTGACCACTTCCCTGGGGAACCTGTTCCAGTGATCAACCACCCTCTGGGTGAAGAACCTTTTTCTAATATCCAACCTAAACCTTCCCTGACATATTTCTCAGGTAAAGACTAAAATAACTGTGTAAATATAATACCTGAATGTCAGTCTTAGTTGTTTCTTGTTGTATCACCTATAACATCAGAGACAGTTGTGATAATTCTGAGAAATGAGTCAAATAAGTAGTCTTAAACTGGGTAACATTAAAACTAGGGTGATTATAGCACCACTGCATTCAAGTTAAATATACATCTATGGAATGGTGAGCAAACCTGTTATAGATTTCAGAAAAATATACCTAGAAGAACTGCCAGGTTCCTTTAATATTTTTCTTAAAATTTTATAATTATGAGGAAATCAGTTGTCACAAATATGAAAATAAAATAGCTCTTCAAATAATAAAAGTATATGTAGATGATGCCTAAATTTTTGCTTCAAATTTAAATTCTAGTCTTTTAATATGTGTGCACATGCTTCCTGATACAAAGGAAGTGCAGTATTTGCTGTTGTTTTTTTGAGAACAATTGACTATTAGAGATAAAGTCTAAACATGATCTGTAAATGCACAGTGTGGTTTACTAGAATATATAAAGTTTAAACTATTAATCTAGTTGTCAACAAAAATCAGTCTGTCAAGGGTAACTAGAAAACATTGTAAGACAATCTGAAGGCAAGAAAGATAAACCCATAAGTACAAAGATAAACTTGGAAAACCTAGTGCACAAATAGTACTTTCTTCATTCATTTTTATACTTGAAAGCTGGAGACTATTTTGGTATCATGGAGAGACAGTAAATGCAATCCTTGTGTTTACCAGTAAAGCTGAGTTTTATTCTGTTCTATTCCTGTAGCAGGAATTAAGCTATAAAGGTTGCTGAAATAAAGAAACGCAAGTTTAAAATAACTGAGAAGGGAAGCTGTGTTAGCCTTAGCAGATTTTCACTGCCGTTCACAGCCATTCCTTAAATCCGTCCTTATTTCTTATATCCTAGGTTTAATCACCTATTAGTGTTGGGGAATTGGAATGGCTGTCAGAGTCTACGTGAGCAGTGAAATCTCCAGTAAAAGTGCCACTGTCACGGGGAGAGATTTAAGACATTACTGTAGCTTGCAATAAAGATTGTCCTAAACTTCAACATCTGATTCCTCAACGGGTGTGTACGAAAAGTTGCAGCATTGCCAGGCTTCCTCTGTAGCAAGTGTCCAGATGGACACTTTGACAGTTTAGCTAGGGTGTTTCACACATTCCTTATTCATAAGGAATTCTGCTTAGCTTCCATATTTCAGAATTTCTCCTTTCCAAACGTGTATTTAGATAGACATCCACTGGTACTTATTTCCAATTTATGAAGATAATCACTGTGTTTACATAGAATCGAGACCTGTGTTTGCAGCTGTTACAATGAATTGCATTTACAGGGAGTGGTTTGGCTGTAGTGAGTCAAAACATTCATGAGAAAGTATTAATTTTGTTTTAAATTGCAGAATCTGCAGTCTCTGCAAGGATCAACTTAGTGAAAATAAGAATAAATGATAAGAAGTGCCTTGGTACTTTATGAGAAAAACAGAAATAAATATACAGACAGTGCATGAGTTTCTTCTGCAAAATGTATGTGGCTGTAAATGCCATAAAATCAACTTTGTTGCCTTTTGACAGAAGAGAAGTATTTCAGCTAATAGAGTCTTGAGATATATTAAAATTACCTGAAATAACTTTCTTGACACTATTAAGGTTTGAGTATTAAGTAGCAGTGTCTCAAGATAGTCCTGACAGAACAGACAGTTGATAAATATTGGTAGTTATATCTAAACAGTCTATCTAAAATGGATAGACTTTTGAGAAATAGTCTATCCATTGAAATGTCATTTGAAGGGTAAACTACAGTTTTGAATTACACATAAGAAAGAATAAAAAATAGTCAAATGTCTTTTATAAAAAAAAATTTAATTTTTTATTTTATATTTGAATATGTATAATATCTGTTACTACAGGTGATTTACTAAGTAACCTTTTGTTCACTATTTGTGACTCATAAGCATGGGTTTTTTTTAATTAATTTATTGAAGAGCACTCACTATATATTTCTTCCCGACAGGAAAAACTGCTGTAACGAAAATGACACCATGCTTCCTCCTATGGGGGAATTTTGAAGCCTTCTCAAAAATACAACACAGTGGTAAGTACTAAAAATATGTTCATAACAATTCTGTTTTCTGTAAAAATGTGTAAAAGAAATGATAGCAAGTCTCTGTTGCTGGTGTTCTTAAACGTGTTTGAAATATATCTTTGCAATATACACATCCAGTTAAAATGTTTGTTTGCCGTGTGTTCATAGTATGGGATATGGAATAGAGTGCATTCTCAACAATAGTGCTCTTTATGTGCTTATTCATGATAAGCATGAATTATTACTATTTTTCAGTTTTGTAAATATTGAATGATAACAAATAGTTTGTAGTTAAAAGACATGGGATTAAGCTAGGCTATTGTGCCACTGCTACTCAGCAAGGTTTGAGGTTTCCAGGCCACAGTGTTCCAGATAGAGCTGACAGTCTCCAATTTGCAAGAAGTTGGGTTTCTAAGTTCTTATGGGCTGTATTAAAAAAGGGCTTGGTTGGTGTTTCATATTGCTATAATAAAGATCTATTTTTTTCCTCTAATTTTGTTAGCAAAATATGAAATAACATAATTTAATATATATGTAGCGTACACACAGACACACACATAGATAGTTATATGTATATATATATACATACATATATGAGCATTCTTATTATATCAATATGAAATATGTGACAAGGTTTTAATTTAGAAATCTATGCATAGAATATAGTCTATTTATAAAACATCTTAATCTAACTACCATTCATTCATGCTGTGCCTGACACACTGATTAATGAGAAGGGAATGACCAGAAGAGTTTCTCTGATGCACATTCTTCCTTCTCACTTTATATTATACAGGAACTTCAAAGCAAATGTGACTTTTTCTGTAATCATTGCCCTAGCTGTAGTACAATGATGTTTCAATTTCATATTAACACTGGGTCCTAAATTCAAGGAGAAGGAATAGTAATAGATCTGATGTGATAATAAAGTTGTGAATAAGCAATAATTCAAAGTATGACAGGTTAGTTATGAGAATCAAGGGTACCATTATGTGAAGTGTAAAATTCAGACAAAGAAAATAACAGCTTTGAAAACTCCTGTGACTTTTGCATCACTGAACCATGTTTATTCCAATTTGTAGCAATTTAAATGTAATTGAATAAAAAATAATTCATGAACAGGAACCTGTTTAGTAGTTTAGCATCCACAGTGATTGTGATAATAGCTGAATTCTTAGGGGTTAGTATAGCGAGTAGTACAATATGCATGAATGCCATACATAAAATTCAATTACTTACTCCACTTCAGAGAACTCGGGACATTTTTTTCAGGAAAAAGGCAAGCACCTGATATAAAGAATACAAGGTGAATATCAAGAGTACAAAGCTGACGAGTACAAAGATGAAATAATAATTTCTTTGGAACTAACAAATTTTGGGAGGTTTACATTGTCTTGCACTAGAATAAGCCACAGCAATTTCCAGGAAGGGAAAATCTTATCTCTAGATCTATCTCAATACACTGAGATAGACCACGGAAGCTGGGGAGAGGAGTCTGCAGGGGAAAGTGAGGGATAGTGTGATTTTAGTTTTCTCTGTTTTCTCAGCATTGTGTTTGTTCTTCATAACACAGGAAAGAAAAGCCAGAGAGAAGGAGTAGAAAGGGAAGAAAACAACATTAAAACAGAAAAGTGAGATGGAGCCTCTTGATGTCTGGCTTTTAAATCACACTGCAAGTTAGTGGACATCAGAAGCCAGCAGTGCCTTTTGAAAATTTTGTTGTTCATGTGAAGTGATAATTGGACTATATATTAAAAAAACAAACAAACAAGCAACAAACAACAGGAGTAGAAAATGAAGTTATAAATCAGCACCAAATTTATTTCAGCTTCTCTGCTTGCTAATTTCCTGAAATATAAGTAGCCACAGATATTTCTATTCAACTACCACCCCCAAGGTACTCAAAGATACACAACAGAAATGTGAAAATATGTATTAGTTTCAAATTTTGTCTGAAAAAAGGTTGTATTATAAGAATTTTTTCAGGAGACAAATAGAAATGGATCTGAAGGCTTTCAGGAAAATGTATAACCCAAGCCAAACTAATTTTGAAGTTGTATTTGCAGCAGACATTAGAGATACATTTGGATGAATAAGAGAAGCGTGTGTATAATTATCAGTGTTGGTTCCAAAAAAAACAACTAGACATGGTAGCTTGGACAGACTGTAACTGTGATTTTTGTTATACTGTACTCTTATATTTAAGAAAAATACAGAAAGAAATCCCTAAATCTTGAACACTTTTACTTCTTACTTGCTATCATTTTCATCCAGAATTCCAGATAAAAATCTTCAACATAAACCAATGATCTTCCTCAAGAAGCAAAAACATTATGTTTGGAGTACGCAAAAAAGGCTTTCTGGCAATGCACAGTATAGTAGTAAAAACTGAAGCAAAAAAATGGCCCATGCTTTGTCCTCAGATTTTGATCTTACATCAGAAGTGTGAGTTTAAATGGTGGGATTTCATTCTAGAATACCAACCTGACAGCTGAGTGTGCAGATGGAGCCCTGTGGTAGTCTGTGAAGTGCTGTGTTGTTTCTTTGATGTAGCCACATACTGTCAGATTCTTGATCATGTTCTCAGACTCTGATCAAGCCTTCTGTCTTGTATCATTTATGATAACAAATGTGAAGGAAAAATAAAGCCTTCATATTAGAAGGCAGGAATAAATCATTCCAGTTCTAGTCTGGAGAGTTTCAGGAAACAGATCAACTCTTAATTCTCTGAGGAAAATCAGACCACAATATAACACTCGTAGAGCTGTCAGCTCTCAGCCTACTTTTCAGCTCTTCGGATTTAGTGTTGTTGATCAAGATCTTTGCTTTCCTCTTGTCAGAGTTTATGGCTGTAAATGGAAGTGTACTCAACTGAGCAGTCCAACCTCTGGTTAAGCAACGCCTTCAACTCCTCCAGTTTTCTTTTCAGGCTCTCATTGTATTTTACACTCTTAGGTGGAAGAAGAATGCTCCTCACATTTTTTCTGTCTTAATGAAACATTAGCACAATTTTAGCATGGAAATCCATCAGTTAAGTAGACTCCTAAGATCAGTACTATTATATATATAGGCTCTGCTGCCATTATAGTGTATATTCTTCCTACCAATTCTCTTAATTTTGAAACAGAAGTAAGGAAGAGAAGAAATCAGTTTAAATCCTTCCTTTTATAATGATAGAAGGTATGTTTTCCATGGTGAAAAATAATTGATAAGCAGGAGCAATTGATGAAATTATCAGCTGAACATCTCAGAACTGATTGTCTGGTCATGTTAATTAACTGAGGCTAATGCTCAATATTTCAGTAGGTTTCCAAATTGGAAACTAAACCTTCTTCAAGAAATTTTAGTAGTGTAAATTGAGTTTAACACCTACTGTTTGGAAATTTAACCAGGTTTTAATGAGATTTTGCCTAGATTTGTTTGCAGGAAGTTCCACAACTCTCTATGTGTCTATACATTCGTTTCCAGGGAGTCCTAAATCCATTGCAGTTAACTGTGGCTCAGTTAATATAGAAAAAATAAGTAAAGTTGCATCATCTGCTTTACTCTGAGATGTTAGTGGTAAATCTAATCTTAGAAAAATCTGTTACATCACTGGTACTGTGGTGTATTTTCCATTAAAGGTGGAGACCTTCTGTGAGTAGTGGAATCAAAACATTTGGATTCTTTAATGAATATAAATGATTCCTTGCCTCCATTTGAATTCAAAGTGATGTATCCATTAATTTTTATCCCAATATTTAGTTATCTCTTATAGTATGACTGACTTAAAATACCTGAAAGCAGGTAAACCCTAATAATCTCCATCAATATGTGAATTTATGAAGAACCTAAGTGAGAAATGGAAATATGAAGCATTTGCAAATGTTATTCAATTATGAAATAACAAACACTAAAACTTTCCAGGTCATTAAATTTACTTTCAGATGGCAAGGTATTGAGTAATTTTATCACTTCTACCTAAATTCATTAGCTTTACTGACAGCTTTTGGGAGCTAGTTAAATAATTTTATAAAAGTATGAGTCATGGTTGTCTTAAATCTTTAAGAAACATAAATTATTCTTATCTAAGTAACATTTCCATAAATACAATTGATTTTGTAGAAAATTAATTTGAACACAATATTACAAAAAGTATTGTACAACAATAACAAAGAATGGTTAGAATTGTCTAATTTCAGCATTATACAGACTGCATGGATAATAGGAGTTCACTGAATCATAACATCATGACTAATAAGTAAAATTGAAGTAGAAAATAATCACACTGTTTTGCATAGGCGGCTCATTTGATTGATTACAGGTATTTTTTGAAGTTCAGTCATGTTCAATTCAAAGAACCAGAGTGCAAATTTTACTATCTCAGTGTTTGAACTTGAATATGTTTTATCACCATGACTCATATAATTTAAATCTACTGTACTGAACAATGGGTAGTGATGCTATATCCGTTTCTACAGGGAACTTTAAACTCTTAAAAAGTTCAAAACAGTTCAGTGTTTTTTTTTTTTTTATAGAACAGTAAAGGTTTTGAGCACAAGGTTCCAGTGTAAATTAATTACTTGTAAGCAGTTTTCCTCATCCTGTCAAGGTTCAAAACACACTGCAACTGCATTATTAATCACAAGACTGTGATTTGTTTGTTTTGTTTGGACAACTCAGTAGTTAATGGGAAGGGAAGCCCATCTATATCTCTTAATATATATCCTTTTACCTACCATTCAGCAGCTACCTTCCTTCTTTTTTATATAAAAGGAATATCCCTGTATAACAGGAAAATCTTGTGTCCTTCTGGCATTTCCATGACTTAATTTGATCTCTGTACCCTAAAGTTCAAGTTTCTTTTAGAAATAACTGACAGAAAATGATCTCTGGGATCATCAGCTCCAGATTCTAAAAGCAGGAGATGACTGTATCATGCAATCCTTTTTATACAGCCTGTAATAGAGGTTATGAAGCCAAGGGCTACACTGGTTACTGCTGGAAACCAGTAATGAACGATGTCTCTCAAGGGTCCATACTGGTGGGACCATGCTAATAAATATCTTCATCAGTAGCATAGATGATGGGACTGAGTGCACCGTCATCAAGTATAAGGATGACATCAAGATAAGCAGTGCAATTGATTCACTTGAAGGAAGGAATGCCATCCCAAGGGGACTTCAACAGGCTGGACGGATGAATCCATGAGAAATTCTTGAAGTTCAGCAAGACCAGTATAAGGTCTTGCACCTGTGTCATGGCAATCCCCAATATCAGTAGGGGCTGGATGGTGAATGGTTTGAAAGTAGCCTTGTGGAAAAGGACTTGAGGATACTGGTGGATGAAAAACTGATTATGAGTCAGCAGTGTGCACTTGCAGCTGAGAAAGCCAACTGTATCCTGGACTGTATCAAAAGCAGCGTGGCCAGCAGGTTGAAGGAGGTGATTCTGACCCTTCACTCTGCTCCGGTGAAACCCCACTGGGGTACTTCATCCAGCTCTGGGGGCTCCAGTACAAGAAAGATATGGACATGTTAGAGCAGGTCCAGAGGAGCACCACCAAGATGATCAGAGGACTGGAGCACCTCCCCTGTGAAGACAGGCTGAGATAGTTGGAGTAGTTCAGCCTGGAGAATAGAAGGTGCTCATGAGTACTTACTGCAGCCTTTCAATATATAAAAAGGGCTGATAAGGAATGTGGAGAGAGACTTTTATCAGGGTGTGTAGTAACAGGGAACAAAGAGGAATGGCTTTAAACTGGAAAAACATGGATTTAGAGTGGCTGTGAGGAATAAGTTTTTTATTGTGAGGGTGGTGAGGCACTGGAACAGGCTGCCAGAGAAATTGTGGCTGGAAGAGTTCAACAGCAGATTGGGTGGTTTTGAGCAACCTGATCTAGCAGCATCTCTGCCCATGGCAGGAAGGCCAGAACTAGATAGTCTGTAAGGTCCCTTCCAACCCAAATTATTTTATAATTTTATGATATTTCTGTCTAATATCATACAGTGATTATCTATGTATGCTTATAAAACGTGAAAGAGTATTAAGGTAAATGGCTGTGTACATACATAGCTGATTAATTTTAACACTTGTATAGCACTATAGGTAGCCCTATAGCACCTCAGCATTGGAACTGGAATTTGGAGATAAAATAGATGAAAAATCAGTAATGATGGAATCATATCATGGGGGTTTTTTTCTGATTTTTGGAGAAATTATATCACACTGAAACACTTTTGAATAATGCTCTCAGTGGGGCTATTTTCAGCTAATATCATGGATATATGCACTAGCCATGGTGTGAGGTTGTACATCCAACAGCATATCAGAAGAATTAAAGTTTTTGGTTCTTTGAGACAGATTTTGGTTCTTAAAAATAATCTTCTAGTAGAGTTTTAGGAATAAAACTTCCAGCATTGCTCCAGAGGGCCTGGATATCCCATACATTCTATGTCATATCTGCTAAAATAATAAATTATTTTTATTCTGTGCCAAATGCAAGTAATCCACTGCAATTATGCTAATCACTGCCCTGAAAACAGATTGATACAGCTGTTGAGTGACTAGGGAAGATGATGGCATATTTATTTCTTTTTCAAAAGAAAAAAATAAAATGCTTTTGCCAGCAGGAAGCCAAACTGCTTGTAGAAATTACTTAGAACTGAAAATCACTATTTGATTCCAAAGGTAAATGTGTTTGTTTGTATATATGAATATAAAATACATTTAACTTTAATTGCTTGCCAATTTAGACCCAGATAGCTGGTATTGTACAGCATTTCTTAGAGTATTTTTTTTTTTATTTTCTATTGACATTGTGCGCAATATACATATATATGCAGTGTTTTTCTGTTGAGTCTTAAATATGGAAGCTGAAAGTATTTAAAAAAAAAACATGAAAGTATCTAAAAGCATCTAAAACACTCTTTATACAAGGTTCTTTATCAAAGAATATCTTTCATATATACTGCTTTGCTTTCCGTTGTTCTTTCCCAAGGAAAAAGCCAGAGAAAGGGAACACAATACAAATATGGTAGTGTTGTTATCCTCAACCTGAAAAAAAGCTCAGAATTATTTGAGTGTAGGTGAAAATACTCAGGTTAAGTAAAATCAGATTCTGTCAGTTTTCAGGCATTATGGGCTCTGCTTTTCCTGATGAGGTAGGAACTAGTACTGTTCCTTTTTTCACCTGGTTGCAGATGTATTAACAGTGACGGATATTTGCTCATCTGCACTCACAGCATGAACACGGATTTAAAGCTTACATGACTATTCACAGAATGTTAGAAAAAACAGCTTAAATTTTTATATTTTGATATGGCTTTAGGAAGTAACTGACAAAATTTGGTGTTTATAATCTTAAAAAGGTGAATTTTTTGTTGGCGTAAGAAATTAATAATCTGCAACCAAATCTCTATTATAATTGTGGTTTGGCTCTCTGTGAGGGAAACAAAATTCTTTTATCTGGAACTAAATCACACCCTTAATTCTAATGTAGTTTGCAGTCAATGGAGTTAATTGTACTGAAAATTTTTGTTGCTTCTTTCATTTAAGGCTTTTTACTTTGCTTTAAAGGTACGTAGGTGATATTTTCTATGCTGTGTCATATCACTGTGACTTCTCTTATGGGTAGACATATGTCATGAATTTGATTCATAAAGATGAGATGCAAATCCTTGAAAATTAGCTATGAATAATGAGCGATCCAACTGGTACGCTGAGTCGAAGTCTATTCTTACTTATATATGTCACTAAAATAGGAGGCTAAACTAAAAGATATGTATGTTAACTGTATGTAGACAGCTTTTGAGATTAATATCTTTTGCAAGAGTCCTTGCAAAGAGCATAACTTTGTCTTAACTATGAAATAATACTAAAATGTTTCAGTAACCAGAATTCTCTTCTTTCGTTAAAGCTATTTCTAATTTAATAATACTTTCAGACTAAAATACACAAAGCTTTGTGTAAAGCTTTAAAAGCTCTCAGTTTGTTATGCTTCCTTCCAAAAAAGATACACATACACATAGAATAACCTCAAATATAAAAGCAAGAAAATGATGGAAAGAGCCCCCAGATATAACACATCAGTAGGTAAACGAAGCACACCTACTCTGTAGTAGGTGGTATAACAAAATAATTACTATAGCTGATTTCCAGTTCAAATTACCAGTTATTTTCATGGTGCAACTGATGAAAATTATTTCACAAGTGCAACTTGCACTGGCACTGTATTTATAGATTATTAATTCAAGGACTAAAAGAGAGTTGTGGATTTTTTTAAAGTGAAAGTTATCTCCATGTTCAGATTTGCTTTCCTGAAGCTGACTGCTATCCAGACTCCTCTAATAGCACTTCTCTCCTTTTACACTTGGATGCTTTTTGCAAGGTGGATGAATGCACATTGCCAAAATTCTTTGGGGGTTTAAGTTATCTGTGCATATGGAATTCACGTTACCCTGATCTAAACACATTATTTCCATTGATTTTAGAGAATTTTAAAAAATCCCCAAACAAAAGTCAAGACTTTTGGCAGAAGTATAAAGATCTATTAGGATAATTATTAAAATTTGGAAACCTCTAAATCAAGCTTCTAAAGAAATTTTTCTGTTTAGCAGTGCATGCTAATTAAGACCCCATCACAACATAAACTTATCATAAACTAACTTTAATTTAGCTACAATTCACTTTTCTAAAGATTTTTTCTGTGTCATTTTGTTTTGAAAATGCAAGCTATTCTTGGTGAATTATATTTCTTTTATTTTTCTTTTGAATGGTAGTTGGTTGGTTTGTTTCAATGACATTTTAGGAAGTGCCTGTTACTGAATTCTTGTAAGATAACATATATATTCAGCAGATTGATTGGAAGGCTATTGTGAAAGCTATTAGTGAAGGCTATTAGTGAAAATACTCACGTGAATATTGTTTCCAGTGTTTATGATATGCTGGTCATGAGTGAAAAATGCTATTTATTGCATGTCTCAATCTTTAAAATATATTTACTTTTAAAGAAAATAGCAGTTTAGCTGGGTTGCATTGTTAGATTTTTTTATTTTTTTTTTTAATTTGTCTGAACATCAGCAGCTACTTTTTTACTGTGAGGGTAACTGAGCACTGGCAAAGGATGTCCAGAGAGGCTGTAGAGTCTCCCTCCTTGGAGATACTAAAAATATGTCTGGACATGATCCTAGACAACCATTTGTAGGCATCCTTCCTTAAGCACAGGGGTTGAACCAGATGACCTCCATTCCAACCTCAACCAATCTATGATCCTGTGATCTTCATTTAAGAGTAATTCATTTTTTCCTTATGTGCATTTAAAATAACAGTATAACCCTTTCAATTTCATTCCATAGAAGTATCAAAAACGAGGGAAAAAAACCAAGACAGTTATATTACAAATTTATGTAACAACGGTCAGTCACTTGAAAAGTTAGGTGACGAATAATTAGAGGCTTAACATTTTTGTTGTTACTATAGTTCTGCTTAAAGGAAGATGGACCAAATGAAATAGAATTAGATATTTTAAAGGCTACTGAAATAGTTTTTAGTTTATATTTTTTATTAAGTATTAATGAAATAGAACTCATTGAGTGGAATGGTGTGAGGCTACAATACAATGTTCAAACAATGGCAGAACTAGAATCTATATCCAATTAGAAACCATCAAAACTAAAAAGTGTAACAGTAAGGTAATAAGCTTCATAAGGGTACAAGAAATTCAGATCTGATATGTTCAGCATAAACTGTATATTAATTTGAGAGCAGAATTCATTAAAGAGTATGTATCTGAAAGACAAATCTTTTATGACAGTACAGAAATTAAGCAATCTGAGTTTATTAATTTACAAAGCAGGTGTTCTCAATAGCTTGATAAAGAAAACTATGAAAATTGGAGCTGGGACAGAGCAATCACAACAATTACACTATTAGATCACTCTCTTGGCATCTTCATTGTCTTTTGTAGTATGGATTTTCTGTGCTTTTAAATGTTAGTATAATATTAGTGCAACTGGATTCTGAGCTTGTTAAATTTAAATATTACCACAGTATGTTATGAGTTAACTTTAAAAAAGGGAGTTAAAGACTTAGCAAAACTTTTGCATGATTACGGTGTTCTGGACTGAAACATCTTTTTTTTTGAAATGACCTTTAGTTAAAACCAAAATGGAACTCATTCAATACAGAGGTTTTTTTCTGTGAAAAATTTTCTCATGGAGAATTTAAGTTAAATCCTTAGCTGAACAATTTTTTTCTTATGGTTGTTTACAGTTTATCATTTGAAGTGTATATTCTGGAAATCAGCAAAATCAGAACAAAATTAAATAACTCAGAGTTTCTGGCAGTGAAAACTTCTTTGTTTGAAATGTAAAATATGTAATCTATATTGCCAGAATATGGGAACAACACTTACAGTTTTATTATTAGCAGTGTAGATCTCATGTCCAGAAATACAACCATCTTGGTGCAAGAATTCAGGAAAGGTAACTGTTACAAATATGCTGAAATTCAAGGCCAGAGAAATAACAAACTCCTAGATGGTTATCTTCGATGCCAATGGGAAACAATATTCAATTCCAGAAAGAAGTGATTAGCAACTTGCCAAGGTGAAAGCTGTATCATCCCTTTGGGGGGCAGACTTCAAGGAGAGTAGCAGCTGTCTAAACAAAAGCAAAAAGATACTTGATTTGCTTGTTCCAAGAGCCAGTAAGAAAACTGCTAAAGAAACATATACGCACTTTCCCATGTCTTAAAAATTTATATACAGGTACAAACAAGACACAAGACTTTCAGATGATGGATCTTTTTCTCTCATGCCAGAGAAGGCATTGTGGAAGGAATTATTTTGAAGAACAAAAGTGTAAGTCAGATCACACGGGAATTACTGACGTATCTCCAATAGGAGGTAGAATAATCTTCTCTTCTGTCAAAGGGATTTAATTGTTTGCCCTGACCTTCATCTGTTCTGTTAATTGACCGCATTAGTTTGTGGTATATATTTTTGGTTGGTATTATGTTTTATTAGTGAGATTTCTTAAGATGATATAATAGTTGCACACAGGAAGCTGTAACTCCTGCCATGTGACAAGGTACATTTTTTCTCAATCCTGACCTTGATCAGTTGACTGAGGGCAGGAAAAAATAGATCAGTCCTCCCTATTCAACCTGTCAACTGCATATTGTCTTATTTTTTTTTCTGCAATATTATCCCATATGGATATGATTGAAGGCAAAAAGGAAAAAAAAATAAAGATAGAAAACCAGAAATACTTTACAAAATACATGAAATAAATTCCCTTTACAAAACAAAAATCAATTTTACATTGATTGATTGAATCAATATACATATAACTTTTCCTGTATATCTTACATATATATATATAAATATGTGAAGAGACAAAGGGAAGCTAAAAAAAAATGACCTGGGAGAAGAAAAGAGTCATAGGAAGGAATTATGATTTGAAAAAAAGAACAAGCTAGTGGTGTCCACTCTAGAAGAAAGATTTGAGGATTAGAAAGGGACTGAGAAGGCTATGTGCAAAAGAGGAAAAAAAGGACATGTTTTCAAGCAGGGGAGAACAGGAATAATGAAAAAATGTGTTAAATAATATGATAATGATAATATTTCATGTGTCTTATTAGAAAGTCATTCATAAATGGTACTCATTGGATCCAAAAAGTCCAAAAATGGGAAACACATTTTTTATAAATAAATAAACCCAATACTTCTAACATAATACTCTTTTTCAACAGACCTCTCACTTCTATGTTAGCAAAGGCTAGTATTAGGTGAAAATAGGGAAAATGGATAAACTTGTTCACTGAGATATAATTTTGCATTAAAGAAGATATCATGTAGTGGTTTTTGAAATAAGACAGAGAGATGGCTGTGGGAATAACAATAAAATAAATAAATAAATTAATTATTATTATTATTATTATTAATAATAATAATAATAATAATAATAATAACAGTAATAAAAAACGGGAAGGATAAAATTAATTGAATGATAGGCAAGAAAATACCTGAAGTTTAGACTAAACTCTGAATACTGAATTTCTTCCCCATGGATGCTACATCATCTTTGATAAACTATCACCAGAACTACTGAAAGAACAGAGAAAAACTGTTAAGAAACTTATAGTAGAATAAGTTCTTTGTGATTTTAGTCATGAGGACTTGGTTCATGTATGAGACAAATTGGAAAGTTACAAGTTTCTTAACTTTGTGGCTATAGAGGTAATTCTGTAAGAGGTGAAAGAAGGAACCATCTCGCTACAGCTCAGTTCAGACGGTCAGCTGTCTAATCTAGGCTGATGACTTGGGCTCTTTAAACATAATCTGCAGGATGTTTTCATAGTGGTTGACTTCAACTAATATTTAATGTGAAATACCTGTGTTACAGTAGGAAGAGTTGCTGCCTGAAGTATATGTGTCTGGTATAGACAGGATATCTGACTTTTTCATAAACAATTAGTGAGACGAACATGAGCTTTAGTGATGTTTCCAAGATAGAGAAAGAACCTTTTCATGGTGCTAGGCAAAGATGAAAACTTACCAATAATGGGAAGGATGGAAGGATGAGCAGGATGAGAAATAACAATTTCTGTCTTTGTTGTTGGCTTTCCTTTTCTACTCAGATACAGCTCTACACACTACAAAGCAGATACAATATATTATGTTAGATTTCTGAAAACCCTTTGATGCAAGAAAGTATAATTAACTTAATGTGAGATAGCTTTGAAGTTCTGCATGTAGTAGAATGATAGGGGCTGTCATGTAGATGATTTTAAGAATTTTTTTTTTTACCTAAAAGAAAAGCATTCACTTTTTATTATGAGATTTCTCTTGGAATTCTTAGAAGACCATGACAGATGATTTGATTTTTATCATTTGGGAGGGTGGGATTGGAAATGGAGGACATTTTTAACTGAATAGCAAATTACCTGCAAAACATTTGATTTCTTTTCCAAGCCTAGCTTTTCTGCTTTTCCTCATGCATGTTTTGGCAACAAATAGATAAAGTTGAAAAAATAGCGATTAAAAAAAACCAAAATGACACTAAACTCAAGTAACTGGCATCAAGACACATTTTTCAAGCTTACATGTGTATGAAATTCTTCTTAGCAGTATATCCTCTTGCTAGCTTGTGTAACAGTTTTCCAGTTTGCATTTCCAAAGTATTGGAATTTCAGAAATATGTTTCTTAGGTTTCTACATGTTGTTGTTGAAGTCTGCTTAATATTTACCCAGCTTTTATTGTTGTTTTGCAAATAAATCTTACTTTTGCTGTTGTTATTGTGTACATCTTCTCATATTACAGGTTTGTAACTATCTGATGTGAGATGACAGTCATATTTCATTAATTTTCTAGAGGAACATACCCTCTATTTTTCTCCTAACTTTCCATATTTAAGCAAAAAATGTACATTACATAAAAGTAGGCACAGTCAGACTTGGATTTCAGGCATTCATCAGTGAGGAGGAAGGATATATTTGATTCTGCCCATGCTGTTATGTTGCTTAGTAAATAAAATGGTCCAGGTCCTGTTCTCTGTCCCTGAGCATACAAAGCATAGCAGAGTTTGCATCTCTATAGTGCAAGTCTTTCATACTAAAAAAAAACAAAACAACTGTCTGTTGAGGAATATCTCTGTCCTGTAGGTATTACATGTTTATGCATGTGCGTTGGCTGGAAAGTATGAATGCCATGGTGGGACAGTGCCAGCATCCATGCTCTAGCCTCATTTAATTCACTGCTTAGACCTAAATTCCAGTGCTTACTGCACTGACCTGAAAACAGCATAATGAGACTTTTGTATGGTAATATTATGCTTAGTTTTTAGGGGTCCACATAATATCATATAATTCACAGGTCCTGGTGCTTATGTCAACTAGAAAGTTACGAATTTCACTCTTCATTATAAATTCAGCATATACAGGACAGTAAGCAGAGTATATGCCAGAGGCTCTCTTCTAGGTAGGTTTTTAAGCTGTGTTTGCTGGGGAGATGGGAAGGCAGTAGGCAGTATAGGAATGGTTGGCTCATTATTGTTGCCTAAGATCATAGAATCAATTAAATTGGAAAAGACCTCTAAGGTCATCAAGTCCAACCGCTAATCCAGCATTGCCAAGTCCACCACTACACCACGTGCCTAAGTGCCACATCCACGTGTCTTTTAAATACCTCCAGGGATGGTGATTCCACCACTTCCCTGGGTTGTGTGTTCCAGTAAATTCCACCACTTCTCTGGGCTGCGTGTTCCACAACCCTTCTGGTGAAGAAATTTTTTCTAATTCTTGGTGCAATTTGAGGCCATTTGCACTCATCCTATCACTTGTTATTTGGAAGAAGAGACTGACCCCCACCTCTCTAGAACCTTCTTTCAAGTAGTTGTAGAGGACAATAGGTACCCTCTTAAGCTTCCTTTTCTCCAGGCAAAATGATCTGAGGTCCCTCAGCTACTCTTCATAAGACTTGTGCTCCAGCCCCTTCCTCAGCTTTGTTGCTCTAACAACACTGATCTAGCGAGTGATTCTGGTGATCCCATTCTTCATAACATTTTGTGGAGACTTATCTTGCTGAGACATGCTCTCTCACTTTTTAAATATAAGGGGCTCAAGTCAGTGCTTAGCAGGTGAAAGCCCACTAAGTTAGGAGGAAGGGAACAGGAACAAAAGCTAGAGGACATTCTTCCCTCATGCTGGTGAAGTTGTCTGCTTTCTAGCAAAGAAATAAAACCTAAGGGGAAGATCAAATTGGTAAATTTGATGATGTCTTTACTGATAGCACAGTAAAGATAATCTCCAATCACAATTTTTATTTTATGAAATGATTCTCCTACAAACTGCATAAGGCTTGCTTGAAAGTGAAAATACATGTCCAGGGGAGTTTGTACTTTATAGGAATGCAATGTTAGAGTTTTCTCATAGTCCAAGGGTGAGAATCTCAGAGCAAAGTCTTTTGGTTTAGGATTGACAACGCTTCACATAGTCCTTATAGCCATCACAGGCTTACTTGAAAGCTAATGTTTGTAACTTGAAAGACTGAAGATATGGGTTTAGACTTCTTCAAGTTAATGAGGGCAGTCACTCAGCTCTCCCATTTCCAGAATGAGTGCATAATTGTGACATTATCATATGAATGAAGGCAGTATCACCACCTGGTAACTGAATCAGGTAATGCAATGAAAATGTCATGCCTCTGTCTCCCGTGTAATTCAGTTCTAGAAATTTGTGTAATAAGGCAGCAACTTTTTTTGGCCATATAATAGATTGATGGGGATGTGTGTATGTGTGTTGGTGTGTTCACATGCCCATCTGGTTTAAATTTTTCGTGCTTTTCCCACCCTGGTTTTGGTTATTGTAACATTTTTAATGTCTTCTCTTCTGAGACTGGAATGCCAACAAGAAGATATCAAGTTCTAATTATTAAATAGTTTCAAGAGATCAAATTGCCTATCAATCAGTCGTTTAGACAGTTTCTCAGTTGGTTCAGACAAGAGTTTTAGTTTCTTCAATCCTTGACAAGGGAGCGCACATAATTCGATGCTGAAGACAGAGAGGACCGAGACCTGTAAGTTTCTTTGTATAATATTTAGATAAAACCTGTAGATTCCCTTAAGAACTTTCCTTTTCAGTCATTTGATATGGAGAAGAGTTAGACTCATTCCATCTTAGAAACACTTTTTTTTTAAGGTCTTGCAGTGGTATTAGGTAATGAATTCAGATTTTTTTTGAGGATTTATTCAAATTATAAAGGCCTATTCTGTAAACCTAATAAAATGTATAAAATAGTGATTTTTGTATGCATATTTCAATTTTTTTTTCATATCCATAAATTAGTAGTTTCCTCCAGGCATAAGAAGTTTTACTCTACAGGAGCTTTTGCCTTACAGAAACTCAGGGCTGAACAGCCTGTTTCAGATCATGATCTTTTTCTTTTCGGAGTAACACAACTGAATTTAAGAAGAAAGAGGTGCATAAAATAAACAAAGAGAGATCCAGAGTGTGTTACATTTCTTTTACAAGGTCATGTCAGAAGTAAAAGCTGGAAATAAAGCCAGCAGTTGTGCTAGACTGTACTGATGTTACTTTTTGTACATTTCCCTAACATATTTACTAGAAGAGTAGTATTTTCTTAAGACTTTGCAGCCACAGTTAGACATTCGAATAGCTACAGTGTTCATTCAGTCATAGGAAGGTTAAATTCATATCACGATTTGATCCGAGTGGAACACACCTTTGGTGTGTAAACCTGAAATTAATAATTCTAGGTTTATGTTTGTAAGCAGTTTATGACATGTTTTTTCTTTCCCAGTATTAACACCTCATATTTATTTACAATCTTTATCAATTTATCTCAAGAAGCAGAAAGTATCATCAAAACTGTCTAACCACCGAAATTCTTCTGTAGTTCTTGTGTGCAATAGCAGTTGAAATTATAGTTCAAAAGTCAGTGAGATAAGTACAATGGTCTTAACTGAGCATTTCCAGTTAGTCTTCCATCCTCCTGGCCATAAAGGGTTTTTCTTTATAATTTTAAATACAGGAGTAAATAAGGGAAATCATGGTTGTGATTGTTCAACAACCACCTTTTACAGTTAGATCCAAACAGTTGATTTTTTACAGAATGCTGAAGTGTATTTCTTGTTTTTTTCTTGAAAAGGAGTGATGATAACGATTTTTCTTTCTCTCCACTTGGTTTTAAAATTATTTTCATTATTGAGAGAATTGCAGTTTTCAAAACAATGCAGGCACCACACAGCCTTTTCTTATAATCCCATCATTCTTTTTGATAGTGTGAGACTTAGAAATTCAAAGCGTGGTAGCTGCAGGCAAGAAGCAATGATATGAAAGAAATGTGTGTCCATTTTCTGAAAAGTAAATGGTGATTGTAATTTCTAACCTGAGGGATCTACTGACACTGTCCAAGCCTATCTGAGAGACTCGGAGAAATTCACAGAAGGGTAAATGCATCATGTTATTTGAAAACAAAACCCCAAACGTCTTAATTTAATGTTTGTATATAATTTGTATTGCTTTTCAGGCTTTATTTCCGTATTAAAAAAAAATAATATAAATTATCCACATTTTTCTTCTTAGCTACTTCTAACTATACAACTAAGATACTTCAGGGTCCATAGTAATGTTTGTATGGTTGGCATTTATTTTCACTTTAAGGAAGGATACATCATAGTTCTTAAATATGTATCGCTTTTCAGTTTAAATCTTCAAGTGATTTTTAACTGTGAATTAATAAGAAATACTTCCAACCTAAATAATTCTGTGATTCTGTGATACATAGTTCAGATACTCATACTCGTCCCTAGTAAAGTTTATAATGCTAAGTTAATGTCACAACCCACCAGTAAGGGGGTGTGATGTTTGCTGTAAATTCTTCTCAGGCTGAACAAAGACACAAGACCACATGTCAGGGAACTCTTATGCTTTATGGTATAGTTGTCTTCTTAACTCTGCTGACAAGCACAATATTTAGACTCAAAGGTATTGGCTAATAGGCCTTTAAATTTATACGATACACTTGAGTAAGTTCCCAACTCCCCAGACAAACTCCTCAAGATACTGGCTCACAATGCACAACACAGGACCAAAGATGCTGGCTAAAAAGCCACAACACCACTACATAAAGGTTACTGGCTTACAAGCCACAACACACCTTCACAGTCTCCCCACTCCCACAATAAAGTTCAGTAAGGAGGATGGGTTAGATTCTGACAGCCATTCTTTTGCCCAGGCAAAACAAGGGAAGAAAACCAAGTATATCACCTGTCCTTAGATGCTGTGTTGGTCCTGCCGTGGGGATGATCCGGAGCTGGAGCAAACCAAGAAAACAAAAGAGAAAGAGAGGAGAAAGGGGGGAGAGGGGGGAGCAATCTGGTCCCTTTTATAGTTAACCTTGTGCATGCTTTTCATGTAAATTAGACTATTTGCATGTTTTCTTGAGGTGTGCACAGCCAAGGCTTTTTCCAGGAAGTAAACGGAGTGTGGGGACTGAGCACTAATCTCAAGAGAAGAAGGAAGTTGTCTCAGAACAGCGCTACCCCACCTCCATGGGACCTTTGCCTCCAATCACATTTCCTGCAGCAGTACTCAGAATGTTTGAGACAAAACATGCTTAGATCTGGTCCTTCTCTACTGTTAGAATTATTATAAGTTTGAATATTTTTGTTTTGGGTTTTTGTGTGTGTCTGTGTGGTTTTTAAATAATAATTTAATAATACATAATTTATTCCTATTGGGAAAATGCTTACAAAAATACAACAAAATACACCTTCTGTTAACATGCAGACTCTGCTGCATGTTAATTTGAAGCCAGACATTGCTATAGTTACAGTTCTGAGTTTCAAAAATAGCTATGATTGGCCAACTTCAGTAAATAACCTTCCCATCAACCTTGTAAGTAATCCAGTCCAGAAACTGCAGATTAGTTCATGATTGATGTTCCTCTGTGTTATTTACTATGACTTTGTCTGACTTTAGTGAATGACTTTATGTAGGATGAGGAAGAATGAACTTTAGCTCATTTCAGTGTATCAAGAAAGAAGTCCTAGAAGGTCAGAAAAAATGTCTAAAGAAATAATTATTGCGTTGGGTTTTTTTGTTGTTTTTTTTTTGTTTTTGTTTTTTTTTTTTTAATTTGCAGGATGGTAGACAAAACCAGTATGCATTTACCAATATTTGAAAGAACAGTTTTTTTGTTATTGAACAAACATTTGAAATCTAGACACTATTAAGAGGGTGCAGGGCTGGTTGGGAGGTAGAGGCGCGTTTAAAGCTGTCTTGGGAAGAGCTTTTACAGAAAACAACTGTGTGATTAGATTTCTGCTAATATGCCAAATTAGTTATATGTATTGCTAAAATTAATACTGTAGGCCTGTTCAAATATTACTGTACCTTGGGTAGTTCATATTTACAGTATCATACAACCACATTAGTTTATTATAGAGCTTTATGTATGTTTAAAATATCGTAATGTTTTTAATTACTTTTGTTTGAAAACAACAAACACACAAACACACACACACAAACCAAACCAACAATGAAAAACCAAAAAAACAAGCAACCATATATTCACTTTACTTAATAACTTTCAAAGTTATATATTTCTAGTGGACAAAGAGAACAGAAAGAAGAAAAGATACAGTTCATGTTCTTGGCAAATGAAATATTTTTAAATGCATTAACTACTGTACAAAATATCAGTATGAGGAGAATCTGAAGTTTTATTGATTACATTATTTTTGTTCTGGTGACTAGGTGGCTATTCTTATGTTTCAGCTAGTAAAGCTGACTGTATGCTTTCAGAGTGTATGTCCAAATAAGGGGAGGTGAGTCTTTAATCCTGACTCTGTACTGAGGTCAAACCTATGTACATGCCAAAAACCTTCCCCCAGGGAATTTGAGCAGAAGGAAGGACTAGAGACTGAAGGTGGTCGGCGACTGAAAGCTGAGGTGCACTGTTGTGCCCTAGTAGTTTTAGATAAAGTGTGAGAAGCCCTAGGATATCTGTGCAGTCCTCAGTCTCCTTAGCTCATAAAATTTATATTTCTGTTTGGTTTTCTTGTGACTTGTTCATGATCTGGACAAGCAGGTAAAAAAAAAACTTGAAACCACTTTAGTTTGCTATTGTACACTGGAGCAAAGAGGACTTTTAAGCCATATCTTCTATTTCCCCAGCAGGTACAGAATTATTATAAAGCTACTGACATAATAATCTCCTCAGGCTGAAAAAGCAATAACTGCAGATCCTGGAAACCATCAGTTTAGCCCTGAAGGCCTGATTCATAGACTATTTAAACATCTCTAAGAGTGGCTTGGGGCACAGATTTATAATCAAGTACAAGTGGTGTTTCTAGTAAATGCACATCCATGTTAACTGCAATCTGCTTTTACTTCAAAGGCCATAAATATCTCATTAGTCTCAAATTACACTCTGACAATAAAGAAATCATGTATGAATGTATGTGATTTCAGATCTTCTTTGACTCCTCTCTGTGTGTTGTGCTGTCAGAAGTTGCAATTTTAAACTGAATCTTTTGATTTGGATTGATTGGTTTTGGTTGTTTGAGTGAGTGATACTTCCAACTAGGAATTTTTGCAAACAAGTTTGTATATATTTTTCTAACATTTAAAGTAGAAAAAAAAAGAGAAAAACTGATAATAAATAAAGACATTAAAAGTACATTTCTTCCTGTAGATTCGGTATATAAAAGTATATTCAATAGCTGACTGTATACATGTAGATGAATACTGGTTTTGATATAATATTTAAAAAACTTTCTAAAATTTTCTATTTAAGGTTAATCTTTATTTGCAACCTGTGACTGTTTACATCTTCCAACCTTTTTAATGTCATAGTTCACAAATGAATAGGTAGCATGCCTTCTTCCTTTCCTCTTGATATTCTTACAGAAAATTATTCTGTGTGTTTTTGTGCATGAATGTGTATGCATTTTGTGTGTGAAACTAACCTTATAAAAATGGTATTGTTTCTAGTAATGTTCATAAACTGAAAAGTGGGATACTTTCTGCCTAACTGGGCAGAAATCCCATCCTAAATGGGATAATTTTGCTTCACTTGCACCAGTCTTCCTTCTTTGCCTCAGTCTTTGATAACAAAACCAGTTGTCCTCAGGATATACAGCTTCCAGAGCTGAAAGTTAGGGCACCTGAGTGAAACCCCCATAATCCAGGAGCAAATGGTTAGTGACCTTCTATAGCCAGTTAGACACCCACAAGACTATGGGCTCAAATGGGATGCACCTGAGGAAGCTAGTGAAAGAGCTTGCCAAGCCCCTTTCAATCATTTACCAGCAGTCCTGGTTAACCTGAGAAGGCCCAGTTGACTGGAAATTAGCAAATTTAATGCGCATTTACTAGAAGGGTCCGAAGGATGACCCATGGAAGTACAGGCTGGTCAGCCTGACCTTGGTTCTGGGGAAAGTTATGGAGCAGATCATCCTGAGTGCCATCACATGCCATGTGCAGAACAACTGGGAAATCAGGCCCACCCAACATGGGTTTAGAAAGGCAGATCCTTCTTGACCAATCTGTTCTCCTTCTATCCCAGAGTAACCCACTTAGTGGATGAGGGAAAGGCTTTGTATCTTGTCTATATAGACTTCAGTAAACTGTCTAACACTCTTTCCCACAACATTCTCCTGGGGTAACTGGCTGTTCGTGGCTTGGATGGGTGCAGTCTTTGCTGGGTTAAAAAAAGACTGGATGGCTGGTCCCAGCGAGTAGTGGTGAATGGAACTAAACCCAGTTCACAGCCAGTCACTGGTGGTGTCTCTTAGGGCTCGGTATTGGGGCCACTCCTGTTTAGTGTCTTTATCTATGATTTGGACAAGGGAAACGAGTGCATCCTCAGTAAGTTCTCAGATGATCCTAGGTTGAGTGGGAGTGTTAAACTCCTGGAGGGTAGGAAGGCTCTGAGAGGTATTTGGAGAGGCTGGATTGGCTGAGGACAGTTGTATGAGGATTGATAAGGCCAAGTGTTGGGTCCTGCACCTGGATCACAACAACAGCCTTGGGGAAGAGTGGCTTGAGAGCTGCTGAGCAGAAAGGGAATTGGGGGTGCTGGTTGACAGCCAGCTGGACATGAGCCAGCAGTGTGCCCAGGTGGCCAAGGACAGTGGCATCCTGGCTATATCAGAAATAGTGGGGTCAGCAAGACAAGCAAAGTGATTGTCTCTCTCTGTACTTGGCACTGGTGAGGCTGCACCTTGAATCCTGTGTTCAGTTTTGGGCTCCTGACTTCAAAAAGGACACTGAGGTGCTGGACTGTGTCCACAGCAAGGCAATGAAGCTGGTGAAGAGTCTAGAAAACATGTCCTATGAGGAGCAGCTGATGGAGCTGGGATTGTTTAATCTGGAGAAGAGGAGACTGAGGGGAGACCTTATTGCTCTGTACAACTAACCGAAAGGAAGTTGTTTTGAGGTGGGAGTCAGTCTCTGCTGTCACGTCCCAGGTGAAAGGATGAGAGAAAATGGCCTTAAGTTGCACCAGGAGAGGTTCAGACTAAATTAAAAAAACAAACAAACACTAGAAGAGTGGTTAGGCATTGGAATAAGGTTAGGCATTGCCCAGGGAGGTCTTGGAGTCATTGTCTTTGGAAGTGTTCAAGAGGTGGCTATGGGGATATGGTTTAGGGGTGATTATGGTGATGCTAGGCTGTTGGTTGGACCAGGTGATCTTGAAGGTCTCTTTTGACCTTGTGTGATTCTGTGTAATACTGTCTTTGCAAAACAATTTTGTTTGTGAGACTTCTGTTTAAGGACTTATTGTGTACAGTGGTCATACATAATTTATTACTTATGTAAACTTTTTCTGTGAGACCTCTTTACTAAGAAATTATTAAAAATGATCATCATTTAACTGGTGAAACTCAATAACTTTTAATAACCAAAACATTTTACAAATGTGAGTTTATTCTGACTTATCATCTTAAAATTACTTGTTTATAATATTTATCTTGGCTTGTTAATGCACTTGTCATTATGTGCTATTTATGTCTTTGCACTGGTTGGCAAAGGCTGCAGGTCTGTTACAGTTCAGACAGTGGATCTGAGTGATCTGATTATTTTCTACGTGTTAGCCAGTGATTTATTTCTGTATGGATTCAAGATCCTTAAAATCTAATATCTTACTTGTGCAAGAATCAGAAATACACACTTTATGTATGTATGCTTCTGTTAAGGTACAGGGGGAAAATAAAATACACCACATGAGTGGATTTAATACTCACAAAACTAACTTTTGTTGTTCTTACTTCCTAGATAAAGGAATAACAAATTCAGTTCCAGGTCAATAATAAATGTTTCCCCTTTCCTGTCCTTTCGCCCTATTCAAAAAGCCCTGCTGTAATTAGTGCAGATACATACTATTTAGTAAGTCATATTTTTGACTGTTGTATATTATCTCTACTACATCAGCTGAGGATTTCAACCTTCCTTCATGTTGTCATTTTTTGTTCTCTCCATGCTGGTAATGTATTCGTTGTTGTTTATTAGTTATTCTCATTTTCTTTTCTTGTTTTGTTTCTTCTTTTTTCATTTGCTGTTTCTCCAG
Organism: Manacus vitellinus; assembly: GCF_001715985.3. NCBI lineage: Eukaryota > Metazoa > Chordata > Aves > Passeriformes > Pipridae > Manacus > Manacus vitellinus. Next base: position 18,664,617 of record NW_021940813.1, read on the forward strand.
ACAATTTTTTTTCTGTGTCCGTCTTTTATCATCTGAATCGCTGTCTTTCCTTCCACCTTGTCAATTTTCTTAGCACTTTATTCCACACTTCTTAAAATGTCATTACAAACTTCAGCAGTGTGGGCATCAAGGAAGTAAGACCTGTTGTTTCTCCCTGAGCACAGGTTAAATCCTCAGTTGGAAAAATCTGATTTGTGCTGCATGGTCAGAAAGTATGCCAAAGTCAGAAAGGGAGACAGCAAGAGGGAGCAGATAGTTCAAATCAATCACCTGCTGCTGACTTCAATTGTTAACGACAGCAGCAGAAATCAGAAGGGAAGGTGGTTCTTGACGAGGAATTTCAGGTGACCCATAGCTGGCTGACCACTCTGAGTGTCAGGGAGCAGCTGAAGCAGGGCTGCCCCCTGAGGGAGGATGACCCAGCAGCTGTGGGCACTGCAGTGCTAGCAAGGCAATACTCTAAACTCTTAAAGCACCACATAGAGGGTGGGTTGAGAACAGGGACAGGACCCTGCCATGACCCAATGTCATAAGGCCAGGCAAGGTGAGGAGTCAGGTCCAGGGTCGACCTGGGGACCCAGTGGGGGCAAGATCCAGGCTGGGCATGGGGATGGGCACAGGGCTTCCCCCAGCATAGCTCAGACAGGGACTGATGGCCCTGGTGGTGTCCTCGGGGACACAACACTTAGATCTGGTAATGACTTCTTCAGAAATGGCACTCAAATTGCAAGTCCTAGTGAAAATGTCAGTAGAAATTTTGGTCCACCACAAATAATACGTGTGTGATATTTTTCTGGTTTCTCATGTTCAGGTGTTCAAAAATTTTATGGTAAGAGTGCTAAAATGAAGTCATTGAAGAATTCCAGGAGTTTTGAGAGTTTGAAATATCTTTCAAAATACTTCCCTTGTCAGAGTCCTGACTGAAAACAGGACCTGGTAGTTCAGTTATATGAGTTTGATGTATAAAGGTGTGTTCATCCTACCAAATATAAGGCATCAGTACTGTTTTCCCATAATACGGATTTTTTTACCTGTGCAGTTGTTGTCTGTGGTTTCAGTTGAATAGTGGGTGAAAAGGAACTTCCTCCTTTCTTTGGGCAGGTATAAGAATTTTGATGTGTGTTTATTTGTACTACTTGTAGTGGTTAGCATATACATGTAAGTGACTTGTATTTCATTAAAAATTAACAGAATTATTGTAGGAATTGCCTTCTGTCTAAAAATAAAAGTGGAAGAATACAAGAAGCTAATGTTATGTAATTGTAACACTATGTAGGTCAAAATCTGACTTTCAAGAGATTGTATCACACTTTTTTCTTTTTCTTTTTCATTGTTCTGTTTGTCAGACATAGAACAAAGAAAACAAATACAAAACCAAATAAATTTGTATCTGATTTTGACTGACTGTTCACATAATTGATTTGAACTAATGTAATGCTATTCCATTAATTGGAATTTCTGAATTAGATGAACGTAAATTAGGATGTCATACAGAAAAGAAGTCATGTGAAAAACACTCTATAGAAGTCATATCATAACAAAGAGAGATTATCCAATACAGGAGAAAAAACCAATGAATGGTTCCTGGGGAGGGCAAATATGCTCAAAAAGGAGATTCCATTTATTTAGGGCAGAAAATACCCTTAAGCTAACACTTAAATGTGATACCCTTCCTGAAAGCAGCAATGTTTGGCCTGTGGTTTGGTTTGGAAGCATATATAAAAGCACAAATGTTTGATTTGTGGTATAACCTCTCACGAGCTTATGTCTTCTGTTTCAGCTCTCTTACCTTACCTGTCTTTGGAAATGCATAACTATGATGTCTAAAATTCATAAAACTTTTATGGGCCTTGACGTGGAAGTAGTGTGTGAATATATTTTTTTTAACTTTTATTTTAGATTTATGCCTATATAAATTTCTCTCTTGATTAAAATTGCTTATTTTCTTTTGGCCACAGGCTGACTGAGTGGGCTGGACTTCACCAGAAGGAGCAATTTCACTGGGCAAGTGGAATAACTGCAGATCTCTCACCACGCTACTTGCTGGGAAGTGCTATGTGTTGCCAGGATTAAGTCAACGCTAGAGTCTGGGATGGGCCTTAGGGGCAAACACTCCCTTGTTTCTTCTGATGCTGGGATTTGTTTACAGCCAGTCAGCTGAGGCACCTACTCACATCAGCTTTTGTTTTTTTGTTGCCTGAACAAGGTTACATTTTCCCTTGCTTCATCTCCTTTTGACGACTTTTTTTATTAGTTTGCATTTTCCTTGACTGATTAATTTTCTGCTGGCTGTGGAAACAAAAAGAGCCCTGCTGATGTTGATTTAAATAATGTCGAAACCAATGGGACTCCTATGGCTGCCTTTGATCTTCACCCCAATGTGTGTCATGTTGAATTCTAACTTCCTCCTGTGGATAACTGCACTGGCTATAAGATTTACTCTCATTGATGGCCAAGCACAATACCCAGTTGTTACTACGAATTATGGCAAAATACGTGGTTTAAGAACACCTTTGCCTAATGAGATCCTTGGTCCAGTGGAGCAGTACCTGGGTGTTCCTTATGCCTCTCCTCCGACTGGAGAAAGGCGATTTCAGCCCCCGGAGCCACCGTCGTCTTGGACAGGTGTCCGCAACGCCACACAGTTTGCTGCTGTCTGCCCTCAGTACCTGGATGAGAGGTCACTGCTCAACGATATGCTGCCAGTCTGGTTTACAGCCAATCTGGATACTGTGGTGACATATGTTCAAGATCAAAATGAAGACTGTCTGTATTTGAATATCTATGTGCCCACAGAGGATGGTAAGTAACCTGAGGACCACACTGCAGCACGCTTACAAGTTCTATACATCGGTCTTTAAAGCATCTTGCTGAGTTTCCTCCATGTTTTATCTGTAGAAATAGATAATGTTCTGAACATGCATTAAAAGTAATACTTTGCAGGTTGATTATGCTTGCAAGAATCTCTCTTGTTTCAGTGCAACACCAATCCACAGTTTCATTTGCGGGCAGGGGCCAGGGTGTGTAAGCCAGCCTTAAGTTTATATCTAAAATACAGCTGAGTATCATTCACAAGAGAGGAAAGGGGAAATAAACGTTAACATGAAGTAACATATTTATTTTTCCGTGCATGAATGGTACAAATATAGTGTTATGTACTAATTTTTTAAGGAGAATTTCCCTAATTTTTTTTTCCTTTAGTTTTATTATAAAACCTCCGGACCTGCTATTAAGTCTGCTTGATTTTAATGGATAATAGAAAATTGTTATAGTAATTCAGTCAGCAGGGCTTTTTTTTAGAATTTTTTATCTATGAAACATTTCACTCCAACTTATTTTTTTTTAATTCACTAAATTTAAAATGAAGTAAACATGATTTTATTATGCAGAGCTGAACAGGTAGCCTTAAACTTTTGTCTGTTTTATGCAATCCTTTCTCAAGAGGGCTACTTTAATCCGCTTTCAGTAGACAAAAAGGATGAACACAATTGGTAACACAGAACTCTTTGAACATTTACATGATCTCAATCTTCAGAATTGTAGCTTTATGGCATGATGAATGTATCTTTGGTTGTTCTGAATAGTATTGCTTTCTACAGGCAAGAAGACCTGTTTTCATCAGGTCCCAAATGAGTTAAGCCTATTCTATATCACAAGGAAATAAAAAATACTCCTGGCAGTTATATTTAATATTCTACTAAAAGTCAGTTCTTTCAGCTACTTAGAATGTAGTTACCGATGCATAACATGACAGATTTCTCCCAGATATGCAAATCCCTTCACTTTAGCTGAGTATTTAATTTACATAACCAAAGCATTGTTATTTCTCAGTAACCATACTCTAAATATGCAAATTTTGTATTTTGATTATTATAATCCTTCTGCCTTGATTGGCTTCTTTACTCAGAATTTCCAAGCTGTGTGCCAGCAATAAACATACCGCCTTCTTTTCCTGTTCTCATCAGCTGAAGCAAAAACTTGAAAGCTAAAAATAAAGGGGTAAGGTTTGGGAACACTCGGAGCTTTGCAAAAGTAAATACTACCAAGCTGCTTAAATGAAAAGTGAAAGAAAAGCTGTGTTTATGGGGGCTCTATGTGAACATGTGTGTGTGTGTTCATGTGTGTGTTGTGCGCATGTGCGCGTTGATGAAGGAGATCTTTTTGACCCAGTTCTTTCCCTCTTCCAGTCTCATTGCATTCCTTCTCACTCCTTGGATAATAACACAGATAATTCTTTTCCAAATTTGTTTATATTCTGGATTTTATCCTTCAGCTTTTAATTAGTCACCAGGGTAAGCTTGCCCTAAGAAAGCATTCTAGGTTAAGATTTTATTTGTTCTCACTGAAGGAATATGAGCTCTGCTAACTCAGTCTTATTTTAGAGTCCAGTTTTAATAAATGTGTACATTCCCCTCATCTAATAACAAGAATTTTCATTAATTAGTTAAGGAACACAGGAGACTAGACAGGGAAAAATATATATGAATGTCTAGGAAAAGAATGTTGGATATCAGATAGAAAATAAAATTTCATGATCTGAATGACTACCAACCTGTAACACTCTTGCTTCTATTTTTTTTTAATATCCTCTTCAAACTATAAACCCATGCATAAAAGAGTATGTAGCTGAATAATGAGAGACAAGGTTTGATGTCAGTGATAAGCTGAAAGCAAGACTGCTCTTGACAAGCGTTTTTAACAGGTTCCATTGCAGAACAAGAAATTTAAAAATTCATAAATGGAGTGAGTACACAATGTTTTAATTGTATGCTGTATATTATGTCACTAGTTAAATATAACTCAGTGTGACTTTTTTGGTGAGGTAAATATGCAGTCATCTGCCCATAAAGATGCTTAAGGGGAACTGACCTACAAATTACATCTCCTAAGTTAGCATGTCTCCAAATCATACTAAACATAAATAGCCTTAAATTGTAGTCCATACAATCTGATTAAACACGTTATGCTTAATTATATGAGTCTTAGTTGGCAAAAATAAGTTATGTTGTTATGGAGACAGACCATGAAATTAGTTTTTGAAGCAGGAACTCAAAGTGAGTGACTTTGAATTATATTCATATTTTTAATTCTTTCTCAAATACAGATTGATTTAAAAGAGGTTTGAAACTGTTTTGTGTCTAGAAGAAAAGGTGGCTAGAATCATCCAAACCTAAGTAATTTTCTGATTGTGGAACTTAATCTGAATCATATTATGTGCGCTTTTTTTTTTTAACTTTGGTGAAAAGAACAGATAAACAACTCTAATGAATTAACTATGGTCATATGCAGTGCTTGCTTCAAGTCAGTTCTGGTGAATAACTAATCAAAATGCAGCTAAGGTTTGGGGGTTTTTTTGATTGTTTTTTTTTGGTTGGGTTTTTTTGTCACTATATAGCATGACCTGATTCTTATCACTTGTGTGGTTTGGTCAAAGAGAACCAGATTTTGATCATGTACTTTCAATAAAGAAGTGAAGAAGAAATGCACACATGCCTTCATCTGATTTCAGAATTGCTTCACTGGAATCCTGCCACTATAAACTAATGGAAATAAAGAGTAGAATTCAATCTTTTTAGCTAGGTGATAAGTTTAGTTATTTATAATAAAATAGTTTGAAATGTTGCTGCTTTTTTCTAAAAAAATACAGTGAAATTAAATGACTTCTTTAAAATAGTTCTAGCTTCTAGGTAAAGAAATTAAAAAGCCCTGTTACACAGTCTGCATCTGTATTAATAATTTCCTTTCTTTTGACCCATAGGATTCTTCATTTCAAATGTCAAATATCAGCAGAATCCTGTCAGAATTTTCCGTGTCGAAGTGTTCTTACAAAACAAAAAATATCTTTGTTTTTAGGGGCTTTTATTTTTTCATTTTTGGTGAAAATATTCTTTATGATAGAAGTCAATACACACACCTAACAGAATATTTCTGTAATTGTTCCCATATAGATTTTTATTCTTTTGCTGTTTTTCACTGGATAAATGTTTTTCGATGACACTTTCCTTAGAGTAACCCTTGTATTTCAGACCATCTAAGGTACCTGTAGAATTTCAATGTTTGTTTTCCTTTGCCTTTGCAAGGGAAAGAATTGCAACCACTATAATCAACTGAGATTTGTATAAGTATAAAAAACAATGCAGTTATTTTGAAGATACATAGTACAAGCAATCAAAATAAAATCTAGGAAACTTCTTTCATTTTGTATGTCAAACGTGTAGTAATAAGAAATTACTAAGAACTGAAGCAAAAAAAAAATTATAGTGAAATTGTCATTTTATCCAATTTCTTTCTAAACATTTGGCTTGATCTTCAGAATCATTTCTGTGGATATATATTGTCTTGTCTGCTTTTTCAGTTACTATAAACTGTAATTTTCCACAAGAATACTTGAATGTCAGTTTTGAGGAGGTCATCTAGGGAAATGATATTGAGGACAGTCTGTTTATTATAACTTCAGTCTGAATATGGGTTTATCTACAGTGGAAATGCTAGATTGAAGAGGACACAGACTGTTAATCGGCTGTGCTTAATCCCTGGCCTTTATCATTTGAATCTGTGGATTCTGAAGGAGATTGCTAACTCCTATCATAACTAGAGGAAAAAAAAAAAACAGAAAAAGCTCATAAAAGACCCTTAATTTGTATTTCTTTCATGATAAACTTCAAAATCGCATTAATAGCAAAGCAAAATTAAAAAAACAACAACAAACCAAAACAACAAGGAACAAAACCCAACATGAACAAATCTTTTTATGTTTATTTGTTTGTTTAAAAACCTGCTCTGTTCAGATCAAAGCAGAAAATAAAAAAAAGGTGGCTTCTTGTTGTCTTTGCTTGATCAATAGTAAGCATATATACTTTACTTATTTTGGCATATGAATAGAGGGTACGTTTCACACCAGTGTGAAGCTACTTATCCTCTGTCTATCTGTTAGGGATTAACTAATGAAGTATTTAGCATCTTCAGAGGTTTGCTGGCTAAAAATCCTCTGTGATCTCTTGTTTCATTAACATCAGAATAAGTACAGCTGAAGTTACAACAAAAGGTGGTAGAACATGACAGTTAGTAACGTTGAATGGGTAGGTCATAATTTTTTCATTAGATTAGGGAAACAGAGACTATTGTCCAGGATTAGTGATATATTTAACTGTGGACTACCAGGAAGAAAAAGTCTTGTGCAAGAGCAGAGATCAACAGTGTTCCTTCTCTGGGAGATGATGTAAAGGAAACGTAGCTGCAACTTTAGACTCTGTGTCTATTTGACTACGAAATAACAAAATGAAAAATTTAAGCAAAGCTGATCAAGAACATGAGTCTTAAACTGTGTCACTTTTATATATTATGAAATATTAAATGTCTGCTTAATATATAAACAAGTGTTTGCAGCCACTTTCTTGTAATTGCTGTTGAATTGCAATGTCTTAAACTTGGGAAAAGTATTTTTATCAAAATTATGCTAATAAAATGTAAATTATGAATATTTGATTTTTTCCCTTTTTCTTGGGGCGGAAGAAAAGTTTGTGTAAAGATTAGTGTCATCATTGCAGCTGTTTAATCCCATACAAAAAAAAGTAAGCTAATCAATGACTTCTTTATTAATATGAAAAATAAGGCTCCATACCTAAAAATAGTAATATAGAGAACAAGATAGATACAATATTGTACAACATTATTTTTGTTGAATTATTAGGAGTTGATAATAATAATCGTACCTTTTCATTTCCAAATAACCTCAAAGTTCTAGACAATACATTCTTCTAAACTGTATGTAGTTTTAAGTTTCAGTAGATGCATATGTGACATTGAGCAGGTAATCTTAAAATTGTAATTGTTCTGTTACCTCTTCACTACGTTTTTTAAATTTAAGTAGCCACTTAAGAAATCAAACAAGGATTCATGTGTACAACTTCAAGGAATTAAGAATCCAGTATCTCTTGTCTACGTGTTTACAATTTTGATTCTTCCTCAAAATCTTTATTGCACATTTTTTAGAAGTGAAATATAATTTCTGTAATAGGTATAGGAGCACAGAGTTTTAGTTATGTTTTCTGATGTAGTTTTAAAAGCAAATTAAATAAGTTAATTACTTTTAAAAATATCGTAAACCTGCTTTAAAACATATTTTGTATTTTATTTAATAGATGATAAAGTTTAAACAATTTCATATTGCAAATAATGTTGTTCTGAAATGAACTTTTATAACAAAAGTTTGTTCTCAGTTTCAGTATTATCACAGACTTTCTCAATGACTGGTTTATTTTTAGCTCCCACCCTTTCAGTCAATTCTTTGTTTACTTTGGAAAAATAAAAAATTAATTACTAAAACTTTCTTATTATTTAAATGCATTTCAGCTTATAAAAACATGTATAAAAATTACACACAATAAGACAAATCCTTTTGTAAAATGTTTGTATTGCTTTCCAGAGTGAGAAGGATTGATAGTAGGTAACAATTACAACATGAAACAGCGTTTTGTTGTCAGAATTATTATGTATAATCCCAGTTGAACATAAACATATACTTTTTAGTGTCAGAGAGGAAATTGCTCTCCATTGTGAAAGATAAACTCCCCATTGTGTCAGAGTGCCTCAAGCCAATTCTTTCACTGTTAGGGTCCAATATATCCCCTCCTCCTAATCCAGAAATATTGCAGCATCTGTGAGAAAGAAGAAGGCATATGTCTGCCTATCCTCTGCCTACCAGGATAAAGCTGTGGGTAATCCAGGCCCTTATTTTACATGCTTGCTTTTAACAGTCACAAATACCTTCTGACACCAAAGAACAGGACTCTAATCTAGATGAAATAAAGTTCTTAAATCCTTACAGATAAATTCAGATTTAGTTGCTAATTTCAAAATGCTGTCCTTCCCTCCAGGAGCTGCCCATTCCACAGGCACTTTACAAGATTGCACCCAAATGGCCTTTTCAGGAACTGATATGCAGTGAAGCCTAGTGAGAAGACTCAGCATTCAATATGACTTTATCTAATCCAACCAGGATTTTTGGCACTGTTTCCTAGAGACTCATCATTGCCTCATATTGAAAAACCTTCTAGAATCGGGGGGAATGTTCTTTAAAACACGATGAATTAATATTTTTTCTGCAAAGGCAAATTAATGTTATCCTTTTAAGTCAAAGAGCAGTGTTTTTGGAATTGTAGAGACTGTGCCATTTGGCTCAGTGACGCAAAAGAAAAAGTCTTTAGTCATGTGGGTCATGAGACAGATCAGATAAGCAATTTTACTTCCTTCTACCCATTGACTCCCACTTGTCTATTCAGGGCACTTTTTGTTTTGGTTTGGATTTTTTCCTGTTTGTTGCTTGTGGTTTTTTCTGTTTTGTTTTTTATTCGTTTTTAAATGGAGCTTTCCTCTTCCCTCCTGCAAAATATGTCTTTGTATGCGACTGGTTTTCACTTTGCATCTTCTTACTTTCTGGCATAACACAAATCGACATGACACCTGCTAATATTGAGACAGTGCCTCTGTCCTAGGGCAGTGCAGTGGGTCCTTGGCAGGCTTCTGAGTGAGGAATAGTGTGGAATACGCGCAGTTGGATCTTATCAGTGTCTTGCTATACCATTTGTATTAGCTTTGATTTCCTATAAAGGCTTGTGATCTCATTGGTCTTCCTTCAGGTATTTTTTGCATAGATCAGAAGGTTTTGAAAGTTTTTTGTATCTGTTGATTCAAATTTGGTTGCGTCCCCCTTACCTTGCATGTTAATTGCAGGTTCAGACAAAACTGACACGTGCTGAATGTCTCAGCTAAATCACAGTTTGCATCTGTGAAAACACTTCCAGGAATTGTCACCACATCAATGTGATAGCCATAGGTAGTGTGTGAACCAAAAATTTACAGTTGTCTTCTACAAATATTTAGGCATTTACAAAATAAGTTAACACGAATTTGAAATAAAGCAACTGCTCATTTGCTTATCGAAATTCCTGACAAAATTGTGGACAGATGAAATGAAGACAAAAAGCTTTCCTGAACTTAATACCTTTTTGCACAATACTTTGGTTTACCATCCTTTTTAGAGGGAAATAATATATCTGACCTTTATGTCAGTGCTTCTTGTTTATGATTCCAGATAAAATTCTCAGAATGGCATATAATCAATTATGTATGCTCACATTTTGTGATAGTATTAGTTGAATGTATTAGTTGTAATCCAAACAGGACAAAGGCAAAAAGGGAGAAAAGAAAGTCAATGATAGCAAATTTCATTTGTGTTTGTGATATTATCATTGTCTCAGGGAATATGGATGAATTTATATTCTTGGGGTTGAGGGCTTTCTTAATCTGGACATTGTTCATGATGCCCAAAGAGACAAACAATAAGAAATAATTATTATGAAACCGTGAAAATGAGCTAATGCAAATAGCTATCTGATGCTGATGTGTTAAAAATCCATTACAGAAATGTTATAATAAAAGGAAATTTTTTCTTTTACAGTTCTTGCTGTAGGCAAACTTGTAGTGAAGAGTAAATTTGCTTGTGATGCTAAGCCAAATTCCTACACTATATATAGGGAATTTTAGTTACAAATGGAGTTGCTGGTGCCTTGTTTCAAAATGCTTATTATTACTGGGTTGATGTTAAATGGATTTTTAATTGACAGGGTGTGACATATTTAATCTAATGGAGAGAAATTACTTTGTGCTGAATCAAATGACTATCCAATTAGTCACTGGTAATGTTTACAAGCCATCATAGCTGGAAATCATGAATACATTGTCTGTTTTATTAGATATGCAGTAGGGCAAATGAAAACCCAATCCAAATATATACATTTCATCTTCTTGCAAATAAATTAGAATCAAATTATCTTTTTATGTGGTATTTTTAGTGTGTCTAGGAAATTTCAAAAAATCATTCTGCATTTGTAATACTGCCCCCATGGCTGTGCTTTGGCTGGCTCTTCATGCTTAATTCAGACAGCAGAGGGAGCACAAGCTACCAGCAAACTCATTTTTTCTGTCCCTGGGCATCACTGAGAGAGACACAACTAATTCTAGTGAGTGCAGTAGTAAAACATGCAAACAGGTGCTAGTTTTTGCCCTTTAAACAGGTAGGAAGGGATAAGATTCCATCTTTGTCAGGGTTAAAGTTAATAAAGTTGCCAGCGTTGATTCTATTTTGTGGACTGATGAATTTATATAAGGGATAGAACCTATCCAAGCAAAACATGCACTCACACTGACAAATTTGCACAAAACTAATATTCTATTATAAAATAATACAGTGTTAGATGATAATCATACTGGCAATGCACGAGTTTGTAATTGAATAGTTCTTGCTTTGAAAGTCTTGCAAGGCATTAAATGTCAGAATTGATTCCAAAGTAGAAAATTTGATATGTTCAGTTTTGGTGAGTTAGTAGAAACATTCCAACATAAAAAAAAGGAATGATTCTGACCTTCCATTTCATAACCAAAATGTAGACAAAGGCAGATTTTTTAAAATTATTGCCATTACCTTTCCATTTTTTGTATTATACTTATAGAGCTGAATAAAGTGCCAAATGTGTTTTCTGTCCTTTTATTTCACTGAGACAAAAATGTTAAGCATGCTGAAGTTTCATTCTCACTTAAAGGATTTTTAAAGTTTTCACTGTCACCTTGTTGGAATTAACAGTATAACTAAGCTATACTAAGTCATACAAAACGTGAAATTACACAAATTCTGTAGGGCTTCCCCTCCAAAATACATTGCTTTCAGGCATCATTTATCTGATTCAAAAAGATTGCTACTTTTATGGTCTTGAGTATTTGAGATTCTTTTGTCATCTACCTAAACCATTGACCTTGTTCTGCCTTCAGGGATTAGATGCAATAGGGTGAGTTGAAATGGATGTCTAGGGTGGGTCCTTGGGAGTTGGATCAAATCAGATGTTTACTGTGATGATGCCTAAAACTATCCCTGTGGATTGATTGCTATGCTTTGTCACTAACAATTACCTCAAAGTGTACTTAAGTCAAAAATGACACAATAATTGTACAGAAGGAGCAGCTCAGTATTTCACTGGGAATACTTTAGTGCAAACAGATTGATGAAACAACTGAATACAAATAAAGGCAGTAATGTGAACTTAAAGAATGGGAAAAGTTTCTAAAAGTCATACTATATGGTGTATTCTTTATTTTCATTATCAGAGAGTTATCTATAATGCCTTCAATGTTATTCCCATAACTAAACTGTAGTACATGGATTAAATAGGTAAATTTTTATTCTTAACTGTAGTCATTTTCACAATAAAATGCTGAGGGATGCTCAAGCCTTTTTTCTTCTCTATTCAGTTTCACTGCTCCTCGCAATGACTTTTTGTTACTACTTTGACCACTATCGTTTTATAAGTGAATACCTTTGTTTGTTGTAAAAAGTAATACTATAAAGTAAATTCAGTTTCAGTTTCCAAAAATGGTGTTATCCACATATTCGTCCTTATCTTTTCCTTACCAAAGTTACACACAAGAAGCAACAATAGGTGAGAAATCACCAGCTATGGCTGTTAAATAAGTTTGGGAAGGGTAGTTATGTGTATATATTAGCTAATACATATTAGCTATGCAGTGGGTGTGAAAAGATCAGGTGAAGAGGGAAACCTGATTCTCTTTCATGTATTAGTCCTTCTGTACTGGATTTCAGTGGGCTACTCAGCTACACTTGGCAAGCTGCATTTGGACTGTAGGCTGGTACATGAGGATCCTAATGCACTATACTGTGATAAGGTAGGGTTTTACTTAATTTAGTTGTCGTTGTTTGCTATTGTTTTCATTTTTCATTTTTAGCTGAGCTATTCTTCCTTGAATTTTAGTTGTCCTCATGATTGCTCACACTGCACCCCATTGTATAAACGTGCCCAGAAAGTATTTGAGATATTGCAAGAGTCAAGAGGGAGGATGATGTTCGGATATTGAGTTTGGGGCATTTTGTTGAAATAAATGTCGGTTCTCTAAAAGCCTCAGCATGAAGGAAGGCAGTAAAAGATCTCCATGATGTAAAATCTATCCTTCTTTAGTTCAAGCAGTAATTTTCAGCTTTTAGCAGCTTTGCAAATGTAGCCTGTAATAATTAAGCTGATTTTCTATTAATCTTAAATAAAGGAAGAAGCTAATAAGTAATTATAAGTTTAGAAGGTACCAGCACATATCAGGTTTTTAAAATATTATGAAATTAATAGTTTATTCCATTTGTGGGTGCTACTTCCAGGTATGTTGTTTCTTAATACTGTATCAAATTTCTAAATGCTTGTATCAAATTCTTGTATCAAATTTCTTATGCTTGTTTTGCATAAGTAATACAGTAAATCAGGATGGCTTAGTGTTGGGATTATTGACTTCTTTCAAATTCCAATTAAATAGCCTTTGGATTTTGCTTGTCTTCTTTCTTGTGATATGTTTCCTACTTTGCCTCAACACAGATAAGATAGACACCTAAAACCAGATTATAAACCAGGTATTTCTACACTATAAGTAGAACTAGTTTAAACGTGTTTTTCTTCATGGGGTACTAAGTGAATGTGTTATTTTTAGCATGAGTAAATTTTATTTTTTTTCTGTTTTGTGACTTTCCTATTTCAGTCACAGGCATTAATTTGAACTACAAACACCTACTACTTTACCTGCCAATTACTCCATTTCTTGTACAGATCTATTACGGATTTCTTGTTTAATACAGAGATGTGAAGTAAAGTGGCCTGGATTTTTGTTCCTTTAAAAAAGAAACTAAAACAATCTACAAAAACCATAGCATTGCTTAGGTACATTGGGACTGAGGAGGTCTGAGGGCATTTCCAACAGAGAGAGATGTGAGATTGACTCTCTTCTGCCTTTGTGTCTTGGTCATTCATTTAGAAAATAAGTACCATACTGTTTTTCTCTGATTAGGGTTAGAAAAAATTGCAAGAAGGAAATGCCTCTGGGTGACAAAAGACTCAAGTTTATGTATATGCTTACAACCTAAGAGACTATTTGTACTTTTTTCTGGGCTCTATCTTATTCCCCTCGGTGATCCATTTACTTGCAGCACTTTGCATATCATTGCACTGTACTGTAACCTCCAAGCAAACCTCTGGAAGGTACAAAGGGCAATGGGGTTGGGTGCCATTTTAAAATGATGAATTTAAAGATTTGGATGAAGAGATTTAAAATTACAGCATCGAGAAACTGATCTTGTTTATTGATAGAAGACTGAAACCTTGCTATCAAAGTTTGCATTTAATTCTTTACTCTCTATCTTCATAGAGTAGTCAGAAATGAGACAGCAGATAGAATTTTCCAAGAGATAAAAGACATACAGAAAATAAGATTTATGCCAGAAGAAGATCCCAATGTATTTAAATTCTGAAAGATAGGGAAGACTTTGTGATTGGGTAAGGCATATAAGCTGCCAGTGTAAAGTATTTAAGCTGAGAAGGGATCAGATAAATTACTGATGAATGAAAAATTGTTGTTCCTACTATGTGATGCATAGTTAATAGATTTCTCTCATAAAGTTTACTGAAAACATGAAGTCAGAAATAGATTTTGAAAGCAAGTATATTCTTTCCATATACAACAAATGGCTTGAAATGTTTCTGTGAGTCCTTTGATTTTCTTAATTTCTCAGCTAATAAAGAAATTACTCCTAAGTACAATAAAACATGTTTGCTGTAGTATATCTGCCAGCTGGCTATGACCTAGCTGGCAAAACCCTTGTAGACCATTCTGAAATGAATAGTTTGTGTGACCTATAAACATCCTCCTGAGAATGGACCTAATGGGTTATATACTTTTACGTTGGATCCAGCACTTCAGGAATGCCAGATGCATTCTTTGTGCACAGGACTTGTTTAGCACCCTTTTCAATCAACTAAGACTGTGTAGATCAAAGACCCTAACCCATGTAGACTATTTTCACTTTCTGGTGGCGGCTAAACCATCCTTCAGGGAGCAACCAATTGCTTTTAATTTCAGAGTTTAATTTTTCAAAGACATTTTATTTTACATGCAGCACGATTACTTTGTGTAGAACTAGAAAATACTGGGTTTATACATAACACAGGAGGTGGTTTTTAAAAATACCACACCTTTCCCCAGTTTCCATTACCTTAATACAGTGCTTGTGTATTCCCTGGGTTGCTTCCTCTGATCATTTAGCTGTAACCTTGCCTTTAATCTGGTCTTAATTTCAAAGTCTAAATTGTTCCATGGTGAATGTGTTACCTTGCTACTGGCAGGTGCCTTTCTCCGTCTTCCCCACAACTTAGAATGACTGAAAAGATTTCAAACACAATTGGGCTAGAGCAGTATAAGAGACAGCTACATGAGTTGACTGTGCCCTTTCTTAGTCTATAGATGTCCTGGCTTTTAACCTGGATATAAAAAAACATAATTAGAGGATGCTTAAACTGACGCATTTTATCCAAGTTTATTGTGAGTTTAAGGTACACACACTGTGAACAGCCACAGTTTATCTAATGTGTTGTAATGGTTATGATTCATACCCTGAGAATTTAAACCTGTTAGCTTTAGTAATCAAGATGACATATGAATATGTAATTGTTAATGTTATCTTTGCCATATCTGAAGACAATGTGAATTTAAGCTGAAACAGAATAAAGCAGCAAGGGACAGCACCTTGTATGTTCACCACTATAATGCAAGGGTGAATCTTCCCACCCACACATGAAATACTGATCAGGTGAATGACAAGATTTTCTAGGATTGTTTTTAATGAATAATATGATTTTGGTCATTTGGAAACCACAGATAGATTGTACCTATGATTTGCTATATTTTTTGTGGAAATTTTAACCCAGCATTTATTAACATTTTTATTTTAGCAACACAAAGCATGACATACTCCTGCAGTCTTAATGCCACTCATATGGAGCCTGTGATAATTCCTGAAGTTTATAAAGAAATAGTTTTAAGAGCTTTGTATCATCATCGTCATGGCTAGGCTTCGGAAACGAAGATTTGAGAAGGATTCTATCCATGCTTGCTACAAGCACACTTATATGGCTAAAAAGGCCAATGCAAGACAGACAAGTCCAGTTGCAAAAGGCACAGCGGAAAGTTTCCTTAGGCGGTTTCTGCATTTACTTTTCTCCTCAAGAGTGATCCTGCGTGTGTTCTCGAAAGAAGCAGCAGCCTTATTGATAGTGTGTCTCCATGTCTCCCAGTTGGAGGCCAGAGTAGACCGGTTATGATGATCAATATGGCCAAGGCTGAGATGTTGTTTCAGGGAGTCCTTGTATCTCCTCTTCGGGGCTCCTCTCTTGTGGCAGCCAGCGGCAAGTTCACTATAGAGCACGATCTTAGGGAGGTGGTAGTCTTCCATCCTGGACACATGCCCTGCCCAACGCAGTTGTGTTCTCAGCAACATGGCCTCAACACTCGTAACCACTGCCTGTTCAAGAACAGACTAATGTGTCTCTTCTTGAGAGCTTTATATATTGTTTTCCAAAAATATATTGGCTTGCCTATAGCCTAGAAAGTATGTACACTCTCAGGAACTTTTCATGAACAATTAAAAAGCACTAACCTATTTGCCTGATAATTACTTTGAAAATTACTTTCATGTTTGATTGACATTTCCTGCAAAATTACCTGTATACACTGATAATTTGCATTACACTTCAGTACTCCCTGCTGCACAATAGGGTAGCATAGATAAACTCTCAGGTAAGAGAGATAAGGACAAAATCTACATTTTTGCTGAAAAGTTACATCTCATGGATAAAGTCACTGACTTATGAGTACAGGAAAAAAAAGTGTTCCTTTATTCTCTGAAGAAGGCTGTCAGTGCTTCAGCTTGGAGGAAAATATAAGGAAGCTGGTTGACTGCCCAGTTCTCTACCTAAAGGAAAACTTCTGTTGAGCACAGCAGTGCTTATGATTTTACAGGGGATTTGTAAGCTCTATTGGATGTATAAGCACTGTATTTGTTTTCTTAAGTCCAGCAGACAGTAAATTGAATCTTGTGCAGTCTACTGTCAGAACACCCATTAAAGGAATATCTGATAGCAGCCAAGTCACACAGTGTGCCCAAGTTAAATGCTTGGGATTAATGCCCTGGATGGAGAAAGATGCTTTGGGGAGCAATCCAAAGCTCTAGCAAAGTGAGGAAATGGTAACAGTTAGCAAATGGCCATAACAATACATTTCTCTAGTTTGGACCTCACTGAGCAGGGCTGATTTGCTAGACAAGGTTACTGAAGGAGGAAGCAGCAGTGACTGCAAAAAAAGCAATTTTCACCATCACTGGGAAGCCTGGCCTGAATTCCTACCAGAACAAAGAGTACAGAGAGCATCAGTAATCCTCTCTGGTGAGACTGGACCGTAGCAAAGTAGATCTAAGCTAGTAAAGAAAACCTACATTTTTCCAGAAATAACAGTACAGATACTAAAGGACAAATGGATAAAAACTGTTGTGATAGGATACAGACATTTCATTATGACTTTTCTCGCTTTTTTTTTCCTTACTAGTACAGCATCTTCACTATTTCTAAGCTATGCTAGTATATCTATCTCCTGTTTTCTCTGCAAGTAAGGTACTTTTCTGCACCAACTTATAGCTTTTTATTTTCTCCTTTTTGGACTTGTATTCACAGGTCTGAATAGGCCTATTTGGTAGTTTTTATTTCGTCTTTTAGTAAAGGCCAAAAGCAGTCCTTCGTTTAGCTGTAAGTGTATTCTTTTTATCTAGAAAAGTCATAATCTATACTATAATTATGTGAGATGTCTTCTTAGGGTTTTATGTGCACAGTGATTACTTTTGGAGCAAACTGTATGAGAGGACAGCATTGACTTGTAAAAAATTTGCATCATACTCCAAAAGTTTTAATACACTGCAGTCAGTGGAAACGCGTTCCACGCAATTTTTGTCTTACGTTAAATGTATTTGTTTCAAGAACAGTTAAAATTGGCTTTTGCATAAGCAAACACTTGGTATCTAATACATCCCAAGTGTG